>NW_015653008.1:527668-548623 GCF_001515625.1 Sinocyclocheilus rhinocerous | reverse complement strand
TGTTGTTGGCTTAGGTCTGTTTTTATAACCACAAAAAATATTATCTTAATACTTTGTAAACTATTATTTTAAGTAACAAAACCATAGTTAATTTGTGGTTACCATGGCTACAAGAACCATGATTTTTGGCCATGGCTAACTTTCGTAAGGGAACATGGAAACTCAGAGAGAATATAGATGCGTTGGTGGTGGTGAAGTATTAGACATTAAAACACGTTGTTAACGTCAACAGCCAAAAAAGTTTCACAGGATTATGAATGTACCTGAAAGTGATCTTTTTTTTCCTTTCTCACCGCCGGATTGCTGATGTCTTTTCACGGGAATAGTTGTCCGTCAATTATGATCATTTGCATTCAGCCGCAAACATGAGGTACGAGCGGGCGCGGATGCGGGAATTGCGCGTCACGTGTGCTTAGCCTACTGCGTTCACCGTAAAATGCATTTTATATTTGTATTTATGTATATGTACATGTTAATATTAATATAGAATGAAAGTTATTTTTTTGAGCAACTGGGATGGTGCCCCTCTGGGACTTGGTGCCCTACGTAAACTGCGTACTCTGCGTATAGGGAGCGGCGGTACTGCATGTTTGACTTTATTTACACACTGTCGATTACTCATAATGTGCCTCTTGTGATGTCCATGAAGAAGTTTCACATGAGTAAGGGCGTAGTTTTGGTTTGAACATTGGGGGGGTTGAAGAGTGAACTGTTTTAGAGTCTCCGGATCATTCTCACTCATAAGGTTTATTTGTTTGTTTGTTTGCTTATATATTTATTTTAATTAAAAAGTAATGCGTTACTTTACTAGTTACTTGAAAAAGTAATCTGATTACGTAACTCGCGTTACTCGTAATGCGTTACCCCTAACACTGGTTATTTTTGTGAAATGGTCTTTCGCGCTATCATCTATGCAAAGTTGGTGCAATAAAGTAACATCATAGTTAACAATTGCTTGTTTACATAGGATATATATATGTAATGCATTTTATATTATTTAGGCACTTATAAGCTATAGTTTTACAGAATGTTCTAATTCAACATGCCATGGAAAGTCAATCCAACTTAACATTTTCTTCATATATATAATTCTAGTAAAGGTGGTCATGAGAAGTTTAAAAAGATCTTAATATATGTTAGTGCTGGTTCAAGACTGTTTTCTCCTCTTTTCATCAGTCTTTTTAGTTTATTTGTCTTTTTTAGATACTGTTTGACTTTCTCCATAGCATTTTAAAGTGGCTGGGGGGGTTGTACTTGCTCATTTTGGCTATTGGAGGGGGGGGGGGGGTTATATTCCCCCTATCCCACCGGCAAACTACGCCCTGCACATGAGCCAAGCTATCGATTACCGTCACATAGCAATATGTTTGTTTGAGTATGTTTGGGATTGTTTTAGCTGACATATGGCATCGCTTTTCTGCCACAAACTTTGTAATGCAAACTGCGTTCTACAAAGACTAAATGCTTAATATTGATTTTGTGAAAGAAGAAATGTTTAATTTTGTTGTTTCACTGGTCCATAGAACAGTGGTCTTGAACTTCGTGCTTAAATCCTAGTTGTGTGAAAACTCAAATCTTCAGTAGTATTCTGTTGTATGAGACTCAATGTGGAAACCCACCCCATGTAGAATAAAACAGCTTTTCTTAGACTACTGTCTTCATCTCGTGTGAGTGGACATCATTTTAAACATTTTAACAAAATTGCTTTCTCTTTATTTTATTTTTTACTTTACATTTAAAACTTTTAATGGGGAAAAAATGAAAAAATGGAAAAAGTTACCTTTGAAATTACCTTTAAAAAAAACTTCTGCAAAATTTCTGCAAAATGAAATTCAAGGAAGGAAAATAAATAAATGTTATTCCATGATTTACTCACCCTCAATTCACCTAACCTACGTCCTACGCCATCCACTGGAACGCCACTCTCTCGTGAATGCGCTTACGACTAGCTAGAGACTGCGGTTTATAAAGTTATGTATATTTTCTTACACAAACGCACTGCTTCACTTCAGAAGTCTTTTATTAACCCCCTGGAGCCATGTGGAGTACATTTCATGATGGATGGATGAACTTTTTTGGGCTTCTACATCTCGGCCCCATTCAGTCCCCATTTATTACACTGGTTGTTGTATGTATTGCGAAAATGAAGGGTAATGCAGGATAATGCAGATTGCCTTTGAAAATAACACCACCTGCAGTAAACACTGATAGTGTGAAAATAATGAAATGTGATATAAAAACTTCTTTAAAAAACATTTGCAGGAGCAGCCACGCCATTTTAGCTTGCTTTTAGCCATTCAACTCTTTTATTGTGTCATGACTCTTGTTTCACGGGACTCGCACCTGAGCACTTCACATCGCAAGTGCAATGCTGTACCAGGTAATCACCGAATACTTTATCAGAAAAGTTATATACAGCCTTGGATACTGTATGTATATATATATATATATATATATATATACAGTCCTACGTCATTCGCCCGGAACGGCTTCCGTCTACGGCAGTTAGCGGAAGTGAGAGAAAAGTGTTCATAATGTTTGAAATATGGATATTTTTCTTACAAAAACGCATTGATTCGCTACAGAAGACCTGCATTCACCCCCCGGAGCGGTGTGAGGGACATTTTATTACGGATGTGCACGCTTTATTTGACTACTTTTGGACTGTTGAACAAAAACACCCGCCTACTCCCATTCTAATGCTTGCCAGAGCCAGGATCATTTTTCATATAACTCAGATTGGATTCGTCTAAAAGAAGAAAGTCATATACACCTAGGATGCTTCGAGAGCGAGTAAAACATGGGCTAGTTTTCATTTTTGGGTGAACTAACCCTTTAAGGCCACTAGTGTTCATTTCAGCTGGATGCTGAATTGAATGTGTAGATCGTAATCAGGTTAGATGCCATACTGAATTTCACACAGATGAAAATGAGACTGTGAAGACTGTAAGCTTTTCCCTCATAATGATATGCACTGTATAAAGGTCCTACAGTAAATCAAGTTTTTGAAAGTTTTTGTTTACTGAAAGTTTTTTTCATAAAGACTTATAAGCTGAACAATCCATATGTTGTTAAACAACAGTACAATCCACTGAATGCACTGTGCTCCTATCCTTGTTTTCACTCCTGTCAGAAATTAAATATGCCACATACCTGACTAAGATCTAAAGGTACGTTTTAAGTTTGCAAAAATGTCATTTGAGGCTTTTTATTAGTCCTTTCTCAAAATACCCCCAAAATTGTCAAACAAGAAGCTATTGATGTAAAGCATCATTAGTACGTGTGATATAAGAGTTGTTTATAAGTTAAAGTTCTTGCACCGAACACATTTCTGTAACATAAGGGAGCCATTAGAGGCTTGTCAGCACATGTGCATTTGAAAGTATAGTCTTGAACATTGAGGCACTTTCGGGCAGACAAGTATTACAGCAGAAACCAAATTCCTTTTCTAAATAGGAAATACAGTAACAACGGCACAGCTCTGGAAGGAGATTTGACCATATGGAACGAAGACGGTTGAGTGACAGTTTGGCAGTGATGTGTGTGACACTGGTGGTTTTCTGAAAAATCAACGAACAGAGTCCGGGGCCGGGCAGGCACTTGCATTCACTTGCATTTTATCAGGCATGAAAACGGCAAGATATCAGGGATTACTCAAGACCGTATTACACAAGGGACTCCTGAAACCTCTGGGATAAGATGAGTATCTACACATGGTAGAGAGTAAATGTTGATACAGGACTAATGGATGGAGCAGGGAAATTAGATAAATTACAACCAGAACGTGTGTTAATTTGTCTGGGGAAATGCATCGTTTGGCATTATTTTACTATTGCTTTAACAACAATCTGAGCTGACATGAATTCCACAAGTTTGTGCAAATCCTGATGATCATGTTATCCGGCATCGTTTTAGAAGACTCCACATTTAATTTGATTAGAGACCTAGAAATACTTCGAAAAAGACCTAGAAGGAAAACTTGAAATCGCATCATATGACCCCTTTAAACATTTCTTCTTCCACATAACGCTTCATTGGTTTACATTTTTCAAAATGCTGAAACTTTTATCCCCAGGATTAAATGAGAAATGGTTTTTGATGCCATATCAGAATTTTGGATCCCATTTGATGTTTTTCACCTTGTCTTATTGCAGTTATCTACAGGTGAAGCTGACGTATCTTAAATACCAGCCCCTATTAACAAGACTACATTGCACACGCACACACACAAGGGGTACAGGAGAGATTTACATGAGTACAGTCAAATGAACTCCGCTTATCTCCCAGACCATTATCTTTAGATGTAACTATGCTGTATATCAATACAAAATGCATTTCCCTGCCAACATACTGCAGAGAACTGCATTTTAACCTTATGTAACCAAGTTTATGGTGGTTTCAGATAGACTAATAAGAACTCAGGAATGTTGATTACAGTGCTCATCTTGATCAGCAACATTTTAATGTTGCGAAAGTGGAGTATATCTCTCCACGTTTTTTACAAAAATGAAAATTTGCTGAAAATGTACTCACCCTTAGGCCATCCAAATTGGAACAGATTTGGAGAAATTTAGCAATGCATCACTTGATCATCCAAGTGGATCCTCTGCAGTGAATGGGTGCCGTCAGAATGAGAGTCCAAACAGCTGATAAAAACATTACAATAATCCACAAGTAGTCCATCAAATAATGCCTTGTGATGTGAAAAGCTGTATGTTTGTAAGAAAAACTAAATCCATCTTTAATGCATGTGAACTTTAAAGGGTCACTGCTAACCAAAATATGAGTTCATAATCCATAACAATGTTTCCTCCAGTAGAAAAGTGCATCTAAAGCTATATTACGAATAGGGGACTCATATTTTAGCCAGAAGCAACAGTTTGAAGTTAAAAACGCAATAATGATGAATTTATTACAAGCGTGCAGCTTTTTAATTCATTAGACAATAACTGATGGACTGAACTTGTGTGAATTATTGTGATGTGGAACATTGGGTCAAAATTAATAGTTCCTAGCACTTGCCGAATAAACATTTCTCAGAAACAATATGCTGCAGTGAAATGATTTATAAAAGTTTAGTTGAACCCAGGCAAACCTGTAAAGTAAATCACTTTCAGATAACTCACTGTCACAGTGTTGAAATATCATATTATGAATTAGTGCGCAGTATCCATAATTCTAAACGGGTTGTATTAAAAGTGTGGGAACAAAGATTTATTTAGCATTAAATTAGATTCATCAGGTGCTATTATATAACATGGGATTGTTTGAGGTCACCTGGAACTGGTATTGATTACAAAATGTGATGCAACTGTATTTACAACCAAAATGTATATACAGTAGCCACAGATGCCTCTTAAGCTATGAAAGAGCAATCTATAGCATAATACTTTCCTCTGGGTAAGAAAAGAAAATGCATTTGTGTGATGGAAACACAACATGTGTGTGTGTGTGTGTGTGTCTGTGTGTGTGTGTGTGAATGACTGGCAACACACATCATGTTCGTGGAGCTGTGATAGATGAGTGAAAGGCACAGACACACTTGGGCCGAGTGTTGAATGAGGAGTGCTGTCTCGGAGTGGGCGTGGGTGTGGGTGAGTTTGGGCTTTATAAACGCAGCGAATGGGCTTCAGCGCGGACCTCACTTGTTGAGTGATCTCTAGGAGGACAGTCTGCCGCGAGCCTGACACACACTCCGTTCGATCGGAAAATGACGACGGCAATGATGAAAGGATTTGTGCTGTTCGTCTGCTTGTTCTTCACAGTTGTTCAGTCCATCACATGCGAGGCCAACAGGATAGACGCGCGCAAAAAGCACGAAAACGACGTGGCGCACCACAGCTCTGCCACAACAGCAGGTAACATATTATATTTGAATTGAAATGAATAGAAAATTTTATAATTTAAGCAGCGACCAGTATTTAATGTTTAATTGAATATAATGATAGTTACAGTATAACAAAATGTAAATATTTGCATGCATCCACATATTATTGTATTATAAAAATAATATTAACTTAACCAGCAGCCTAAAACGAACATTTAATATTCAATTTATAGTGACTGTGTATAACGTATATAATTATATTCAATTATATCAAATTATAATTACTTTATATAAATATATTAAATGATAGAATAGGTCTATTTTAATTCAAATGAATAAAATATAGTAATTTAACCATCAGCCTGAATCCAACATTTAATATTATATTATATAATGACAGTTTACTAAAGATAAAAGTTAATGTTACAGTTACTATTATTACATTATATTATAAAAGTAATTATATCTTAATTATATATATATATATATATATATATATATACACACACACACACACACAGTATAATGCATATAGTTGTCTGTATGCACATATTGTTATATTATAAAAAAGTAATTGTATTTTAATTACAATAAATTAAAATATATTAATTTAACCATCAGGCTAAATCCATCATTTAATATTCCATTTAATGTAATGATAGTTACTGTTACTGCATATAATATAATATATAGTTGTATCTATGTATCCAATGCTATATTATATTATTTATAAAATAACTATATATATTAATTAATAGAAATATAATGATTTAACCATGCAGCAGAATTTAATTTTAATTTAGTATGATAGTTACGGTTTAAAATATAATGTGTATAGATGTATATATTGATAACCAGGTGATTAATTTAGTATAAGACTAGATATTATTTGTATCCACTACATCTGTAATGTTATACCCGATCTGCTTAACCTGAGCTTTTTATTTTGAATCTTTCATATTGCATTTTTGCAGGCTACTTTGCAATGTTTAAATGCTTGTGTGTGTGTTCCCCTTGATAAAACACCTGCTTGGCCTGAATTCACTGATGAATTAAGACATTTTACCATGCCTTCTGATGACATTTTATCGTTTACTACTGATCACATGACGTTAGATCATTCACTATGCCACCTGACGACGTGCTGCTTTTCACACATACTGTAACCAGGCCAGTATAAACATGCTTTCCAAACACAAAAGCTTCTTTTCTTCTCTGGGATTTGCAGCTACTGTTAACGTCACTAATGAGGCTTAGAAGAAAACCGATTTTTTTAGCATTTGTCCACGCACAGTCTCACCATTCACTAGCCTGCCCTCAACAGCTCCAGTGAAAGGCTCATTATTTTCGTCAGGCATCTCATGTGAACAGGCTGACGGGAAAAATCTACCACTGTCTCTTTCAAGTGCCACCTGGGTTTCTTCCACTTAAGCGTGGAATGATAACATGTGAACTCCCTAAAAAGCACAAATGCATAAACGCGTTTACAGTCCTAATTCTGTGCATCTCCCAACAGGAGCGTGGAATCCGAAGCCAAAAAGACTCTTTGCCAGGACTCGCTATCTGTCTCAGCAGAGACATCATGTGGTGGTACGTTCCACACATCACACCGTCTCCTTAAACGTGGACCATAACACAACAAACCCAACATTGTTCAAGTGGACTAATGCACATCTGTCCTTTTGCAAGAGCAATATAATATTCCTTCTTGGAAATCTTTTGAGTTAATCCTTTTTACATTAAAACGCTTGAGAAAATAGAACTGCATTAGTTGTTCTTTACTCTGTTCATTCGTTTCTCATGAAAATATGTGTCCTCCAGAGACCTAAGCCCAGGTCTGAGGCGGTTTCTCCAGCGCGGCGCTGCGCCGGTCTGATGGAGAGCTGCTCCTCGCTCACTCCCTGCTGTGACCCATGTGCTTCCTGTCACTGCAGGCTCTTCAACACCATCTGCCACTGCTGGAGACTCGGACACCTCTGCCCCAAGAAGACCTAATCACCCCAGACGCACATATATGTATCGATGCTTCTCAGTTGCTTTCACTTTAGCTCTGCACATTGGACATCAAATGTTGTTTAGCGTACAAAAACAAAGTCATGAAAAGTTGCTTCTTGGTTAGTTTATAAATATTTCTTGAAGTTTGATGGTATCTCGTTCCCAGCTTTCAACAATTCACCAAAGCCATTTTTGTTTGTTTTTTGGTGATGGCACATCTGTCTAATTTGACTCACTTCTACCAAAGATTGGGCCAAAATACTGCTCGAGTTTAGTTGCATACTTTGATGTTCCAGGAATATTCCGTACAGCTGGCATAATGTTGATTACCACAGAAATGATTTCGACCCATCTCGTGTTTTCTTTAAAACAAGCAGAAAGCACAGGCACTACATTAAGTGAATGAGGCCAATTTTTGGAGGATTTAAAAACTTTGATTTTATAAAAGCTCCTACGTAATTTTTTTATTTTTTTTGTATTGCAGCGGTGAAGCTGTTTAAATCATTTGTATAGTCATTTAAGGTTTTAGAATTGACAAGTTGCAAAATTGGAAATAACTGTAGACAGAAAAGGTTAGTAAGCGACTGAAATCATATGAAAACTAATATTGTTTATGTGCGGTTGCATTGCTGAAGCAGTGAGTATTTCAACATTCACAGATTACCTCCGTTCACTTTTTTGTGAATTGTCAGTGTAACACAGCAAAGGCGCAACATGTCGGCGCGCTGCCCACGAGGCCATCGGCGCCAACAAAACGTCTGCTTTTTTAAAGAAAAAGAGGGACAAGTGGAGATTCATATTTGTGGTAATAAACGCAACGCAGTTGAATCTGGAATATTCCTTTAATAAACAAATATAAAGCATTTTGGTTCCTCTTTACAATAAGGTTTCATTTGTAAACATTATGAACTTACAATGAAAAATAATATTCATTTCAACATTTACTAATAGCTTATCAAAATCAAACGTTGTTATCTGTTAATATTATTAAATGGACCTGAGCTAACATGAACTAACAAAGAACCTTTTTTTTTTTTGGTTAACAAAGATTAATAAATGCTGTAACAAATGAACTGCTCATTTAGTTCATGTTAATTCATGCATTGCCTTATTGTAAAGTGTTGCAAGCTTTTTTTCTCTTGCATTTAGCAAATATTTGTTCAGAACAGACCTCCAGATCCACCATATGAGAACCACTGTTATATAACACACATGCAGCTGTGCACCTTTGCTTCTACACACTCTCATACTGCTATGTAGCACGCCATGGATCATACATGACATTTAACTGCACAGTGAATGTTTAGCATATGACTCGAGTTATTCGCTCTCTTTTTGCACCATGACACTAATATGACTCGTTCGCCGACTGGAGATGTTATTACAGTTAACTCTTGTAGAATTCATGCTGGCAAAGTTTAATTTTTGTTGTTATTCTCAATATTTTTCAACCTTTGTTAAGCAAGGGGCATATACCGTTTCACTTGTACAGAATCAATGTAACAGTGCCTAAAAAAGCTTTAAATTAGACAAGTCATTTTAGGTGCAGTAAATGTGAATCTAATGTTATCCTCATACTGTGATCTTTTAATAATACGTTTTAAGATGCTCATTTCTACTGTGATGATTCCACTGTCATGTTTTTGATTTCTACACACACACAAAAAAAGTATATGTGGATGTCAAGTAGACGCTATTGTGGATGAAATGTTGTCATCGTTATATATTTCTATGCACTGTCAGGTCATATTGACTGAATATTATTAGAAAAAAATCATAAATAAAAACATGTTCAGTGTGCTTTATTTGTAATAAAAAAAACATTTAGAACTGCATCATGGGAACTTTACTTTCCGCTATAATACTTCTTAAAGGAACTGTTCACCCAAAAATGAAAATTGGCTAAAAAAAAAAAGTTACTGACACATATCATGTAGGTGAGTTTGTTTCTTTATCTGAACAGATCTGGAGAAATTTAGCATTATATCACTTGTTCACTAAAGGATCCTCTGCAGTGAATGGGTGCCGTCAGAATGAGAGTCCAAAAAAAACATCACAATAATCCACAAGCAGTGTAAGTAATCAACAAGCTGTGTATCTGTAATAAAAAAATCCATAATTAAAACTTTTTAAACTTCAAAACATTGCTTACATCTAAAATACAAGTCCTTTATCCATAATATTACTTTCTCCAGTGAAAAAAGTAATCTTGTCTGAATCAGAAGAGAAATATGCACCGATTTTGATGTGAGAAAACAACAGGGGAAGGACTTTTGCACTGGAAGAAGCATTATTATGGATTATGGACTTACATTTTGGCCAGAAGTGACGGTTTAAAGTTAATATGCATTAATGATGTATTTGTTTCTTACAAACTTGCAGCACTTGACAACATTAATTGATAGACTGGAGTGATAATAAACCAACATATTGAAGTACTAATATCTGTTTTGAACCATTGTAATGCACTGATAACCACCAAAAACTGGTTGTGATGAGAAAGTCACATGATGAACCAAAGCTCATCACAAACAGCTTTTCTATGAGCTGAGGAGGGCAATACTTACAGTATATATAGAAGGTGCACAATGTCATTCACACAAACACTAAACCCCATCATGGTGACACACATGATACTACTGTAAATTATACAATTACTTTTTCTTTTTCACTTCCAAAAACCATATTTTTAACAGTATTTTACTGTAAAATCACATTAAATGTAATTACATTTATTCACCGTATATAGTATGGAAACTTACTGTTAACCAGTTAACAGGTTTTTACTGTAGCATTTTTACAGTCTTTTACTGTTAAAATCACAATCATTTTTTACAGTGTAGAGTGCAAAGCTAAAGTCAGTTAAATATATGTTACTTAAACTAAAGATTTTAAAGAATTGTTGATAATAAGGGATGACATTCAAGCAGCATTTTAAGCATTTGTTTTGTTGTTGTAGCAACAGGAATAAGAACTCACAAAAAAGAAGTAGGCCTATACTTCAAGCTTCTTTTATTTAGTAAACTTAAGTAAAAGTTTACTTTATGTTGTAAGTATGCTAATATCAGTTTATTAAGTATACTATTTACATACTGGGACTAAATGTATCAGTTTTAGTTTATTAAAGTGTAGTTTTTAAGTGTAACAGAAGTAGTCCACAACTAGTTTACTTTTAAGCTTCACAAATTTACTGTAAACTATACTACAAGTAAACTTGTATTATAATGATAATGATAGTTTACTAGTCATGTTCTTCTCAGCCCATTTTTACCTTATGTAAACTTTAATGGTTTTTATACCTCAAGTATAGTTGTAAGCTTTCTTTAAGTGAGCATACTTACATTTGAGCATGTATATGTTATTTTTGTACTTTAAGCATACTGTATACTTTAAGCAATCTGTCTGAGCTATACTTAATCTAGTCCCACATAAAATATGAGGTCTGGTGAACAGAGAATCTAACTCTTGTCCTTAGATTGCGGTTAAAGCATAGAGGGGATAGAGCCTTTGCTATTGCTGGCCCTAGGGGCTTATATCAGATCGGCACAGTCTTTAACTGCTTTTAGATCATCTCTTAAAACCTTTTTTTTTTCCTTGGCTTTCAACACATTGTGAGCTTCCATCCTGAATGTGTGATTTCGTTTTATGTTTTGTTCAGCACTTTGGTCAGCCGCGCTTGCTTTGTTTTTAAATGTGCTATATAAATCAAACAAACTTGAAACTTATTTAGGTATTAATTTTTATAACTGAAATATACTTTTAACTGTACTTTACGTAGACTTAATTATACTTTTCTCAAGTATAGCTTGATCAATACTTTAGTATAATTTTGGGTTACACTTTATTTTAAGGTTTCCCTGTTACAGTGTAATTATACATTTAAGTACTGAGTAATGTTAATTAACATGAACTTACTTTATGGTTAGGATTAGGGTTCGGCTTAGGGTTACTTGCATGTAATTATGAATAATTTATTGTTATTATAATAGTAAGTATATGTAACGTGTAACAAGGACACCTTTAAATAAAGTGTTACCTAATTTGTTATATCGCTGATAAAAAGCAGTACTAAAAGTAGAGTATTTATTTTTAGTTATTATTAACTTATTGTTAGTTTAAAAGAACTACTAGGACTTAAAGGTTTTGGTGACACTTCAGTTTAATCGAAACTGTGGACCTGCAAATCATACTTTGTGTGAAAAGGAATAAAAGTTGTGGGAGTTTTACTGCCTCTAGTGTTCATTTCAACTGGAAACTGCAGCGATTTGTATGTATAAGTCTGTTTTTATACAGTCTATGGTATAAGTAGGCCTACGTTTTTTGAGTTTGATGTAGGTGTAGGTAGAGGCACGTATTTCCAATGAGCCTATGTTATTTAATTATTATTATTATTATTATTATTATTATTATGGACCCACTTTATATCAAGGCCCAGGGCAAATTAGAGTTAGAGCACAATTTCTTAAAAGCGCTGATGGGAGGGGAAAATTCTGCGGGTGATTTACTGACAAGAGCAGCACAAATTACCGCCTGCTTTAAGACATGCTTATTTGGGTGTTAAATAATGGTGTTAAATAAAAAGTAATTAAATAATAATAAAACAAGTAATTTGACGAGCGCAAACATTAGTAAATCGCATTGCGTGATTCATTTTAATACTCTCCTCCCATAAATTTTGTGTCTGAAAGAGAAGCTCCTACAAATGCATATTCAATAAGGTGCAAAAAGAAATGTGTCCATGCCTTTTCAGTGCTTATTTTTCACTGCACGTCTTTAGTAAATCCTACTATTTTAATGTCGTTTACATGATGCGGAAGCAAGCGCATGCGTCGTGATACTGTCTCCACAATGGCGGCACGCCACAGCATACGGGATGAGGAGGAGAAGAATTAATACATGGCAATGTTAATGTGTTTGGTCTTGGTGGAATAGATCTGCTTACACTGCTACAGCAGAGCAAGTACAGAGAACTGCCAATACATCCACAGACATGCTGCTGTGAGCATGTAAGAATTACTGCTGCTGCATATATAACATATACAGTACAAAATAACCCTTATATATGACATTCATGAAATGACCCTGTAGCAGATATATACAGGTGGAGCTGGGGGAGGTGAAGGGCACGCTGCTACAGCAAGCACTAGCCGAGTATTTGAATGTTGAGCAGCAAGCTCATTGGCTGCTGATGCAACAAATACTAATCGGCTCTGCCATGTGAATAGTGATGTGATTATATCAGATTGAGTTACAACCTGTCAGTCTGCACCATCTAAAGTTTCATGACAGAACTTTGTATGTAATAGCAAAGTGAATTCATTTGAAAAGTATTCATTATGAAATTCATTATGAAAAGTATTCACAACCTTTATAATTGTTGTGCTTAAATTTCAGTGTAAGGGTGGTGTCCGGTTTACTGCTGACTCCAGTGAAGACATGAGGCGTCAGCTGACCTGTTTGAAAATTAACAGAGACGTGTACAAAATCATTACTATTAGTATCTTTATTATTAATACTATTGTTATTATCTAGTATGATTAATAATACACTAAAACTGAGTTTTTTTTTTAAAGTTTTTGAAACCTTTTTTTGTAATATGCAGCATTTCATGTAACCAAGAACATAGAATATTTTATTAATGAAAGAAAATAAATGTTACAAATTCTAAATGTATTTGTAAAGTTAGAAATTTAATCTTTTTATTGTTTTTACTGAATCTTTTTTTAACATATTACATGCTAGATAACTAGCATGTTAATTACTAGAGTAATAGCAATAACTACCCTATGTCTGATTACAAGCAGCTCCACAAAGTATACACAAGCATATGTAGTTCATTAGTATTATTGAATACTTTTTACTGTACTTTGACCTTTGAAGGTATTTTACCACATTAATTTCAATATACAGAAAACAGTTTTTCTAAAAATAAAAAATAATCAGCAGTTAAATAAAGATGAAACAGTTTGGACACTACACAACTTCAGTGTGTGATGGATGTTATGGATGGATTTTAATAATGAATATCCTCCTGCGTAAGCTTAAATGTGCATTAGCTCTCTACGTTGTACTTGATTCCCTGCCAATAAAAGCTTCTTAGATCTTTCTGTATTGAATTGATGGCATCCAAACACATAAGTAAGTTATATCTGCATACAGACAGCATGTGGGAGATGTTTGGCTTGTGTTCTCCCGTTACTCCTTGAAGCGGGTGCATGACAGGTTTTCCAGACATGAAGAATGGCAGAAATGTTCCTGTTACTTTTGAGTGATGATCTTGTGAGGATCATGTCAGATCAGAGCCTTGTCAAATCCCTATAAAAACTCAAATGTGCATATTTGCAGAAGAACACCCTAACAAATATTTATGGTCCTCAAGACGACAGATCTGTGGACTAGTTCTGTCATGCTGCAGATAATTCATGTGAAAGTTTATTTTTAAATATTGCGTAGTTTGTAAAAGGCTCAGGGATGGCTGGTTGTAAATATTCACAATGAAAGAGCACTTATTTAACAAGAGTTCATAAAAAGTTTATGGAACACCGATAGACTGCAAAGTGAATAAGCATCTTATGGTACCTTCCTCCCTTTCTTCATTGATGGCATAATGGGCCTCACACCAAGCCTTTAAAAAACAAAACAAAAAAAGCTTGGTAACACTTTAGTTTAGAGACCAATTTTTACTATTAACTAGTTGTTTATTTGCATGCATATTGCTAGCATATTGGCTGTTTATTAGTACTTTTAAAGCACATATTAATGCCTTATTCTGCATGTCCATATTTTAGATCCCTTAATCCGACCTAAACTTAACAACTACCTTACTAACTTTTAGGCTAATAAACAGCAGATTAGTTGTTTATTGAGACAAAAGTTGAAGTTAATAGTTAATAGTGAGAATTGGTCCTTAATAAAGCCTAATTTTCGTATAATTACTTGAGGAATATTATGTTATGAATTCAAAACAATTTCAAAATGCTGCGAGATTTGATAAATGATGCATTTGAAGGTTAGCGTCACATATCCAGCTTCATATGCTGAGTTACAACCTGTCAGTCTGCACCATCTAAAGTTTCATGACAGAACTTTGTATGTAATAGCAAAGTGAATTCATTTGAAAAGTATTCATTATGAAATTCATTATGAAAAGTATTCACAACCTTTATAATTGTTGTGCTTAAATTTCAGTGTAAGGGTGGTGTCCGGTTTACTGCTGACTCCAGTGAAGACATGAGGCGTCAGCTGACCTGTTTGAAAATTAACAGAGACGTGTACAAAATCATTACTATTAGTATCTTTATTATTAATACTATTGTTATTATCTAGTATGATTAATAATACACTAAAACTGAGTTTTTTTTTAAAAGTTTTTGAAACCTTTTTTTGTAATATGCAGCATTTCATGTAACCAAGAAATATTTTATTAATGAAAGAAAATAAATGTTACAAATTCTAAATGTATTTGTAAAGTTAGAAATTTAATCTTTTTATTGTTTTTACTGAATCTTTTTTTAACATATTACATGCTAGATAACTAGCATGTTAATTACTAGAGTAATAGCAATAACTACCCTATGTCTGATTACAAGCAGCTCCACAAAGTATACACAAGCATATGTAGTTCATTAGTATTATTGAATACTTTTTACTGTACTTTGACCTTTGAAGGTATTTTACCACATTAATTTCAATATACAGAAAACAGTTTTTCTAAAAATAAAAAATAATCAGCAGTTAAATAAAGATGAAACAGTTTGGACACTACACAACTTCAGTGTGTGATGGATGTTATGGATGGATTTTAATAATGAATATCCTCCTGCGTAAGCTTAAATGTGCATTAGCTCTCTACGTTGTACTTGATTCCCTGCCAATAAAAGCTTCTTAGATCTTTCTGTATTGAATTGATGGCATCCAAACACATAAGTAAGTTATATCTGCATACAGACAGCATGTGGGAGATGTTTGGCTTGTGTTCTCCCGTTACTCCTTGAAGCGGGTGCATGACAGGTTTTCCAGACATGAAGAATGGCAGAAATGTTCCTGTTACTTTTGAGTGATGATCTTGTGAGGATCATGTCAGATCAGAGCCTTGTCAAATCCCTATAAAAACTCAAATGTGCATATTTGCAGAAGAACACCCTAACAAATATTTATGGTCCTCAAGACGACAGATCTGTGGACTAGTTCTGTCATGCTGCAGATAATTCATGTGAAAGTTTATTTTTAAATATTGCGTAGTTTGTAAAAGGCTCAGGGATGGCTGGTTGTAAATATTCACAATGAAAGAGCACTTATTTAACAAGAGTTCATAAAAAGTTTATGGAACACCGATAGACTGCAAAGTGAATAAGCATTTTATGGTACCTTCCTCCCTTTCTTCGTTGATGGCATAATGGGCCTCACTCCAAGCCTTTAAAAAACAAAACAAAAAAAGCTTGGTAACACTTTAGTTTAGAGACCAATTTTTACTATTAACTAGTTGTTTATTAGCATGCATATTGCTAGCATATTGGCTGCTTATTAGTACTTTTAAAGCACATATTAATGCCTTATTCTGCATGTCCATATTTTAGATCCCTTAATCCGACCTAAACTTAACAACTACCTTACTAACTTTTAGGCTAATAAACAGCAGATTAGTTGTTTATTGAGACAAAAGTTGAAGTTAATAGTTAATAGTGAGAATTGGTCCTTAATAAAGCCTAATTTTCGTATAATTACTTGAGGAATATTATGTTATGAATTCAAAACAATTTCAAAATGCTGCGAGATTTGATAAATGATGCATTTGAAGGTTAGCGTCACATATCCAGCTTCATATGCATGAGTTTTCTGATTCAGTAGGTTTACTCGGTAGCTCACGCGATACGGCCACTTTAGTTTAGAGACCAATTTTTACTATTAACTAGTTGTTTATTAGCATGCATATTGCTAGCATATTGGCTGCTTATTAGTACTTTTAAAGCACATATTAATGCCTTATTCTGCATGTCCATATTTTAGATCCCTTAATCCGACCTAAACTTAACAACTACCTTACTAACTTTTAGGCTAATAAACAGCAGATTAGTTGTTTATTGAGACAAAAGTTGAAGTTAATAGTTAATAGTGAGAATTGGTCCTTAATAAAGCCTAATTTTCGTATAATTACTTGAGGAATATTATGTTATGAATTCAAAACAATTTCAAAATGCTGCGAGATTTGATAAATGATGCATTTGAAGGTTAGCGTCACATATCCAGCTTCATATGCATTTTCTTTCTGATTCAGTAGGTTTACTCGGTAGCTCACGCGATACGGCGTTCAACAAAACAGCTCAAATCCACATAAGGAAGTTAAAATAGCACGGCTGCATCAACAAATGCATTTTTATATCACTTTTGCATTTGTTAATTTAATTTAGGGTTGGGTTTGGTGTAGGGGATATTTCCAACACGATACAGCATTAACTTTTAGCGACACTCCTCCGATATTTGAATTATGAACCATCGCAATACGTACCTGAAGCAACGTAATACAAACACAGCAATACGTGCCTATATCAACGTAATAAAAACGTGCCAGGGTCACGTATTGAACCTGCGTTTTAGCGCCACTCACTGGACGTTTCACTTTGAAACTGCCGCGAAACGTGCAATAAGGTACGTAATAACGGTGCTGCAGAAATATATTTCGAGGCACGTATTTCGAATGAGCCTGGGTTGCAATTAAAGCTGCAAGCAACGTTGAAAGGGCCCTCGCACCCGGGCTCACCGCCACCTGGTGGCTTTAGGAAAACAGCGAACGGTGAGCAATATGCATTTAAAGTGGTAAATATAGGAGGAATATGTCATTTATATGTGCCAAACTTCCTTCTGCCAGCTGGTGGCGCTATGACTATAACTGAATATTGGCATGTAGATGTCTTCAAGCCAAGACTTTGATCAAACATATGAAGTTTGGTGCAGATTGAACATGGTATGTTTCAGTTAGTGTAAAACATGACATATCCTGTTGCCAATAGGTGGCGCAATGATTATAACTGTATATTGGCCTTTAGATGTCTTCAGGCCAGGACTCTTACCAAACATGTTATGTCTAGTGCAGATTGGACATTGCATGTTTAAGTTAAACATGTAAAACTGTATGTATGTAAAACAAGTAATTTCCTGTTGCCAGCAGGTGGCGTTATGATTATAACAAAATATTTGCCTTTAGATGTTTTCAGATTGGACATTGTATGGCTGAGTTACAACCACATCCTTTTCCATGGTGAAACATCGACATTTGCCAGGCCGCCAAGAACACACTCTTTAACGACAACTCAAGATCTTCGCAATTTAACATTGCAAAGGCCTTTAGAGTAGACCAGGGGTGGGCAAACTTGGCACTTCCGGGTCACTTTCCTTCAGAGTTTAGCTCCAACTCTAATCAAACACACCTAAACCAGCTAAACATTGTCTTCTAGACTACTAGAAAGCTACAGGCAGGTGAGTTTTATCAGGGTTGGATCAAATCTCTGCAGGAAAGTGACCTGGAAGGGCCAAGTTTGCCCATCACTGGAGTAGACTGACCGAATATAATGTTGATGTCATTAAATCTCTAGGAAGAGTTAGTTACAGCGTAGAACATGTCACATAACTGAATATGGGCATGTGTTCAAGACAGGACTCTTATGAAACATGTGAAGTTTGGGGCAGATCGGACATTTTATGCCTGAATTATAACAACTTCCTATTTTATGGCGATAACATCAAAGTTTGTCAGGCCGCCACGGACACACCCTTCAACGAAAACTCAAGATCTTCGCAATTTAACATCACAAAGGGTTTTAGATTACACTGACCGAATGTGGTGTTGATCTGTTTAAATCTCTTGTTTAAATATAACAGCTGAAAAAGGCAAAAACGGCACAAAACTTGCAGAGAAAATTCAAAATAACAGACTTCCTGTTGGGTTTCGAACTCCGTACCGGAGGGACTTTTTTGTTGGTATTGGTGTGTTACATGTGTCTACTAGGGATGTAACGATTACCGGTTTGACGATAAATCATGATAACGTGATAATACTGATAACCGTGATAATTTTGGTCACTATAATCGTGATAAGAAATGTTCATACCGTTACATCCCTAGTGTCTACCGAATTTCGTACATGCATGTGAAACATAGCTCGAGGGGCACTTCGTTGAAATTTTATAGGTAGCGCTATTGAGCCATTTTGCCACACCCACTTCTGAAACCCATATCAGATGCAAATTTTCACCACTTCTGGTGTGTGTGCAAAGTTTTATGAGTATTACATGAGTATTGCATTGTAACGAATTATTCAGTAGGACTGACTTCATTGAAGTGAGAATGAAAAATGAACCTAGTGGACCAAAGTGATCTGCGTCCAGACAATATGAATGCAACAAAAACTGGATACTTTTTCATTCAGTTCAGTTTTGGGTCAGCCCTTTTCAGCTGAGTTTGTCTCTTTTATAGAGGATTAAAGAGTAACTACTGATATACAAAAGGATGTGGGGAAAATATTATATAACTTGATAATTCACAAAATCATTTTTGCACACTCTGTTTATCATGAGACTTGCTATTTCATTGTGATTTTATGGTGTTTTTTACATTTCTTTTTATATATCCTGGCAACAGCAATATAATGCTTGCCATGTTGCAGATCAAATCAAAACCACAATATTTGTCAGACTAATCGCAATGTGATTTTTTGATTCTTTTTTTTTTTTTTACCAAACCGTGCAGCCCTAGCGGTTATCTGTTTAAACTATAGTTATAAGATTTCACTGCGTTTGCAGGAATACTGACCGCACTGCACTGGCAGCTCCAGTGGAACATAGTTCCGATGGCATAGATGGATACAGGCAGAGGCCAATGCACAAAAGACTGGTTTGGAAACATCTGCATGCTCATCACATACACAGCCCAGTCCTTCACACTTCATCATGAACTGCACAGGATCCACCTAAAAAAGACAGAAATTGCTTTCATCCGAAAAACAAAAAAACAAAAAACAAATGCTCATAAATGCAATGTAAAAACAAAAACAGTGTGAGAGAGAGAATTCTTCATCTGAAGCTCATTGTGTTGTTTACTATTGCATTCTTTCATTCTCTTTTTCATTTCCTCACTTCCCCCAAGGAGTGCATGTCTTTTGATCAATCTAATCAAAGGGATCTTTATATACACTGGCTTGTAATAGTTAGCACATGTCATGGAGTGAGAGGAAACTGAGTACAGTAGTTACCACTCTGAAACAGGGGCTCAGAGGAGAATTTTTGGAGGAGAACAGTAATGTGCATGACAGGGAGTCGGCAGTGCCATTCTGACAGATTTCAGCTTTCCCGCTGACACAATCTGAATCCACCTACAGTAAAGAGCATAAAAATATTATATTAGACCCACACAGTCCATGTAATGGAACTGCCTTTATTTAGTCACCCGCATGACATTCTTCTTTCCCACCAAACACAAAAATGTTGATCAATGTTGACACTGTTTTTGTTCAATTGAAGAAAGGAGGTTTGATTCTAAAAAAAATCAGGTTCCGATGACATGAGTTGACTGGATCATTCCTACAGTTTGGTGGATTTGGTGCAACAGGATTTTTGAAAAAGAAAAAACTGTAAAAATGTAATTATTATTTTGGTCTTATGAGAGGGAGAAAAATGTCTGTATATCAGAAAAAACACACTGGGCAACCTCAGGCTAGTATAACTAAACATTTTTGATAAAACAACAGGAGCTAAGAATGCTGCGCTGGTCTCTTCATGTAATAAACAGTGCGCTTTGGACATTTGGAGGTAAATTGTAATGTGAGGTTTGGGTTTTGTTTCTTGTTCATGTTTTCATGTCTTTTATTTTGGAGTTTAGTCATGGTCCCTGTTTGTGTTTTGCATCCCTTGCCCTCATGTATTCATGCCATTGGTTCTCTTGTTCATTGTGTCATGTTCTGATTGGTTGTCTTAGTCATGTGTCTTGTTTCCCATTGGTTTGTTCTTGTCATGTGACCCTCATTGTCTGCTATAAGTAGCCATCATGTTGTCATTGTGCCTTGTCGTGTATTGAAGTTGTAACCCGCTGTCGGTGAGTCTAGTCTGTTCATGCCACGTCAAGTCTGTGTATCTTGTTTGGAT
>NW_015653008.1:509331-524106 GCF_001515625.1 Sinocyclocheilus rhinocerous | reverse complement strand
CCAATGTGATTTAAAATTTTTATTATTTTTTTTTTTTTTACCAAACTGTGCAGTCCTAGTGGTGATCTATTTAAAATACGGTTATTGATTTCACTGCATTTGCAGAAATACTGACCGCACTGCACTGGCAGCTCCAGTGGAACATAGTTCCGATGGCATAGATGGATACAGGCAGAGGCCAATGCACAAAAGACTGGTTTGGAAACATCTGCATGCTCATCACATACACAGCCCAGTCCTTCACACTTCATCATGAACTGCACAGGATCCACCTAAAAAAGACAGAAATTGCTTTCATCCGAAAAACAAAAAAACAAAAAACAAATGCTCATAAATGCAATGTAAAAACAAAAACAGTGTGAGAGAGAGAATTCTTCATCTGAAGCTCATTGTGTTGTTTACTATTGCATTCTTTCATTCTCTTTTTCATTTCCTCACTTCCCCCAAGGAGTGCATGTCTTTTGATCAATCTAATCAAAGGGATCTTTATATACACTGGCTTGTAATAGTTAGCACATGTCATGGAGTGAGAGGAAACTGAGTACAGTAGTTACCACTCTGAAACAGGGGCTCAGAGGAGAATTTTTGGAGGAGAACAGTAATGTGCATGACAGGGAGTCGGCAGTGCCATTCTGACAGATTTCAGCTTTCCCGCTGACACAATCTGAATCCACCTACAGTAAAGAGCATAAAAATATTATATTAGACCCACACAGTCCATGTAATGGAACTGCCTTTATTTAGTCACCCGCATGACATTCTTCTTTCCCACCAAACACAAAAATGTTGATCAATGTTGACACTGTTTTTGTTCAATTGAAGAAAGGAGGTTTGATTCTAAAAAAAATCAGGTTCCGATGACATGAGTTGACTGGATCATTCCTACAGTTTGGTGGATTTGGTGCAACAGGATTTTTGAAAAAGAAAAAACTGTAAAAATGTAATTATCTTATGAGACTTATGAGAGGGAGAAAAATGTCTGTATATCAGAAAAAACACACTGGGCAACCTCAGGCTAAACATTTTTAACATTTTTGATAAAACAACAGGAGCCAAGAATGCTGCGCTGGTCTCTTCATGTAATAAACAGTGCGCTTTGGACATCTGGAGGTAAATTGTAATGTGAGGTTTGGGTTTTGTTTCTTGTTCATGTTTTCATGTCTTTTATTTTGGAGTTTAGTCATGGTCCCTGTTTGTGTTTTGCATCCCTTGCCCTCATGTATTCATGCCATTGGTTCTCTTGTTCATTGTGTCATGTTCTGATTGGTTGTCTTAGTCATGTGTCTTGTTTCCCATTGGTTTGTTCTTGTCATGTGACCCTCATTGTCTGCTATAAGTAGCCATCATGTTGTCATTGTGCCTTGTCGTGTATTGAAGTTATAACCCGCTGTCGGTGAGTCTAGTCTGTTTGTGCCTCGTTAAGTCTGTTCATGCCTCGTCAAGTCAAGTCTAGTCTGTCTCTCGGTTTATGCTTGGCTGCCATTGGTTTGTTCTTGTCATGTGACCCTCATTGTCTGCTATAAGTAGCCATCATGTTGTCATTGTGTATTGAAGTTATAACCCACTGTCGGTGAGTCTAGTCTGTTTGTGCCTCGTCAAGTCTGTTCATGCCTAGTTAAGTCTGTTCGTGCCTCGTCAAGTCTGTTCATGCCTCGTCAAGTCAAGTCTAGTCTGTGTCTCGGTTTATGCTTGGCTGTTTGGATCACGTCTGTAAATAAACTGCACATGGGTTCTTCAGTACGCTCGCCTTCAGTGGACTGATTCGTTACATAAATATCAAACTGAGAAGATGAAATACTCCAAGGCACTCGTATAGTAAAAATAAAAAACCTTTAATTAACTGGGCTAAGTCATTAAAACAGTTAACATTTTTGATCATTTAAATGTGTGGTCTAGGAAATTTGTCCTAGACGTTTTAAGATAATGAAGCCCATTACTAGATAGGAAAGAACAACGTACTAGCAGAAGTTTAACATTTAGGAATAATTTGAATAGATATATAAAATGTATTTAAAAAATTTTTTTTTAAATGTCCTGTATATTTCGACAAAACCGGGTGGACATCTTATGTATATGCTATAAGATACATCTTCTAAAAATTAGAAAAAAAGAGAAAAGTTGAAGACTAATACTTAATTTGTTCTTGGACAAGTTGATTAATAATTTATGTAAACTATTCAGTAATGTTTCATGGGGACATAAAATCGACCAAACTTTTGGAATGACCTAACTATAGCTTTAAGTCTTTATACTGTGCATTATGTTTGATGATATATTATTACATGGAAAAAAAGCATGTACAGTGTATGTAAATATGAAGCAAAATAATAGAAATAGTGCTGTGGTTTGTGCCTGGCTGTGATCTCATATGCTGAACAGGTGTATATTTCTCACAGATTCCTCTCGCTACCTGCCAGCTGTAAGTAAACTGAAGCACAGTGTGTGTGTGTGAGCCATCTGGCAGAAGAAGCTCATTAGCTGCCTCATTATTATTGGTTCCTAAAAGACCAGCGGACACACCTGAAAAACAGTTCATTAAAATAACATGTTAAACCATGACGCATATTAGAATGATTCTCCACAGAAAGTTGAACTTTTTGTAGGCAGCAGTGGATTTAAGTGCCATTAAATCCATTAATTCATCACGTTACAGCATATTAGCATTTACAATAGATCAAAACAATGACTGCCCACTTTTTCAGAGGCCTTGGTTCAAAATAATTTTTCATAGGGATGCACAATATTGGATTTTTGCCGATATCCGATATGCTGATAATTTTCAGAAAATAATGTGTTTTTTGAACTTTAAACCGCATAAACACATTTCATTACACAAAATACACAAAATAATGTTCTTTTTAGCAGCATCATATGACCCCTTTAACATTAAAATAGAAAACAGTAATTTTAAATTGTAATCAAATAAATGCATCCTTGGTGAGCATAAGAGACTTTCAAAAACATGAAAAACATGACATACTGTATCCGTACTTATCATTTACAAATGTGTATGTACAAGCTTATAAATCATACAGAATGATATTTTTTTAAAAATCTAAAAATGCAGAAAGTTTTGTATGAAAAGTAGGTTTAGTAGCACGATTAGGGAAAGGGGATTAAAAATACAGTTTGTACAGTAGAAAAATCATTACATCTATGGAAAGTCCATATAAAACATGGAAACCCAACATGTGTGTGTGTTATTTTTATTTATTGTAAAACAAATCATGGTGCACACAGCATATAGAGCTCAGAGCGCATGGTAGCCAAAATTCTATTGCTAAAAATAAGTAATAAAGTAAACAAAGCTAATGATCTTACCATGAAGCCATCCATCTAGGATCACACTGCAAACTTCTAGATGAGGGTCACATGATACCCGAAGTCCTCTCTCATTGGACACCTCAATTAAGTTCACATCCTTTCTGATAGCCACTTCACATTTAGTGTATGGTATATGTGCAAAATGGCAATTAACCTCCACCTAAAATAAACAAATGTTGTATTACTCTATTTAATTGTATCATATTAAGTTTCTAAATCAGCTAAGAAACAAATATTAGACATCATAATAACAAGAACATGTACCTCTCCATTTGGGTGAATTGCGATCTTTGTGTTTTGCATTTGCACCACAAGTGAGCGACGTTTGAACCTGTCGGACTTGAGCGCAATGTTAAAGGTGTGCTGAATGACATCAGCTGCTAGGATGAAGTCACAGGAAGCTGGGAGTTTGAACAGACGTCCATCGAATGACACCAAATAGACGTCTGCCGCTAGAAATGCCTGATCTGGACAGAGGAAATAAAGTACAAAGACAGATGTGAGGAAATAATCACCGAGTCATTTGTTTCCCATGAAATTCTGTCATCATTTACTCATGTTTCAGACCTCTATGACTTTCTTTCAAAGATCACCTCACCCTCACTGGAGTAACAGATGGTTGTGGAAAAAAAGTTTGCAATTATATTCTGTACATTTCTCCTAATCACTCCTAATGTCAGTCCAAATCAAAATATATACAATATATACTATATACACAATATATACTATATATACACAATATATATATATATATATATATATTTATATAAATATATAAACATACACTACACACACACACACACACATATATACACAGTATACATACACACACAACAGTTCATGGTCCTCAAATTTGATTGGCTGAGAGCCTTTTCCAGCGGTGCGAAATTCTAGTGATAACAGAACTCCAACCTTTTCTCCGTTTGTATCACTCCGCTTGCAGTATTTCTCACAGTGAGTGTCATGGTGGATGCCCAAATCCACTATAAATTTTATAAATAACACCATGTCCTAACTACACGTGATTCCGTGACACACGATAAAAGGTATCTTTTCCATGTTAATCAGAGGTTTTGTCCTAACTAGCCGCGACACGCGAAATTTGTCATGTCACGTGTACTTACGACACGGTGTGATACTGTTTTTGTGTCACGGAATGTAGACGTACGATTTGTTTTAGGCAAGAATGTCGTTGTTTTGACTTAAAATATGTGGTTTGTTAATAAAGATAACATCTATTTGAAAATTAGCTTCGACGTTTTCGGAGATGTGAGCTCCAGGGCGTCAGCAGCCTTTCAGAGCTCATGGACCCGCTGAGAGCAGCCTTACCTTGGCCAGCTCTTCTGGAATTTGGCGTTGGCTCTGATGTCTCTATAGTGATTAAACATGAGATATAATTTGTTTTGGGTAAATTTCATGAGTAGTCTTTGGTCTCATTAATCTATTATTTGTTCCATAGCAAATAGTTTTGGCTGAGGGTGCAATAAATGCACTGAGCAATGCCTTCATTGGAAATCACCCTTAACAGATGAAAGGATAGTGACCCCTCCGTCCGTTCGCGATTGCGTTCCAGGGGGTGTCCCCCTCAGTTCATTCGATGCGGGGCCTCCTCAAAGCGCGGGGCCCGATGTGTTCGCACAGTTGCACCACCAAAAGGACGGCCTTGACAGTGACCTTTTAATACAGTAGTGCAATAAGTTTTTAATGAAGCAACTCAACGTTCCTTCATCATTAGTTCTAAAGTGACATTTTTGAATTAGTAATGGAGGCTTGGGCTCAGCTGTTAAACTGTCAAACTGAGATTTGAATATGTGGTGGAAGAAAGTAGTTCTGCACAAAAGAGGGTTTTTAAAGACACTCTGTTGTCTTTTTTTATTTATACACTTGTGCCATTGAACTGCTGTATAAACACAATATCACACTCGTAGCCATGCGATAAGGCTATATATCAGCAAGCTGTGATTGCCTACGGCCGAATCACAGCCATGCTGATATACTAGACATCACATCACATGTCATATTGCTCATATCCACCTTTTTCTTGAATGTGGAAGTCTCACCTGACTGGAACGATGCTTTACATTTCCGGTCTCTGTTGTTTATAGTCAAATTAACTCATTTTCCGAGCTGATATTATAATGTTAAACCTATGAAAAAGGTTTTACAAAGCACATGGCGCCATAGTTTCATCACTTTACAGTGTCGCAATGACCGTCTTTTTGCAGTAAATCACCTGTCATAGTTTAATGAGTGGGTAGTTGACATGAAGCGGCTGGAGGTTAGCTGTGATGAAAACAGATAAGCTCACATATCCTACATACAGCTCCTGATCGGGTCGAAGTTCAGAGGATTTTGACTACAAAATGATAAGAGCACACATTATTTTATTATTTCACACAAAGTATTTTAACTTAAGTTCTGAAAGCCATGCTTGTTTTCTCTTGTCAGCGTTTGGCACGGAATGGAAGGCATACACTGCTGGACACGGACAGATTTGCTGGTGCGCAAAACAAGTACTTGCTGTTACTGTGGCAGCCAACAACAGCACAGCTTAACTATATGCACAGTTTTGTATGTAGTTACACCAAAATGTTTCAGTTTAATTAATTCAGTCAATCTCATTACTCCATTTTAACATGGATTTCTATGGTTTCCTTCTAGAGTGTCTCTCTCTCTCTCTCTCTCTGTGTGTGTGTGTGTGTGTGTAAGCAAGCTTAAAGGTTTCTTTTTGATTCACACTGTGGTCAAACACTGGATTTAGTGCTCAGTTGTGAGCATCATTATCTATAATAAAACCAAACAGAACAGTACAAGTAAAGTGTTCAGTTTTAACACAGCATACAATGCTCCAAATGTATATTTAGTGTGTTTAAAATGGAATGCAATATTTTTTTGTTGTTTTTTTTTTTGTGTGCAAAATAATGTGTTTTGGAATATGAAAAACTAGTATGTGTGCTGACAGCCATAGCAGTATGATTTATCTGAACTACTAGGTTATTGATATTAATTAGATAATGATATTGATCAAACTATGATGTTTGTTGTGTTGAAGATATTTCGAAGAATGTTTATGATTACCATTGTCTTCAATTATATACACAAATAAATTAATTAATTTAAAAAAAAAATCAAATGAAAAACTAAAAACGCTGAGACGTTTCTCAAAAAATCTTGTTGTACAGAAGAAAGAAAACCATACAGGTTTGGAACAACTTTCCAGAATCTTTCATTTTATGTGGTGAAGGGGTGTCTTATGGCCCAGTTGTTTCGGCTGATGTCTATTGTTGGGAAGCTTCTTGAACGTTCTGTTCCAGATCACACCACAGCATTTAAATCAAATTGAGCTCAGAACTTTGGCCATTCTAATTTACGCAATTTGAGAATTCTGTTGTTGATTTACTTCTGTGTTTTGGATTGTGGTCATACCGCATGAGTTTTAGATGATGTCCTGACAATCTGCTGTACAACTTAAAATTCATTGGTCCCTCAATGACTGTAGCAGTCCAGACCCTCAGGCATCAGATCAGCTCCACATCCCTCTCCAGACATATGCTTCACAGTTGGGGATGAGGTTTTAGTGTTGGTATGCTCTGTTTTTAACAAAACATCCCACTGTGTATATTTAGTAAACAGATAAACTTTGTCTCACTTGCCCACAGAACATTGCTCCAGTAGTGCTCGCAACATCCAGGTGGTCTTTAGCAAACTTAAAATTCAAAACTCTGTTCTTTTGGAGTGCAGTGATTGTTATGATCAGTAGATGGTGTATTTCTGATGGTCTGTTTTACTTTTTTTCAAGGCACATTTTTTAAAATAAATATAATGAAATTAATTCAACATTTTACAATAAGCAGTTTTTGTTTTTCTCCCAAAGAAATAACAATGAAAGATTATGCCAAACTACTAAATGGGATAGTTGACACAAAAATGAAAATTCTGTCATTAATTACTCTCATGTCGTTCCAAACCCGTAAAACCTTCATTCAACTTCGTTCATCTTCGGAAATGGTTCAACCATCATTTTTTGAAGCTACAAGAATACTTTTTGTGTGCAAAGAAAACAAAAATAATGACTTAATTTAACAATTTCTTCTCTTCCGTGTCAGCCTTCAACACTTTCACAAGAATACCACAGCGCATGCATGTGGTGCTGCTGATGGAGGAGCCGGCATTCTGATGTAGAACCTGGATGTGCTGCGCCTTGTTTACAAGGAGAGGAATGCACACGTATGCGTTGAGGTACTGTTGGGAATGCGCATCGAAGACTGACACAGAAGAGAAGATACTGTTGAATAAAGTCATTATTTTTGTTTTCTTTGCGCACAAAAAGTGTTCTCGAAGCTTCATAAGATGGACTATTTTAACGATGTCCTTACTACCTTTCTGGGCCTTGAACATGTCAGTTGCGTTGCTGTCTCTATACAGGGTCAGAAAGCTCTCGGATTTCATTAAGAATATCTTAATTTGTGTTCTGAAAATGAACAAAGGTCTTACGGGTTTGGAATGACATGAGGGTGTGTAATTAATGACAGAATTTTCATTTGTGGGTGAAATATCCCTTTAATGTTTTATTTTGGTTAAGAACAACTGGGTTCAAGGAGCATTTTTTATTTATTTATGGGTAACAATTTATTTGGTATAATAATTTGATGGTTCCCCAACAGACATTCTTTCTGACTATAAATAACTTTGCAAGTACGTCAACTTATTCTACCCTAACCTAACAGTCTACTAATACTCTACTAATACTCTAATGAGAGTTAGTTAACATGTAGTTGCAAAGGTACTTATAGTAACCAGAATGTTTGATGAGCCCATCAAAATTAAGTTTTTAAAAGTGTTTTTAAAGGGACTTTAAGAGGCTAATTTTATACACAGTCATACAGACATAGCCAAGGGGCTGACATACTGTAAGTGCAGACAACACCCCAAACACCAGCAGAGGGTGAAACACACCAGCCAAGTTCAGTGAGCAACCCCTGTGGTGTTCAGATACAACAAACAGTGATGGGCCATGTTTCTGGCAGATTTACTACATACCTTTTAGAGAACTTGTACATTAGTGCAAGCTGCCGATCGGGCGTCCATCCACTGAAAGGTCTGCTGGCTCACCTGAAGAACATGACATACATACTCTTGTTAAGGTTTAAACCCTCTCATTAAGGTTTTTACACAACTATGATGTACTAAAAACAGAAAAAGTTTCATGCACAGATGACAAATAATCCCACATGGATCAACAAAAACTACTAAAACGCTGTATTATGTATGCCAGGCCAGTAGTTGGCGATGTCACTTTGTAAAGAGACTTGTGCATGCCTATAGACCGAACATGTAATGCGCATGATGCCACTGTTTTTACAAATTCACATTTTTTATAGTTTACACAGAGATGATAATGCTATTTTTTTCAAAGACATTGCATGTTTTCAAAAGTTAGCGTTTTCTGGCCCATAAATGAATGCATAAAAAGTTTTCAGTTTTTAGTTGAAAATGGTGTCACGTAAACATCCCCCCATAACTGCAGGAAAACATATTATTGCATCTTTCTTGCCATGTCCATTGCAAAGATGGCAACATGCAATGGGGTCAGCGGCGGCGCCCTCAGGTGAGGATCGTGAAATATTGCAGGCAAAAGCTCCATCAGCTCTCTGGTCCACAGCTGCACTCCTTGCTGCCACGCGGTGTCCAAACGCACCCCTGTCACATCGTGGTATGCTCCAGCTAGAGTGGCCAGGGGTTCTGGAAGAAATTAAAACTACAATAACACTAATACACACTGACAGGCATTTCCAAATAAAAGGTGCTGACATGAAACCACAGTTGTGCTGGTGCATAATTGCGACTGGTTTACAGATGCTTATGCAGTGATGCCACTAGAACGCTGTCAAGATCAATTACTGATAACGTGACCTCACATTGCCAGAGAAAATTACTTAAGCGTGCTCTGGGTTTTAGAAAATAAAGGTATGTGTTTCCTGTCATTCACCCAGTGCTGCTCAAAGGAAACTGCGCATGTGATTGTGAATAAAATCAGCGAGAACCTGAATGAATGATTAGTGACAAACAAAACTTGATAGAACAAACTCACTCCTGAGTTCTTGTTGGACCTGTTGAGATATGAGATGCAGGACATGGAGCGTGTGCGGTAGGCTGTGTGTGAGCGCATGTCGGAGCAGGCCAGTGGTCCACGCTTTCCACAGCGCTCCTGCTCTCTGCAGCAGCAGAGTCTCGGCTCGCTGGGTCAGAGACAGCGGTTTCTGTTTCTGAATCCAAAAAAGTGTATCCATCCATCATAAAACTACTCCACACGGCTCCGGGGTGTTAATAAAGGCCTTATGAAGCGAAACGATGCGCTAGTTTAAGAAAAGTGTTGATTCTTAAAACTTTATAAACTATAATGTCCAGCTTCCGGTCGCTCAAGCAGGTGTGTTCACGACAAGGCGGTCTAGCGTATGACGTAGGCGTAACGTAAGATCTAGAATGTACCTGTACCATAAGTGCCAAGATCCGCGCCTTTGAGTAGTTCTGAAACCTGAGCTTCAGAAGCCATCCTGATCCAAGAGCAGAAAGGAAGTGGAGAGGGTCAGTTCCCGCCGACGCTGGACTACCCTCAAAGAAGTCTTAAACCCGCTCTCCATTCCCCCACTTGGGCGATGGAAGCTCTGTTCAGGCTAGGCCGTCCTTCCCACACAGCAGGTGCCCATGCAAACTACCACTGTGATAGTGGACACACATACTCAAAAGAGTACCTCTCCACTTCCCACTATCATGAGGGTCAGTTCCCCGCCTCCTTGCGGCAACCTGCCACTCGAAGCTTGGAAGGCCATTCCGGATGTGTCAAGCTGAGTTCTAAAAACCATAGAATGAGGTTACTCACTCCAGTTCACTCGCAGACCACCTTGATTCAGAGGTATTATCCAAACTTCAGTACGGGACAACAATACTCACGTTCTCCAGTCTGAAGTGCGAACTCTGCTTGCAAAAGGAGCTGTGGAAATGGTCTCTCTAGCAAACAGCGAGTCAGGCTTCTACATCCACTACTTCCTCGTTCCCAAGAAAGATGGCGGGCTCAGACCCATTCTTTGATCTCTGGCATCTGAATCATGTGCTTATGAAACAGCCATTGAATATGCAGATCCTCGTGCAAATATGCCCAGAGGACCGGTTTTTAACGGTGGATCTGAAAGATGCTTACTTTCACATCCAGATAGACCCCATCACAGATCCTCAAATCTGGCTCGCGAGATCCACTTTCCTGCAGAGTTTAGCTCCAACCCTATAATCAAACAAACCTACCTGTGATTTTCTAATGATCCTGAAGACATTGATTAGCAAACTCAGATGTGTTTGATTAGGGTAGAGCTAAACTCTGCAGGAAAGTGGATCTCGTGAGCCAGATTTGAGGATCACTGCTCTAGAGGCTGGCCAGTCAGTCAGCAAGAACAAACTTGTCATTAAATTTCTGAGGAGAGCTCGGAGATTGAATCTGCCTCATTCTTATACTGTGATGACCTGGGACTTATCTATGGTCCTCAATGCCCTACGGGCCCTCCATTTTAGAAACTCCATTTGGCCGATTTGTGGCCCCTGTTGCTTAAGACTGCCCTCCTCTTGGCTTTAGCATCGATCAAGCGAGTGGGTGACCTGCATGCACTAGTTAGTGCTTCATGTCTTGAGTTTGGGCCTAACAACTGCAGAGTCGTCCTCAAGCCAAGACATGGTCAAGACAATTGGCTTGAGCACTAAAGTGTTCTCCACTCTGTTCAGAGCCCAAGTCATTAACCTTTTGGCTCTTCCCAATTCAGAAGATGAGCAGGGTCTCAATCCACTCTGCCCGGTCCAGGCTGTTAGAATGTATGTGGAGTGCTCTGGCCCATTTTGGCACTCAGAGCAGCTCTTTGTATGCTTCGGAGTTTGCTGCCAGTTATGAAGCAGAGGCTATCTTGCTGGATAGTGGACGCTATAGCCCTGCCTTATGCCTCAGTGGGCTTAAAGTGTCCAATAAGAGTAAGGGCCCACTCCACTAGGGGAATGGTCTCTTCCTGGTCTTGGTCCAGTGGGATTTCTAATGGTGATATTTCTACAGATGCCGGCTGGTCGTCGCCATCCACTTTCACCAGGTTTTATAATTTGGATGTCTGTGCCCTCCAGGCACGCATTTTGTCCACTTAATTTACCTAATCTTCTCTACGAGTGGAGAAAGTTCTGTTATGTAGTAGGGTTGTGCCGATAGACGATAGTATCGTGTATCGACGATAGTCAGAGATATCGACTATAGCAGATGTCTTTGTCGATAGTCATGATGATATTAGGCTCATTCTCCTATAAATGTATTAAATTATTATTATTATTAGGCGGCCTATTATAATTAAGCTATTATTATCAAATTGCTCCGCTATTTCACATCAGCACCGCATTTCACACGCACAAATGAGGATTAGAGCCTGTAGCCGGTGAAGGAGTTTCCATCCACAAACACAGACGTCTGCTGATAACATCGTGTATCGGCGATCTCACTGGCTGGCGATATGACGATTTGAAAAATGACCATATCGCCCAAAACTATTATGCAGTCCCCAGCCTAGTGCCTTGGGGCTCATAGTAGCTCATGCTTGATGGAGCCCTCAGTATGGGCACTCGAGGGCGGGGCGAATAGTTTTGACAAAATGGCTCTCAGAACTGACTTATTTAGCAGCTGGCTCCTCCCCTTTTGGTGGGTTGAAGCGCCATTTGTCCATGCAGCTACACGAACATGAACAAATCAGGCTTCAGTATTCAGAGTAAACATGAGTTTATTCCTTATCTCAGGGAACCGAGGTTACATTAGTAACAGGAGCGTTTTGTAATTTATACAAAACTGCAGTTTTATTTTAATATTGTTTTTTAGATGAGTTGGACCAAATAGTCCGGCATATATGGAAACTCCTTCAGTCCTTTTTGAAAAGCAAACCAGGATGCACCCTGGTTGAGAGATTCATTAATTACACGCTACCTTTCAAAAGTTTAGGGTTAGTAAGATTTCCTAATGTTTTTGAAATAAGTCTTTTATTCTCATCAAGGCTGCATTTATTTGATCAAAAATACAGTAAAAATGTAATATTGTAAAATATTACAATTCAAAATGATGGTTTTCTATTTAAATATATTTTAAAATATAATTTATTCCTGTAATGTCAAAGCTGAATTTTCAGCAGTGTTACCAAATATGTTACCAGAGCACCAAATATACTGATTTGGTGCTCAAGAAACATTTCTTATTATTATCAAAATTGAACACAGTTGTACTGCTTGATATTATTGTGCAAACCATGATACACTTTTATTCAGGATTATTTGATGAAATGAACATTCAAAAAACATCATCTAGAAATCTTTCATAACATTATACTTTACTGTCACTTTTACAGTCACTTTTTATAAATTTGCTGAATAAAATAAATAAAAAATAAATAAATAATGACCCCAAACTTTTGAAAGGGTATTTATTTGATTCTAAAATACTCATTACACTTTTTTCTATATGACTCTTACAAAGCACCCTTTCTTCTGTGGAATAAAATTATTTTAAAGAATGCCTTTAACTGTCCATACAATTAAAGTCAGTGGTGTCCAAAACAACCCTGAACCCCACAGATTTTCACTGTATGGATTAAAAAGCACTGCAACATTCTTCAAAATATCTTCTTTTTGGTCCACAGAAAAAAGAAAGGCATACATGTTTAAACCACATGAGGGTAAGTGATTTTTTCCCCGTTGACCTAACCCTTTAACATAGTCTAAATATGCAGCAGGACAGCCTGTGAGATAAAACAAACTTGTCTTCTGAATGTTAACAGTAGATGCTGAAGTCTCTGAACTCTGTCCAACAGTTTACTCCTTATCCGGGACCCCAGCTGCTGGAGGCGTGCCTGTAAAGATACGGTATCAATCCAGACATGAAAAACTATGTTTTACAAGCTATCTGGCAGATTTATATAATGAAAAAACTTCATAACTCCTTGCTGTTCTCACCTCCGTGGCCCACAGGCATTCCCTGCATCCCTTAGCTTGAAAAAGCAGACTCTGATTGGCTGCTCCTACAGAAATAAGGGTAAGGGTCTCATTCTCAATGCCCCGACCGCCTCGCTGAGCCTCCAGGGTAAACCAGTGATGTCCCTCCAAACAGAACACCGATCTGATATCATCAGACATTTCTGATGGCAAGTAAAAAGGCAAACAAAGGTTATTCATAAGAATTTATGATAAATAATCACTTGTTACAGCAGAGTTATTAACCCTATAAAGCCAGACATTTTAAATTATAGTCATTAATAAAATCTTTATAAAAAAGTTTCACACTTCATACATCAGGTTTTGTGGCTCATATAGGAGGATATAGTGAGAATATGGCACTCATAAACAAGGGGAAAAACATCTTAGTTGTATTAATAATTAGTTTTATGATCAAAGGCTCAAAGTTTTGTTGGGTGGGGGTGAGGGGGGCAAGGCATATAATCCAATGTAACACAATGGTGATTTAGAGATGAACAAATAAATGTTCTTTAAATGTTCCAGATGTATCATATTTGATACTCACATTTTAACATGATTTTTATTTAAAAACAATTCTAGACAATCAAGTAAACCTAAATTGCTTCAATCCAGTAAGTGTTTATCTTACTAACAATATAAAAGTTGTTTATATTAATTTATTTGTTTATATATATATATAAAAAAGATTTCATAGCAAAAAGTCACATGAAACACAACCTGTGTGTTTACAATTATACTAAAAGGCTTTTTCCTTGCTACAAATGCATAAACTATCAATCAGATAACAGGCATGTAGTAGATTGTGTACAATATCAAAGTTGTAATCATGTTGATAATGTTAAGGCCCTAGAAATTTGTGCATCAAATATGATCCATTAGGTTTTTAGGGTTAACTAGCAATCATCACCTGTGTCATATCCAGCAGCAGCTGGAAGGCAGCGTTTTCCCAGCGCCCCCTGCAGCCATAGCATCTCACTGCGGTTTAGTTTGGCATGAACCTGGATTGCCACATTCCTGCCTGAAGACAGGGAATTGCAGGCCAATTCCACACTTCAGTTTCCTACCTGCCACTGTAAATCACACACATTTGTTTTTCTATCACCATGAGGAAATTCCATTGGCTTTTACGGTTTTATAGTAAGCTTATGATATTTTCTATGCTCTAGAAATAACAACAACCTCCATCAAAACTTCATGAAATGTTACACTCCTTTATGTAATGAGTTGGGTGATTTGGGCAGTTGTGAGTACCTCTGTGATCAGTGAGTAGTTGGAGCACTGACTGCTGCTTATGTTTCTGAGTGACAGTGTGAAGGTGTTGTGCTGAGGGTGTCCGGACACAGACACACGGGTGTGCGTGTACAACAGCTCCTTGCCTGACTTCACTCTGTGAGATCCAGACCAAATTAAAGACTG
>NW_015653008.1:479732-509255 GCF_001515625.1 Sinocyclocheilus rhinocerous | reverse complement strand
AAAAACTGTGAGGGGGGGGGGGGGAATGTATCAATGTTACCGCTGAACTGAATTATGATTTCTTGTTTTGGCTACTAATATAATTGTAGTGACTACCCAAATTTTGGTTATTGGTAACTCAGTTATTGGTCGCACAAGTTCACCAAAAAATAACCCTTGCACACCTTTAAATAGAATATTTATTAAAGAAATAGCATAATAATAAAAATAAAACTATATGTACTTGAGTGCATACCGTTACACTTTAGAATAGGGAACACATATTCACTATTAATTAAAAGTTTAATAAACTGCTAAACTGCTGCTTATTATTTAGGTAGTTGTTAGGTTAAGGTATAGGGGTTGGATTAAGGGATCTAAAATATGGTCATGCAAAATAAGGCATTAATATGTGCTTTATAAGAACTAATAAAAGGTCAGTATGCTAATAATATGCATGCAAGCAACTAGTTAATAGTGAGAATTGGTCCTTAAAGTGTTACCGTGCATACTGAATACAACATTTTTGGGCACTTAATCGCATGTTATTGACAATTAAATGAACATGTATTCATTTACATTTATATTAAATGCAATTAGTTGAACTTAAGAGTGTTTGACCCACTTAAGTAAGAATTAAGTACAACTTTATTTGTAATTTCATAAATACCTCTTAGAAATATAGTTCAAGTGTACTGTCGATTGTACTGACAGTACACTTTATGGTACTGAAATTTGTATGTTGAATTTAAATATATTTGTAATTGCACATTTGTTATGATGAACTCGCTGTTTGTACATAAAATAACCCAGTTAAAATTACAATCAAGTACTTTACATGTGCTTTAGTATGTTAGTCAACACATCAAAATAAGTGTACTTTTTAAAGCATGACAGAAGATAATTAAAGCAAAATGATTTAAAATGTACTTTAAAGTAAAAACTTTTAATTTGACATTATTACAAAGTGCACTTTTTTAAAAGTGCAGTCTTTAATTACACCTACATGTGGCCTTTTATTTCGTTAATATTATATTATCTGCAAGTACAGTTTTTTAAAAAGCATACTTAAGATTTGGAATACACCAGAAGTGCGCTTTCAGTACAATTAAGCACACCTTTGTTTCAACCAGGGAAAAATGTATTATTTACAGACATTCATGTCACTTACTGTAAATCTTTAAAAACGTTTTGTAATGACGTGAGAATACAGAGTAAAAGAACACTGAATTTTCATATTTGGGTGAACTATCCTTCTACGGTTGATATGTGTGAATGTTAAGTTGTTATATGCACATTTTAATGTAATGTAATGACAGCGAGTATGTGATCTCACAGGCTGTGGAGGACAGAGGCCGATCTGAACATGGTGTTCAAGACAGTCCCTCAGGTTGGTGTGTATCTGGGTCAGAAGCGAGTGAGATGGACAGGGAGACGGAGAGATGTTTTGGGCCCCCAGCTCCACGAGGAGCGTGTGCATTCCTTTTACTCCTCCCTAAACAGCAAACAATAAAGAGAAAGATTAGCTCAGATCCTAAGATACAAAAGATATAAAAGGCAGTACAACAAACAAGTTTTCAATTCCTTAAATAATCCACACCTGGTATTTCATGCTTTGTGTTATCCAGTTGTCCTTCCATTTGAGCTCTGTGTTTTGGGAGTAGGCCTTCCCCTCCTGAGCCACGGCAACACATCCCTCCATCTCCACTAGGGGGAGCAATGACTGTATCTGACACAATACATATATTACCAGCAAAATTCAGAGGAGAGATATTCTGTTTGGGGCACAGCGTATGCTGTGTATGTGCAGTTCATTTTTGATATACACTATTGAGTTTGGGTTCAGTAACAGTAATATACTGTATATGTGATCCAAAAAACAGTCATAAGGGTCCATTTTTCGAAGAGATGTAACATATAACCCTAATGTACAAAACTGATAAGAAAAAACTAAGAAGAAACATAGTTATTTCAACAAAAAACCATCACATTTGAAATGTAACGCAGGGAATTCTTGGAATGTCAATTTTCGGTTATTCACTGTAAATTATACGGTCTTTTTCACTTCCAAAAACGGTATACTACCATAAAATTACATGTAATGTCCAAGTATGTCAGGATAAAGAGACTGAAAAGTGACTAAGACAGCTGTGTGGGAAATTATAGTTTAATGGCCATCATATTAAAATATTTGATCACTGAAAGTTAATATTTACCAGTCAGGATTTATTTACCAAGTAATCCAGGGAGCCATGCAATTAATACATTACTGGTAATAACAGTGTTTGTAAAATAAAGGTGGTGTACCTGTCCTGGTGAGAGAAAGATACAGGCCTGCCCTCTGCTGGAGTCATCATGCCAGTGCTCACTCACTGTTACAGAAACATTTACAGGCTTTCTGTGCTCCCAAGAAAGACGGGCCTATAGACACACAACACTCATATTACATAGATTTTATAGATTAGATCTTAGCAACTATTAGAAAGGAAGTGCAGCCTAAAGAAAGGGTGGCAAGTGTTTGAAAATCGACAGAATTTGTTGTGTATTAGAGATGAGATTTGTATGGAGAGAAAGTACTTGAGAAAAAGAAGAGCATTCGAGAGTACTGGGAATATGAGGAGGCCTTGAAAGCGTGGAGATTATTTGAGACTATAGAGAGCTGTGAACCTGCTTGTTGCGGTTTTGTCTGTAGTCGGGTGCGTGGGACAGGGCATGTATGTGAAAGTGAGTCAATCTTGAGACAAAGGGTTGTTTCTGTTCTAATGAATCCGAAATAGGAAAAATATAGAAACTCTTTGGTCATTTTTGAGCGAGATGCTAACGGTCTAATCAGATTCAATGATCTATGCTAAGCTGCAGCTAAAAGTGCTACCGCCAGACCTGGAGATCGGCTGAATGGATTCGAAAACGGTAAAACTCTAGGGGAGTTGGAAAATGAGCCTATTTTCAAAAATAGTGGAGTGTTCCTTTAAAGGTACATTCAGTAGTTTAGTGCTATTTTTTTTAGAGTCATCTGATAACATTAAACCTGATTGTGTCATACCTGTGATTTTGAGTGAAACTCAAACGGCAGGTACGGATGTAAAGCAGATATGTTGTGGGAGACGTTTGCCAATAGTCCAATGCTACAAAAGACATGAAAATTGGTTGGATATTCTACTAATACATGTACAGTAAAAAAAAAAAAAGCATAGAATGAATTGCTGTAATTTAGTGATATCTCCAACAAGACCATTCTACCTGGAGGTATTGTGGTGACCTTGAAGATCAAATGAGAAAGCTGAACTCTGGGAGTTATAAAAACGGGCTCTGATTCCAACCAACACAAAAATCAGGATGGGTTCAGATGTCCCTCACCATACGATACAAACACAATCCAATGTTCACAGCGATCACTGAACCATTCTTCAAAAGAAGGAAACGCTACCCACGTACCTTCAGTAAGTCTTCCTGGTCTTGCCCAGAGCAGATGGCCAGCAGTCGGCCCGTGTCAATCCCCTCTGTTTCAGTTCACCTGTAAAAACAAGCCTCCGTGCCTTTGCTTTGCTTGTAGGAGAGGAGTGTGGAATCAGAGGCATTTCCCTTCATCAACATGGGAAATGACCCAGAGTGTAGAAGGGGTTTCTGGGGCATCCATATGGATACTAACGCATACTAAACCGATGCTTACTTATTCTTCAACAAGTGATTATTACTCTGTTTAAGTGTGATTAAGGTAAGGTAAAACACACAAGTGTTTTCAAAACAAACACAGATCCAATCTAAGACTAATGCACTGCAAAATCTGCTAGTTCAGGAGCTGTCAAACGTTTTGATGCCAAGGACCCTTGTGATCTATGATGATCCCCTTTCCTAAAATATTTTTATAATATAAAATATTTTTTATAAAAACCATTTTAAGCAGTGTGAGAAATATTAAAGGGATAGTTAACCTAAAAATTTGTTCATGTTGTTCCAAACTTGCAAGACTTTCTTTTTTCTGTGTTTTTCAGTGTTTTTTGGTTCATACAGTGGAAGTCAACAAACATCGTGTAGAGCGCAAAAGAAGATATTTTGAAAAATGTCTCAGTGTTTTGGTCCTTATCAATGATAACCAAGGGCCAGATTTACTAACAGCTTGCGCCAGCGCAAACCGTCTTTTGGCGTTAAAATAGTACTGTCAGGATTTACTAAAGACACACAGTGAAGAATTAGCGTTGAAAAGGCGTGGACACCGTTATTTTTGTGCCTGACCTTATTGAATATGCATTTGTAGGAGTTTCCCTTTCAGACACAAAAATTTATGCGAGGAGAGTATTAAAATAAAACACGCAATGTGATTTACTAACATTTGCGTTCGGCAAATTACTGGTATTTGCGCCATAATTTAAAGGGGTCATCGGATGCCCATTTTCCACAGGTTGATATGATTTTTAGTGTCTTGATAAAAAGTCTATAGCATACTTTGGTTAAAATTTCTCAATGGTAGTGTAAAACAACACCCTTTTTACCTTGTCAAAATCAGCTCTGCAGAAATCAACCCGTTTTTTTTTTTGCATGTTGCTTTAAATGCTAATGAGCTCTGCTCACCCAAGATTCATAAAAACCCCTTATACTCTCCTCTGCTGTAAGTGAAGCTGGATCACGAATGATTCGCAACGCATTTAGGTAGATCGGGGGGCGCATTCCCTTCACAAACAAAAGTAATTCACTGCGTCTTTGACGCCACACAGACAAGAAGCTGAGAATGACCTGACTTGAAAAAGGGGATATTATTTTTAGGGATCAAATAAAAACCACTGGGCGGATTTTTATCATTATAGGGTAGACTGCCAACACACATTTATGTTCAAACCACATGTAAAAGTGAATTTAGCATTCGTTGACCCCTTTAACGCCCAAAAAAAGCATGTCTTAAAGCAGGCGGTAATTTGCGCTACTCTTGGTAGATTGTGCTGGTCATCATGGAAATGAGATGTTGCGTCTTTGTTCTGTAATGTGCGCACTGTCAGTAAATCACCAGCAGAATTCTGCCCTTTCATCGGCGCTTTTATGGAATTGCTCTCTAACGCTAATTTGCCCTGTTTAATAAATCTGGCCCCAAATGTGTTCTTCTTCAGTATTCTTGAAAATATCTTCTTTCGTGTTCCACAGAAGAATGAGGGTGAGTAAATGTTATGTTTAATGTATTATTACATTAAATAATGGTAATGCACCATTAGTGAGTATGAAAGAAGTTAAGCAGAATGAAAGACTATGATTGTCAAGTTCGCAAAAGGAAAATTAGTACCATAAAACCCCATAAAGTAGTTCATATGGCTCATTACTCATTATTCGCTTAAAATTAGTCAGTTCAAATCTGGTGAATTCATTAATAAACAGCAACTTCTTTGTTTGCATACAGCCAGGAAGTTCAGCTAATTCAACAGCATTGAAGAAGAACAAGGAGGAAAAGAAACTGCACAAATACTTCATTTGTTCTTGTGTGTCAGCTGGTGTCAGTGAGATCTGAGAAGAACTATGGGAGCCTTTCAGTGATTCACAATTACTGAATGACTGTGATTCTCGAACCTGAGATTGTCCAGTAGTTTGTGTGGTGTGGGGTGAACTCTTCTCCAGTGTGGCTGTCAGGCCACTGGCTCCTGCATGCAGCTCCAGTTGGGCACAGACACTGCTGTCATTCCAGTTCACATTCACACCTGCGCTGCTGTTCAACGGAAGCCCTGCTCCAATAGACAGAGACAGAAACATACTGCACTCCACTACACAGCCATAGCAAGAGTCTGCTAATGCTGCTGAACATACCTGCAGAACGAAGACAAGGGATAAAGTGAGATAGCTGGGCGTGAAGACTTCTGCACCCACAATGTGTTAAATTACTGCTGATGTTTACACACAGTGACTCTTCCATAGCAACTAGATCTTCTCCAGACTTCCTCTCATGTTGACGAGTCACTTCCAGTCCATATACAGCATCATCCACTACTACAGTCAGCTCTCCTGCACCACAAACACACAACATGAGAGTATCAAACACTAACATGTACATTTCAGACAAACACATTCATGCATTTGGGTTGTAAACTACTATGCCCATTGTGTAATGAAATTAATAAATAAACTTGAATTCTACCCAAATTTTGGGCTTTGTTTTAATTAATCATAAGTCGACCTCTCTAAAAGATACTGAACTTTCTAAAACTGAACTTTTTTCACTGAAAGGTGAATTTGCACACTGAGTAAATGCATTAGCGCATTGATCTTGGATTTACCTTCAGTTAGACCCTTTGACTGGGTTAGTATTCCAACCAGACTAGCTGAATTAGGTAAAGCAGCGAGATCTTGTATTGAATTGAAAATATCTGCTGAAAGAGATAGCTGCGATTCTTGATCATGCGGTAGAGTTCCACTTAAGTGAGCACTAAATGTCTCTTCTTTCTTTTTTACTGTACACTGCAAGAAAAGACTAGAGGGAGGGGAAAAAATTATAGGTAATATAAACAAAGAAATGATGAGTTAACATGTCTTACAATAAGACATAACTGCTGTTATCAGTTTACCTTTCTGAAGAAGAATTAGCAGCTAAATGAATCTGACCATCAAAAGTGACCCCTGGGAATAAGGTCTGATGAAAGCCAGCATGGACACACACAATATTGATTCCCTTTGCCAACTTGTTGTCTAGATTAAAGTGAAGTGTTGCATTTTTTTCAGATTGATAGAACTGCCAATGTTTCCAAGAGGAGATACTGTTATTGTTGCATTAGCCTGGAACATCATGAAAAATAAGAAAAACTCAATATCAGCTCATAGCATTATTAACAAAACTCAGAACTAAGAAATATGTCATTAATTACTCGCAAAATGTCACTTTTAAGGTATTTACATGGTAATTCTTGTCGTCAATGGCTACTTTCCCTTCAGAATGATATTCAAACTCACTGTTGTTCCTGTGACTCCTGAGCAACTCAATAGCTAGGCTGACAGAAGTCGGGAAATCCGTCTGAAAAAGACTCTTAATTTAATTCCACCTAAAAATTGTAAATGTACAACACATCAATGCTGTGAAGAATTTGATGCCCTTCATCTGAATTTGACTATCTGAATAATTAATACTTTTATGTATTCATGTGTTTTGGTTGAAGATCCAATGAAGTTCAGTGTAAAGATATGCAAGAACACAGAAGATCAGAAGGGAGCAAACACTTTTTCACAGCAGTGTACTGTATATTGCCAAGGCAAACTGTATACAGGTATTTCACATGAAGGTAAACTAGAACAGAGTACAATCAACTGCTAAACACTTGCTAACTTGATTACAAAGATTAGAGGAAAGTAAAAGAAAAAATTAAGTGTACATCATTGTTTACCTGAAACAGTTGGGACAGGTTGGCTTTCATTGTAACACCTTGATGAGATGTAGTTAGGTCATGAAGTTGTACTTGACCAAAGGCTGCAAGTATTTCATCCTTTCCAGTCCACAACCTGCCCTGAATTTCATGAGCAGTCTTCACAGAGAGGTTTGACAGGAGCAAAGACAAAATATGGACCCACTTTAAAATGATGATCCTATATTAGATTTAAAATGACACTCGCTGTACAATAGTTAGAGTAATGTGGCACTGCTCTGAGATACATAAAATATTTCTGCTAGTTTACCTGGTGGTTTTGGACAGTAACACAGATCTTTGAGTCTTGGGGAATTCTGTCAGTGCTGAAAGACTGGACTATTGAGGAGCACACCTAAAATAAACCACATTATACATCTGTTAGCTTTGTTCTGTTTTATGAGTCTGTCAATGGATCATTCATTCAACCGACTTGTTCAAAAACACTGAAATGAAACAAGTGTCTGGGTCAGTAATGTGTTTAGGCACCACGCCAACCCCCATGGAACACAATCTCTACTGAGGCGGAAGCTAATTTTGCTCATTTTCGTGATTGTGTTCCACTGTATTTTTGAGTGAGTCACTGAATCATTCACTCAACCATTTGTTTAATCAACACTGAATCATTCAGGAATGAAACAAGTGACCATCTTTATGAACGAGCCATTGAATCATTCAAACACTACTGATATGTTCAGAAAAGAAAAGTGATTGTATTTATGAGTGAGTCACTGAATCACTCACTCAACCATTCAAACAACTGAGTCGTTCAGGAACACTGCTACTGTGTTTTGTTTTGGAGAAACTGTTGATTCAGGTTTGGTTTTATGTGGAATTATTTTTATTGCTACAGCAAAAATAGACCAAAGCAACTGTCAATATTGTGTCTAAAATGTAAATATGTACTCTTATAGCAATGTTTATTGAACTGTTGTATAAAAATACATCTAAGCATTGTGTGTATGGCCCTAGTATTTACATTCAATTTCAATTAACAAAACTAGCCAGTAAGCTCACATACTCTGACTAACTGCCAGTTTAATTCTTGGGTAAAAGGCTTGGGTGACTCTACAATAACAGTATAAATATTCAATTCAATTCAATTATTGAAAATAGCAGAGGACCTAGGACAGATCCTTGTGGCACTCCATATTTTACTGGTGATAATTGAGATGACTCCCCATTTAAATGAACGAAATGGTAGCGATCGGACAGGTAGGATCTAAACCAAATACGGTACAGTATGTTGATTTTAGACTCACATATGGTTGATGTGGCTGGAAACCCAGAGTAAGGATGTGAATGGCCTTTTTGTTTCCATGGACAAGAACCTTTGACTCCAAAGTGTAAACTTTCTGATGTAGATCACTTGTGAATGTCTCCTGTAGGATGAGACTCTGAGGGAGAAACTTGAATGGTTGTCTGTTGGAAGAAGCAAACATAACTAACCATGCTTATGGATATTGAGTAATACAGCACTGTGGATAAAGTAATTATGTTCCTACTGCTGTTACCATTATCATTACTATACATAGTCATTTTCATATTCCAGACACACCTGAAGTTTAGCTTCCATCTTTTCTGATAAACCTTCCTTTCCTTCTGTATCTCCTCTATGGCACCCTCCATCTGTAGCTCTGCATAAGGGTTTTTGAGATCCGACAGGGTCATTGTCATCATTAAAAGCCTCTTCTTTACCTTCTGCTCAAAAAGAAAAAAAACAATGAAGTCCAGAATGGCTAACTTTCATGCAAGCATTAGATCCAAAGATTTGGACCAGTACACATTTTTGGACATATTTAAACTGCAAAGAGCAGATAACTCATTTTCTGGTACCTTATCCAGAGTATTGACAACTGCGGAAATATTGAGGTCCTGCTTGCCATAGCCTGCACTTATTTCCAGAGTCTTCACTTGCTTGCCGTTGATTATGTAGATTTGCCCGTGCAATGCTGGTGTCCAGGCTGTGCTGATGGAGTATGAAACTTTAACTCCACGCTTGCCCAACATGTTCCATCCACCAACCTTCAACGACACCATTACACTTAAGATCATTCACTTATCCTGAAGTTTCTCCAGGGGACCATATGAACAAATCTACAGCTAAACAGGGCTAGGAATGAGGTACCTTGGGAGAAATACTTAAAAACTCGAAGTGAGAGGTGATAGAAAGTACTGTATTCACACCTTAATATAACTGACAGTTGGTGTAAAAAGGTGTAGCTGGCCTTGTCGTTCTTTGCCTCTATCCTTGTAGAAACCCTCCAGCGTAATATTTCGGATGTTCACCAGTTTCCGTGTGGTGACCTCAGAGCTGAACTGCGTGATGCCACGCTGGGGCTGAGTTAGTTTTTGAACTATGTACACATAGAGCCAGGGGGTATCCATGTTGAATGAACCTGTGAACATAATGAATGAAGTACAGTTTTACATGAACTAGAATATTAACAAGAACTGTAGAAATTCATGGCATTACTTTCAAATAAAATCTATGGGGATGCACTGCTATCAAATTCAGGACAATGATAAGCCGATAATTATTGTTATATCTAATAACTGATAAATGGCAGATACAAAATTCTTTACTGTTTTGTCTAAATCAGAGCCCCCAACCCATATAGGCTGAGATATATATGGTGTTTCTGCTGTAATTATGACAAATTTGCTTGTTTCTAAACTTTATTAACAGAAACCTGGAGAACTGATTAATGTACCATGATTTTTTACATTTTCAAAAAGTCATTTCACAAGTTTTAAGAATTGTATGTTCTTCAATGAAAAAAAAATTGAGAGGGGGAAAATATTATTTCAATTATTTATCTTGCAGATATTATATATATGGATATATTAATGAGAATGTATTAAATTTAAATACTTTTAAGTTATTTTACACCCCCTTGGAAGTGTGCTGAGGCCCCCCTGGTTGATAATCACTGCTCTAAATAGAGCAAAACTAAAACACTAAAAGCTATATTCAATTACATTAAATGCTACAAGTGAATTTAAGCATTACAAAATTATAATGTAAAATAAGAAATATGGATATTAATTTGGGGAATTTAAGATTACATTTAAAAGTGCAATTCATTATAAGTATTTAGATTAACTAGATTAATTTTAGGTGAACTTTCCCTTTTTTTATTTTTTTTTAAAGTAAATGAACATGCACAGTTAAAAATCCAATGTTGACCAATATGACAAATGGGGAAAAAAATCTCTAATATTGGCAGATAATAGATATGGTACCAATATACTGTCTCTATCTAAAATCTACAACTTCACAAATGAGAGTTTGATTCTGGTTGGAATATATAAGGGAATATATACTTACACACCTTCCCACTTTTGAAGGGAGGTCTTTGTTGATACGCCCTTCCAGTGGACACCAGCTACCAGAGGCATCTGATTGTAGTAGTTGATTTTCAGATGGGTGCTGCTCTCAGATTTTTGCTTCTTGAAACAAGAGTGCAGAAGCTGAGTTCTGTAACTCAGTCCTCTGTCTAGAAGTCGCAGGCTGAGCTGGAAAAGACAGTATACATTATTATGGTACATAATCAAAATCAAGACCACAGACTGAACATCTGACAATATGGGAGAACACATCTGATGTACATAGTCTAGATTCAGTCTGAATGTTTTAGTAAAGCTGAACCTCCACAACATAACTGGTGAGGCCGGGTCCAGACTGGTTTCTGAGCGACTGATTGAAGAGGATCCTGTGTTTGTTGCTGCTCTGGTTCCACTGCTTTCCGAAGCTTACATCAAGTGATGACTGGACGTTGATTGGGCTCCGTTCATGTTTAAGGTGAATCTGTTGGTGGAAACAATCCACTTAGCAGATAGTTGCCATATCTGTTATCATGAACCTCATTATGTGCATTACAGTGCAAAAAAACAAGTGGGAATCAGTACTAGAATCAATTGCAGAAAGCTTTTTAAACCTGTGAAACCAAAGAGTACATTTGTATTTGTGAGACAATAAATTTGACCTTGTGGTTTATGTTGATGAAATGGGAACAGTGCAGTTCATGTGCTGCTGTTATACGGTACGTCTGGACTGGGTCAGACTCGCTGTGGAGGTTCTGGGTCATGTGACATTCCTGCATGTTCTGTGAATCCTTTGAAAAATTAAATAAATGAATGAACAGTCTGTTGCATTGTTGTCTTAAAAACGTTATGTTATTTGTAGAAATTACTTCTTACCTTGTACACCATACCTGACCCTCACAGCAGAGCTCCACTCTGGGCCTCTTTGCTTCAGTAACCCAAGAGCTCTGATGCTGACAGCGCTTGGCAAAAGAAACCCGGCATCTATAGAATAATGTCTCTGGCCATCTTCCAGACTTCTCTCCAACTGCACTGTGAAAAGAAGCAGGACATAAAAAGCTGGCTGCAAATCATCACATCACAATAAATTATGTTCCAGAGAAGTAACAACTATACAACACAACTTTACGGTTCTGGAAATAAAAATCCCATTCATTTTGTCCATAGAGAAATTGAGTATTAAGACATATAAATATTTCAAAATAGATCTACCATAACGTATATTTTTAAGCGATGAAAAATGCTTTTTCCTATCTATCTATCTATCTATCTATCTATCTATCTATCTTCATTATTATATCTGTAGAGTGCTAGAAAAATGAAAGCTGAAAATATGTAACCTCTTCCATGTAGAACATATTTGGTTCATTCTCAAGAAATGGTGCCATTTGTGCCCCATTTGTGACTTACTACTGATTTAGATATAATTGTATTGTTAATTTATTTTTAAAAAAACTGTTTGTTAATACTAAAAAATTCAATTTTTATTTTATTGAAAATCATGCTTTCACTGTAAATGCAGTGTTTTTTAAAGCACCTTTTGGGTACACATTTGTTTCATTATATTTAAATTAAGCTTTTTGAATTTTTGATTAGTAATATGCATTGCTAAGAACTTCATTTGGACAACTTTAAAGGCGAGTTTCTCAATATTTTTTGCACCCTCAGATTCCAGATTTTCAAATAGTTGTATATCGGCCAAATATTGTTCTATCCTAACAAACCATACATCAATGGAAAGCTTATTTATTCAGCTTTGTATAAATCTCAATTTCAAAAAAATTGACCCTTATGACTGGTTTTGTGGTCCAGGGTCACATTTGATGAAACATACAGTAGTAATATAGTAAAATATTATTACAATTTAAAATAACAGTTTTCTATTTTAATGTGTTTTAAAAATTTAATTTATTCCTATTCCTAAAGGTCTAGTTAGATAAGTGTGAGTGAGTGTAGCACATCAAAAGGAACATAAACTACCTTATGTTCTTCAAGCGTAGCACCGAATTGTCTCTTTTTGATGAGCCGTGCTTTATTTGAATGTTCCTTAGCTACATACAGATAAATAAAACAAATATGGAATTCATGAAACATGATTGCAAACATGAAACAAAACCTATAGGTATAGTCATATGTGAATACTGACTATTATCTGAAATGAAATCAACTGCCTCAATTTAAATCTCAATATATTATGCTTGTTATAAAATGTGTTGCATTGTAAAGCAAGAAAAGCTATATCAATGTGGATGACAAAATGATTACATATATAGAATGACTGAGAGAACAGAACATACCTTTAATATAATTTCTGGACATCCTGGTTGAACATCAATGTCAACAACACAGTCCAAAGCTAACTGACTGCCTCCTGATGAAGGACCTTTCCAGGCACGTGCTATGGTTGTACTGTATCTATATATGTGTGCCTTTGCCCTTTCTGCACATCTGTCAACATACATCAGATATTTTTTTTGATATGTCTTGACCCAGAAGTGAGCTAAATTGGACAAAAACTCCATTGGGGACTTATATGTAAATAATGTTTTATGTAATGTTTACATAGTTATTTAGATAATCATGTTTGTGTGGAATATCCATATAAATATGTATGGATGAATAGCAAAAGACCTATTTATTAACATGTATATACTCTTACCAGGGCAAATAGACTTGCAAAGTTGAGCTTGGTGCAGTTTGTGGCAGTCAGCTTTTAAAAAACATTAACAAGTTAAAAACCATACTAACACACACAACTTTGTAGAGAAACAAACATTTACTTGGCCTCATAAAATATTTAGAATTCTATATTTGTGACCTTGGACCACAAAACCAGTCATAAGGGTAAATTTTTCAAAATTGAGATTTATACATCATCTGGAAGCTGAATAAATAAGCTTTCCATTTATGTATGGTTTGTTAGGATAGGACAATATTTGGCCAAGATAAAACTATTTGAAAATCTGGAATCTGAAGGTGCAAAAAATCAAAATATTGAGATAATCGCCTTTAAAGTTGTCCACGTACGCAACCCAGGCAACGATTAGTTCTGTGAAACAAAGCAAAGCCAATGTTACACCGTGTCTACGGACGTGAGCGGCGCGGTGCAACAAATCCCCGACAGAAAACTGCTGCCGGGTTCTATTTATGACGTGCTGACACACATTTCAAATGGTTTTCAACGGTCGTTTTATCGCGTCCAGTGTAGGCAGACTTTAGTTGTTGTAGACACGGTGTTACTCACCTACTGAGAAGAAACATAGCAACCTCGGCGTCCGATCGCAGGCCTCCGCTCCTTGAGTTCTCTCCAGCGCTGGAAAGCTGATCCGATATTTACACGGGTCCTACTTCTTGTCTTATCGTTCCGCAGACGTTTTCCTCTTTTGTTTTTTTATCCGCCATCTCTATCTTTCTGTCGCTCGGCTCGGCTAATGTCCGTCCCATGCACTGAAAGCTCTCTCCTCCACACATCACGAGTAGACATGCCCCTTATTGCTGATTGGCTACAAGTTTGTTTTGCTATTCGGCCCGAATCAGTTTTCTAAAGTGTTTTTGAAAAATCACATACCCTGCCTTTAAGACTGGTTTTGTGCTCCAGCGTCACATTTTCTCTTAATAATCAAAGGAGGATATTAAAGAAGAGGATATTAAACACTTACCACCGAAAAAGATGAGCAACGTAATCAAACAGAGATCTTGGAGCACTAGACAGACCGGAGACATAGCCATAAGTGATTGGATTCAAAGTAATGTCCTGCACTGTAGGAGAGAGACACCATCACTAGGAAAGCATAAGCACATAAGTGAATGGATAGATGTTGAGTTAAGCCTTTGTAAAAACCGACTGGACTCTCAGACACCAATCGGAGGACAGATGCCCACCAGGGGACCATCCAGCTAACAAAATCTCGCAGCATACCGATGGACATCTTGAACTGCACCTCTGCCTTCTCACAACATGCTCATGAATTTTAATGTTATTTCTTTTATAACATTAATTGCATCACATTCGTACTTTTAAATATTCCAGAAATTTTCCATTGTAAGTTTACACTTTATTTAGCAAGTAAAAGGACTTTTTGTAAAAATGTCCTCCTTCAGGCCATGATACATGTGTATTTTTGCTGTGAAATCTTTGCTTTTATGAATAACTTCTATATTGTTAGTATAATTTCAAGAGAAACACTTACTGGACTGATTGAAGGAACGCATCTCTCAATCAACACTGTAATTCATTGCATTATATGTTTTCCCCCCACTATGCAAATAAAAAAACATAAAACTAAGCATTTAAATACCTTAGTTAGACATATTATTGGTAAATATAGAGTGACAACTGATATTTACATCTTTAGTTTTTAGTACTGTGCATCTTTAGTCTGTTTTACTATTATAAAGATCTCATTTCTTTACATTACAAGCTATCCAAATTCAATAATACTTTTTGGCCATATAAATATCAGCAACTGCACAAAATATTATATTTTTGCTCAGTTAGGGCCTCTGCATAAAATTGAGGTGTTTTTTCCTCCTCGATTATGAGCACTAGGCTATATCGTCCTATATGTCACACTATATGAGCCACAAAGAGTTTGTTGAGTATGATACTCAACAAAAAACATGCAATATATTTGTTTATTATTATTATATGTTGTTATTGTAATTTTGTCTATATATTGAATGAACACATTTTTTAAAAATCGATTTTCTGACTAATATTTCATATGTCAAGTTTTACAGGGTTACATGAGTGATAGTAAGAAGTTTAAGTGAAGTCTATACATTAGACACAAGTTCAATGTATAACACAATTTAGGCTTGTCTGCACTCTCAGTACATTTTAGTGGCACCATCTGCTGGGCTAGCTGTACAGTTAAGGAGGCCAGGGCATAAAACAAAAGAAATTTGCTTAATTTGTATATTTTTCTTGTTACCTAGACATTCCTAAAACAAAATAGCTTCAACATAAAAGCTGCAGCAAAGTTGCAGATATTATAACTTTAAGAGAATTTTGTTTCGTAATTGTTTCCAATATTGTAAACCCAACATGTGTGTATGTGTGTGGTATTCATGGTGTCGTATGCACCTACATAACACACACAGCACACTGCATAAAGTAACTATATGCAGCCTTTATATTCACTGACCTACTAATTCTCTATTCCTTTATCTCCACAGCAATACCTATTTTTCCACTGCACCTTCAAGTAAGATGTTGGACAAAAAAGGGAGGAGGCCATCATGCATGATTCACAGCATCTGTTGGAGCTTTTAAGTTGCCCTACTTTATCTTTAGTGACTGTATATCGCATGATCTTGCTGTGTTTTGCATGGCTTGTTGTTCTCTGTAAAATACTTTCAGTGTTGGGGAGTAACTAGTTACATGTAACGTAATTACGCAATTTAATTGCAAAATAAATGTAACTGTAATCTGTTACAGTTACTGAGAAAAATGTGTCATTAAATTAGTTACTTATGAAAATGTTAATGATTACAAAGGAGTATTTTCACAGACATACAGATATGACTGATTTCTTTCCCAAATTGCATTGACTGCTCTAAAATACCAATGTTTTAGGAGTTTAGGACACAGAAGAGGACACATGTTTATTTGCTAACTGTTTTATTTCCTATTTAGGTTTATGTATATGCTTTATTTTTAAAGATTAACTGTTTTTCCCCAAGGCATCATTAGATGCCAGTGTTTCCTTTCATAGCTACGCAAAGATTTGATTTCAAAAACAGTATCACAGCTATTAAATGGTTTCATGTTATGAATTTAAATCTGCATTTAACCTCAGAAAGACCTCAATAAAAGAGGTGCTACACTCTAAAAAATGCTAGGTTAAATACAACCCAGTGCTGGGTAAAATAGGGACAAACACAGCAATTGGGTTGTTTTGACCCAGCGGTTGGGTTACTACCCAGAAGGTTGGGTTAAACATTTAGCCCAACCGCTGGGTCAAAACAACCCAATTGCTGGGTTTGTCCCTATTTTACCCAGCACTGGGTTGTATTTAACCCAGCATTTTTTAGAGTGTAAAGTCTGATTTTGTGATGGCTGTGCTTTAAAATTTAAGTATTATAATCTTAATTCAAGAGATGAAGGATTTTGAAAGTCTGACATTAATCAATGTTGAGTACTACTGTAAGGTTAACCCCGCCTGCTTTTAATGTTTGAAAATGATTAACAGTTGAAAACATTCGCTAGAAATTTTGAAAAGTAATCAAAAAGTAATCAAATGTAATTGGTTACATTACTTTAATAAAGTAGCCTAATTTAAATAGTACACTACTTGTTACATATTAAATAGGGTAACTTGTAATCTGTAACCTATTACATTTCCAAAGTAACCTTCCCAACACTGAATACTCTGATGCCAGACTCCATCTGGTCTTTGGAGGAACGTATTGATGACCTTGGTCCAATCTACTGAGGAGCTCATTGTGCACCAGTATATAGAAAGTGAATGTTGTTTGGAAACTGCAGAAAAGTGAGGATTTCATGAGAGATGAATAGCGTAAGTCTAAATGAGGCCCCGCCTTTGGTGTAAACTGAAAAGAAAAGAAAAGAAATAACAAGAAACAGACCAGAATCAGAATGAGCTTTATTGCCAGGTATGTTTACACATACGAGGAATTTGTTTTCGTGACAGAAGCTTCCACAGTGTAACAGAATGACAGTGACAGAACAAAAAAACACAGATAATAAAAAATTAAAATAAATAAAAAATAGAACAAGTAAAATAAAAAATATACAAATCGACAATTGTATGTACAGGTATAGAACAATAGACAGTTGTATGTACAGGTATATTATGTGCAAATTGAAATGTAGACTGAGTATGTGTGTTAGATAAATAAGTGTATGAGTGAATAAATAGTGTGTGTTCCACAGTTATTGTCAAGTGTTCATGAGATGGATGGCCTGAGGGAAGAAACTGTTCCTGTGTCTGGACGTTCTGGTGCTCAGAGCTCTGTAGCATCGACCAGATGGCAACAGTTCAAAGAGGGAGTGTGCTGGATGTGAGGGGTCCAGAGTGATTCTGCCAGCCCTTTTGCTCACTCTGGATAAGTACAGTTCTTGGAGAGAAGGGAGGGTTGTACCAATGATTCGCTCAGCAGTCCGGACTACCCTCTGTAGTCTTCTGAGGTCAGATTTGGTAGCTGAGCTGAACCAGACAGTTATAGAAGTGCAGAGGACAGATTCAATGATGGCGGAGTAGAACTGTTTCAGCAGCTCCTGTGACAGGTTGAACTTCCTCAGCTGGCGAAGGAAATACAACCTCTGCTGGGCCTTTTTCACAATGGAGTCAATGTGAGTGTCCCACTTCAGGTCCTGAGAGATTGTGGTGCCCAGGAACCTGAATGACTCCACTGCAGTCACAGTGCTGTCCATGATGGTGAGTGGGGGGAGAGCAGGGGGGTTTCTCCTGAAGTCCACGATCATCTCCACAGTTTTGAGCGTGTTGAGCTCCAAGTTGTTGAGACTGCACCAGACAGACAGCTGCTCGACCTCCTGTCTGTAAGCAGACTCGTCACCGTCCTGAATGAGGCCGATGAGTGTGGTGTCGTCTGCAAACTTCAGGAGCTTGACAGAGGGGTCTTTAGAGGTGCAGTCGTTGGTGTACAGGGAGAAGAGCAGTGGAGAGAGAACACAACCCTGAAGAGCTCCAGTGCTGATTATACGGGTGCTGGATGTGTATTTTCCCAGCCTCACTAGCTGCTGCCTGTCTGTCAGGAAGCTGTTGATCCACTGACAGACGGAGGTGGGCACGGAGAGCTGAGATAGTTTGGGCAGGAGGAGGTTTGGGATGATAGTGTTAAAGGCCGAGCTGAAGTCCACGAACAGGATCCTCACATAAGTCCCTGGTCTGTCTAGATGTTGCAGAACATAATGCAGTCCCATGTTAACTGCATCGTCCACAGACCTGTTTGCTCTGTAGGCAAACTGAAGAGGATCCAGCAAGGGTCCAGTGATGTCCTTCAGGTGGGCCAGCACCAGTTTTTCAAAAGACTTCATGACCACAGACGTTAGAGCCACAGGCCTGTAGTCATTAAGTCCTGTAATTTTGGATTTCTTTGGGATGGGGATGATGGTGGAGCGTTTGAAGCATGAAGGGACTTCGCACAGCTCCAGTGATCTGTTGAAGATCTGTGTGAAGATGGGGGCCAGCTGGTCAGCACAGGATTTCAGACAGACTGGTGTAACACAGTCTGGGCCTGGTGCTTTTTTCCTTTTCTGCTTCCGGAAGACCTGGCGCACCTCGTCTTCACTGATCTGAATTGCAGGTGTGGGGGAGAGGGGGGTTGCTGGAGGTGTGAATGGTTGTGTGGAGAGGTGTTCAGGGCGGGTGTGGGGTGTTTTTTCAAACCTGCAGTAGAACTCGTTCAGATCGTCTGCCAGGTGTTGATTCTCCACAGTGCTGGGGGATGGTGTCTTGTAATTGGTGATTTCTTTTAGACTTTTCCACACTGATGCGGAATCACTGGAAGATAATTGAATCCTTATTTCAATAAGGATGCTGTCTGAGTTTTGCAGTGAACCATGGTTTGTCATTGTTGTAAGTTAAATGAGTCCTGGTAGGAATGCACATGTCTTCACAGAAACTGATATAAGATGTTACAGTCTCTGTGAGCTCGTCCAGATCGGTGGCAGCAGCTTCAAAAACACTCCAATCAGTGAGGTCAAAACAAGCTTGTTAACCCAACCGCTGGGTCAAAACAACCCAATTGCTGGGTTTGTCTCTATTTTACCCAGCACTGGGTTGTATTTAACCCAGCATTTTTTAGAGTGTAAAGTCTGATTTTGTGATGGCTGTGCTTTAAAATTTAAGTATTATAATCTTAATTCAAGAGATGAAGGATTTTGAAAGTCTGACATTAATCAATGTTGAGTACTACTGTAAGGTTAACCCCGCCTGCTTTTAATGTTTGAAAATGATTAACAGTTGAAAACATTCGCTAGAAATTTTGAAAAGTAATCAAAAAGTAATCAAATGTAATTGGTTACATTACTTTAATAAAGTAGCCTAATTTAAATAGTACACTACTTGTTACATATTAAATAGGGTAACTTGTAATCTGTAACCTATTACATTTCCAAAGTAACCTTCCCAACACTGAATACTCTGATGCCAGACTCCATCTGGTCTTTGGAGGAACGTATTGATGACCTTGGTCCAATCTACTGAGGAGCTCATTGTGCACCAGTATATAGAAAGTGAATGTTGTTTGGAAACTGCAGAAAAGTGAGGATTTCATGAGAGATGAATAGCGTAAGTCTAAATGAGGCCCCGCCTTTGGTGTAAACTGAAAAGAAAAGAAAAGAAATAACAAGAAACAGACCAGAATCAGAATGAGCTTTATTGCCAGGTATGTTTACACATACGAGGAATTTGTTTTCGTGACAGAAGCTTCCACAGTGTAACAGAATGACAGTGACAGAACAAAAAAACACAGATAATAAAAAAAATAAAAAAATATACAAATCGACAATTGTATGTACAGGTATAGAACAATAGACAGTTGTATGTACAGGTATATTATGTGCAAATTGAAATGAAGAGTTTCAGACCAAACATTGAATTCCATGAACTAAGCACTACTATATTCACCATGTAAACTGGCTTGTCTTGTAGATTAGCTTCCTATGAACATATAAAGAGGACTCCGCCTCTTCATTTATACTATGGCGTCACCAACTGATAAGAATTCATTTAAGTAGTTATGTTATTATTCCAGTCATATCTTTCAACTCTACAAAGGTCATTATTCGAAGCAAACTGTACTCTTTTTCCACAGACAGAGTCATTAGGCTTAGTACTACTAAATGGTCACTCTTTGGTCCACGCCCGTATCACACGTCAGTTCACCACGTCACTTGGTGCGTGTTTCTCTTTGCATGCTGGCGACTACGAATCCTACTACGGCAAATGTTAGTGTGTGAATATCAATTAAGTCACGCTCAAGTTGCGCGGTAACCTTCCTGGAGCGTCCTGTCACGCATTACAATTAATATTCATGAGCTCGCCGTGATTCGTTTATTCGCCTGCTGAGCACCGCCTACTTACTCACGTCAGCCAATCCGTGGAGACTAGCGGAAGAACGGCGCGTTGCGTAATTAATATTCATGAGCCAAGCCTTCTTCGTAGTAGGCTTACTAAACTCACTACCGGGGGCGTGGCGTGGGCTTTGCCGGTTCTAGCAGCAGACACAATGAAACGAGGGGCAATGTAGGACACCACGTTGGGGTTTGAAACGCAGTCTCGCCGGTAGCGTATTATTTTTAACTTCTTTTTGGATATTTTTATTGTTTATTTCATTTGTTTTGTTTGTATTTACTATAGATAGATAGCAGAGGCCGCTGCTGATGAGAAAAAGCAACGAGTTGAAAGTCTTTGGAGAAGAACCGAACGCACTCAGGAAACGGCTCTCCGTCGTAACTTTTGCTTAGTCGTTAAACGCAGTCGCGAATAAAATGTCGTTCGCCTATTCGGATTATCTGGCCGCCGAGTGTCTGGTGTCGATATCCAGCGGTCCCGTCCTCCATCGACCCACCCCGGTGTCTGGTGCGGCTCAGGCCCCTCCTCAGGGCCTTCCTGCCGGCGAGCCAGACGGGTCGAGCGAGGACAGGGAGGTGCGGGAGACGCTTCGTTTAGAGGGGGCCAACGTGATGACGGTGGCGGAGATCCTCACCGACCTGCACGGCAAGTTTCGTCCCATGTCGGCCTACTCCGAAAGCAGCAACTCGTCGTGCGGAGAGAGCGGCTACACCACGTTGTCTGACTCCACCACCCCTACGCCGACCATGACCCCCTCTGCCACCCCTGTCCCGGGACAGTATAATAACACCCCTCAGCAGATTTGGGGAGGAGGGGGCGCACCCCGCTCCCCCACCAAGCGTCACCTCTGTACCTTCGACGGGTGTGACCGTGTGTACGGCAAATCATCCCACCTGAAGGCGCACATCAGGACCCACACAGGTGAGCTGGAGCACATGGGAGGGGATGGTGGCTAATGCTGCGGATATCATTTGTATTCGTTTATGTATGTATTTGTGACCCTGGACCACAAAACCAGTCACAAGTAGCACGGGTATATTTGTAGCAATAGCCAACAATTATTTTGTACATTTCCTACCGTAAATATATCAAAACTTAATTTTTGATTAGTAATATGTCTTGCTAAGAACTTTAAAGGCGATTTTCTCTATATTTAGATTTTTTTCACTCACAGATTCCAGATTTTCAAATATTTGTATCTCGGCTATCCTAACAAACCATACATCAATGGAATGCTTATTCAGCTTTCAGATTATGCATAAATCTCGATTTTAAAAAAAAAAGAACCTTATGACTGGTTTTGTGGTCCATTGTCACATTTATGCGAGTATGAGTACTCTGCCTATATAAATACGGACAGTATGAAATTATAGTTTTATAAACTGCTCATGTTGCCTGTATTGGTTTTAAATTTCACTGTGGGATAAGCATATTGTGAATACATTGTATGGGTCAAAATGATCGTTTTTTTAATGCCAAAAATCATTAGGATATTAAGTAAACATCATGTTCCATGAAAATATTTTGTACATTTCCTACCGTAAATATATCAAAACTTAATTTTTGATTAGTAATATGTCTTGCTAAGAACTTTAAAGGCGATTTTCTCTATATTTAGATTTTTTTCACTCACAGATTCCAGATTTTCAAATATTTGTATCTCGGCTATCCTAACAAACCATACATCAATGGAATGCTTATTCAGCTTTCAGATTATGCATAAATTAAAAAAAAAAAAGAACCTTATGACTGGTTTTGTGGTCCATGGTCACATTTATGCGAGTATGAGTACTCTGCCTATATAAATACGGACAGTATGAAATTATAGTTTTATAAACTGCTCATGTTGCCTGTATTGGTTTTAAATTTCACTGTGGGATAAGCATATTGTGGAGGGTTTTAACCATCGGCTGTGTTTTATTATAGTTCTCGGTTACAGTAACTTTTAATTATCCGCCGTTTGTTTGTTGACTGTTGTCAGGGGCTCCTTCTGTCAACTCTAACCAGCGGCTCTGAATAGAGATAATAAAAGTGAATTTGTGGATAATAATGTAAATCCACTACTCGTTAGTTGAACAAAAGAGTGGAAAAAAAACTCCCAACTGTGGCCTCCTAACAAAGAAAGTTTATGAACAAAGGAAGGAGCGCGTGAGGGAGGACCGAGTATAGTAGTGTAGTGACGAGCCTCATATTTGCATATGAACAGAGCTCGAGCACAGAACGCTCGTGTGCGCGCAGGTTCCCGTTTAAATGCACTTTCTATTATTTGACTGAAGCTAAAAGAGCTATTTAAGCCACACACCTGGCCTGTCTTCATGAGGTATTAACAAATGGTCTATTAGCAATTGTTTTTGTTCGTGAATTGATGTCTAATGTGGCGAAAGGTGATCGCTTTTAACGGACACGACTGCAGAAGCTTAAGGCAAGTAAAACTAGTACAGTGAGTTACTTGTACTACTGTACACTAACACCTAAGAAATCTTTAGTACAGTATACTAATGAAATAGAGTGGCAACTAAACTGCTAAACACTAGTGCAGTACATCGTACAGAATGCATCATCTAGTACAAGACAAATTAAAGGCTAGTACACTAATGAAACACTAGAGGTGCACCCTGCGAAGTGGACTTCACAGAGTAACCTGCCATCTTAAGTGAGATTCCAATGTGAAGAGAAGGTACTGTCTGTGTCCCACAGTAGCCTACTTCAGGTGCTATAAATGCATATACACTGCAAAATTTTGAATGCATAAAGCATTTTATAAGATTAATGTTTTAAATATTTTTTTAAACATACAAATAAGAAATGTTGGGGAAAATGCAATGATAGCTTTAAATATGAAACCAAACCAGTAGCAGGGTTCCTACGCGGTTTGGAAAAGTATGGAAAGTACGCAAAACAGACCAGCTCAGAATCGGCAGACTGACCGGCCGGTCATGCAGAAAATCAGCTAATTCTGGTCCCTGGCCGGCCAATCGGTGCATCTGTAGTAATAAATGCTATGTCAATTAGCACTGTATCATTCATATACTTCATTTATTACCTGGAGAAGACTTGAAAAACACACATAAACCATATATTGTCGCAATCGTTTATTGTCTTCACGTTTCATCAGTTAAGGGTTATGCTTGTCATTCGGCTTAGCTAAAGCGATAGCGGGATGCCTTTGTCCATATTAGGGATTTCCTGGCACATCAAATGTTATTATTACTTCTATGAGTCCGTTTTGGACTTTATGCGCGAGAGCACCTTCCGGCTTCGAGTATGAATGAAACATACACTGCATGAGAGTGTTTAGCGCTCCGTAATGTTTACATCATTTTGGATACGAATAAAAAGTATCCAAAACGATGTGACGGTCTTGTGTCTTTTAATTTAAACTGGATTTATTCACACTGGCCCTTGAAAACCTCTACGTGAACACACTTTCCCGAAAAAAAGTGCAGGGGAAGAGTTTAGGTTTTATTAAATGTCAGGGGGGGGGCAAGTTGATTACAGACAAAAAAGTTGATTTGTCTGTAATCAACTTTTGTGATTACAGACAAAAGACAAAAACATCATATTAAACATTGCAAGAGACCAATATCGCTCCGTTTAGCACTTTAAAATATGGCCCTTTATTTTAATTAAATTAATAGTACATTGACATTTATGTAATTTGTATTTATTAGAAGTATTTCATGTCGCCATACCTCAAACACTTCTAATATGTGTGGCTCAATTTCCGCCTGTGTATTTTGTCAAGTAAAGTGACCTTCAAAGATATCTAATGCACAGGGAGAAATGAACCACTTTGTAGGTGCCCTGTCAAACGGAACTTGTGTATTTCATAGCGCATTAGTCATCTTATGAGTAGTGATGGGCGCTTTCGAAACACTTCTTCAAAAGTTTTGAATACTTTGCGAATCATTTTTTTCAAACCAGTGGTATCAAACTGCCAAAGTCACATGAGTTTAGTAAACAAGACTTTGTTACCTCATAACTGTTTCGAAATGTTTTGAAATTTCAATGGATCACCACTGGGGGCGATCTCTGTGAAACTATTAAAGTTGTTTTATGCACATTTGGCATTGAGTTTTCTAGGAATGTAACAATATAAAAATATCACGGTGCGTGATATATCGCGATATGAAGTCCACGATACAATATTTATTGCCATATTAAAAAAAAATAAAAAATTGGAAAAAAAATAATGTTTTGTACATTTTAAAGTTAAATTATTCTATGTAATGCACTTTGAGAGTTTTACAAAATAACTAAGAAAACCTATTTTTATTTGTGATATACTGTCTCAATTACATTCACACTGGTGTTTTAGGAAGCCAAACAAATTAGAATATAATAATAATAATAACAACAATGACAGTAATAGCCATATATTGTAAAACAATTGCACTGTAAAATAAATGAAAATTGATATTTCATAGGTATATTATTTCTGCTTTACACAACAGTAGGGAAATTCCAATATTTCTTTCCTAATTTCTTCGAGCCTTTATTTTCACGGAAACGGCCGTATAGCTTTTATTTTAAAGGAAAACTCCAGCTTCAGTGAAAACAGGCTTACAAAAACACGTCTCACTACAAATCTGAAATGCTGTAATCATCTGCCGCGAAAATAAAGCATAACTGGTGGCTGTTGCATTTCCAAACGTGTGCTAAACTCCCAACACATGCAATAAACAAGCTGATCGCCTGAACGAAGTGCGCGCTTCGCTTTGCAACGCGCAGCGAAAACAGACTTGATGAAGGGATTAAGCCATATTGTGCTTTCAGTTTAAGTTCGGTTGACAGATACTGTGCCAAAGCATAATGGTCCAAAACACAACTTTAAAGACCTTTTGTGTTAGAATTAGAAGTTTAAATATATTTTAAAAACTACAGTTTTTGCCCGGAAGACCTATCGTTTCATATCGTCATGTGACCACGATAATATCGAGACACTTTTGCTATTGCGATATCACGGTATTGATAATATCGTTACATCCCTAATTTACACAGTTTTGACCAGCAGGCATCATCAGCGTGTGGTGTTTTGAGCACTTCAAAACAGTGAATCGTTTTGCGAAACAATTGATTCAAAGCTTCAAAAAGGTTTGTTTCTCCCATCACTACTAATGAGTTGTTGATCACTCATGTTTTCTGTCTAGGTGAGAGGCCCTTTCCGTGCACCTGGCCGGACTGCGAAAAGAAGTTTGCCCGTTCCGATGAGTTGGCCCGACACCTGCGTACCCACACCGGCGAGAAACGCTTTCTGTGCCCACTCTGCGACAAGCGCTTCATGCGCAGCGACCACCTCATCAAGCACGCCCGCCGGCACCCCAACTTCCACCCCTCCATGATCAACCGCAAAGGTTCGGCTCAGGGATCCGCTTTGACCCAGTCCACCACCGCCTCCACCTCCTCCTCAGAGTACGCCAGCACTGCCGTGTAGACGCCCCCTCACCGGGACCCCTGCCTTCTGCACTGTGACCACCGCCTCTGTCAGACACTGCAGCTTGACTCGATCGCCGTGCATGCTGGGATCCTTTTAAGCTCAGTCCTCACTTCCACAGGCCAAAAATGCAGAACTTCACCATGTCTTCCTCCAAACCCCTTCGCCCAACCAGTGATGACCAAAATGGGCGAAGGAGACACAAATGCTCAAGCACATTCCCGAGTCGCGTGATTAAATGATCACATGACCGACAAGTGATGCCGAACGCAACATTGCTCTTAAATTGCTTGCTTTGGGTGGAATAGATTCGTCTGAAATACCGTAAAACACTTTTTCGGATGCATGCAGATAAAATTGCCACCAGCAGTAGCACAATATTTTCCATCGGTCATCTTGGGGTATCACTTGTCAGCCATGTTTTAGAAACCCCTAAAGGATGCGTCACAGTTTAAGGGAAAGTTTACTTGTTCTTAGTCTTTTTACAGTACAGTAGTTTCTTCTTTGTCATGTCTTTTTGTATAGCCAGAATGGCTAACCCTCTCTGGTTTTGCTTGTCCACACATGCTGTATGACACAATAACCAGATTCAGTTGCAGATTATCATAAAGTATTTGTGTGTTACTCATGAATTTGATTCTTGACACCCTTTGAAACCAAACAACGATTGAACCGAAACGGCCAGTGCGTTTCTTTTGGGTAGAAACACTGCCTGTAATGCCGCATTTCCACATAGCTTTCCCTTCTGAAATTGTAATAAGTTATTGTCAACTTAATTTACTTTTGTTTTTTATTAGTAGTATCAGCATGGCAACTGAAATAGTAGTTTGTTTTTTAATTAACGTTATTAGACCATGCATTTATTATTATTATTATTATTATTTTCCACTTGGAGGAACTCTTTTGTTTGTCCATGCAGTGTCGACATGTTGGTACATATAGCAATGTGTTTAATAGAAATGTGGATACGTGTAGATAAATATCTATGCTTGCAGCTTCAATGGTAAAGATGTTATTATATGAACTACTAGAAGTAATACACCTTATATTAGGGGTGACAGTACACGCTTGAATAGAATAGTGCTGCTTGTGTGCGAATGTTTGCGCGTCGCATTTGTATGTGTGTGTGTATATTCACGCAGGAGAGCCCGGGAAACGATCTCTCTCCAAAACGGTCCCTCCTGCGGACCTCTTACAAACTATCTCAGAGAACAAAAAAAAAAAAAACACATCAGGAAACTCAGAAAGCCTTAAAATCTTTCGACTTGTTTTGCACCATTGTTTACTGTCGGATATTTTCTACAGGTATGCCGCCAGGCGTCATTCTTCTCGACTAAAGAAATACACATGCAATATTGCACTTTTTTTCTTACTGGTATTGTCAACGATGCTAGTCGTCTGCTAGTGTAATGGGTTTCACTGTATAGATGCTACTGCATAGTGCTCAACTAAACGAACACTGTGCAAGGGGATAGAGACCTGTCACAATAAATCAATACATTTGTCTAAATGTGCACCTTCGTCTGAGTGCTTAAACCAGTGTGAGGAAAATGGACTTGATTTTTGTGAACTCTTCACTTTCTTTTGTATTTTGCTTTAAATTTGGAGTGTAACGGATACAAAAGATCTGATCGCCGTTCGTCTGGTCTCAAAACTACAGCTGTTTTTAATGGTCCGTCGCACCATTTTCTAATCATGCAATATTCAGAGCGCTTTAAGTAACTGCTGGCAGTAACCTGAAGTGTGATGACAACTTATAAGTTCTCAACCACAATAACAAACCAAACCTGAATAGTATATAAGACTCTGTTTGTTCTGTAGCTAATTATATGATGTGTTCCTCACAATTCTTGTGTGTCTGGCCGGGATTTTTTGTCGTCTTTTAGTAGTTGTTTTCCTGTAGCGGGTTGATTGATCTGTTGACCATTGACGGCATCAATGGTACACTGTGTTAGGCTGTGGTGGGCTTTGTGCGTGATTCTCGACAGACTGAGACCTTTGTAATCGCGTCTTTTGATTTTCCCTCACAATGCCCTCTTTTAGCAGTCCGGATTCAACTTTGCATTTGATATCCCTCCCATTTTACTCGACACATTTGCAGCTAGTACTCTGGACAGCCATCACAAACCACTGGATCAAGTCTGATTTTTTTTATTTGTTTGTGTGTTTTGTGGTCTTTCATTTCAGTTATTATCTTTTGTATTTGGTTTGATGTACTGGAACGTCTTGTTTCTTATGCTTTGTATTGGTTTACGTACTGTAGATGTCTATATAGTATGCAAAACATAGCTTTCTAGATAGTTTAGGATAACTTAGCAATCGTATAGCAGAGAAAATGCGTATTTTATAGTTCCTTCGGGAAAAATGCAGCATCATTTGCTGTGTTTGAGGCATCTGATCTCTGCGGGTCAAACTCAATTGAACTAAGATGTGTGTGTGTGTGTGTGTGTGAGCGCGGCTGCTTTTAAGCATGATGCTAGATTGAGAATATGTAGAGTGATGACTTTTTATTTTGAGAACTGCTTTGTTGCTTGGCGTACAATCTAGATCTTGTCCATCACACTAAAATGATTATGAACTGATTGGTGGATTGTCTGTAGTGATCACACTAAAGGATGTCTAATGAGATCTCCTGAGGTCTCCGTCTACAGCCATGTCTCATATCAGTCAACCGATGGGTTTTGTCAATAAACAAAAGCTTCCATGTATCTCCTCAGGTGATAAAACGTAATGCTGAAAACCTCTGTCCTTCATGAGCGGGACCTAATGTTAAGCGTTTTTTTTCATTCGCTTTGTTTTGCATTATTCTGCAATTTATTTTTATTTATTACATGCATTTTTTTTTTTTTTGGTGTGCTTTAAAATATCTTTTTTTTTAGTACTTATTGTATGGTATGAGACTTGACTAATAATTTGATTTGATTCATTGTTTGCCTCCGACAAAAACAAACAAACAAAAAACCTTCCAGTGCTTTTTAAATAAATAAATAAATGGATTAAGAATGATTTTGTATTTTGGTGTTTATTGCTTTTTATATGAGAATACTTAGATGTTATTATGTGATTGTAATAGTTTTCTTTAGCTCATCACATGTCTCCTCAAGTGCATACTGGACACAAAAAAGGTCATAAAATTTACATGCAGTGTGACATGCTGTACTTCATCTAAAACATTTTTCTAATTCTTCTATAGTTCTCTCTCGGAGGGATTGGCATGGTAATGTACATGACAATTTTAATGTATTTGGTCTTGGCGGAATAGTTCTGCTACGCTGCTGCTGCGTAGTTACTACTAGTACAGAGAGCTACTGCCAATACATGCTGTGAGCATGTAAGAAATACTGCTGCTGCA
>NW_015653008.1:429237-479573 GCF_001515625.1 Sinocyclocheilus rhinocerous | reverse complement strand
ACTGGCTACCGATACAGGAGAGAACCAATCAGCTGTACCATGTGATAATGATGTCATTAGGTCAGATTGAGTTAGACCTATCGGACTGCGCCATCTAGAGTTTCATGCCAGAACTCTGTATTTATTATGCATTCAGTTTTTATGACCTAACTGATTGAAATACTGCATTCTAATTTAACGCAACATTTTATATAATTGGGATTTTATACATGCATTATAAATTATTGGTATAATTGAATGAAATTTAAGAATGATGTCATTAGGTCAGATTGAGTTAGACCTATCGGACTGCGCCATCTAGAGTTTCATGCCAGAACTCTGTATTTATTATGCATTCAGTTTTTATGACCTAACTGATTGAAATACTGCATTCTAATTTAACATTTTACATTTTATATAATTGGGATTTTATACATGCATTATATATTATTGGTATAATTGAATGAAATTTAATAATTTTTTAGTATTTGGTTTGTTGTAGCATTACTATAATAGCTGCAATTTGAGCTGCATGTTTTCCAGCATGAATTTAAGATTCGCAATTTGCTTATTTAGTTAGCGACCTGAAATATTTTATTTAGTCACGTTTTCTTTATAATAACAAAATTCAGAATTCATAAATTTTTTTAGGGGAAAAAATATACAGATTTTTCAACTCCACTGCATGTAGAAAAAAACTCATGTTATTTCAATTTAGCATATAGCAAAAAAAAAAGATTTTATTCAAAAAGACAAAACATTTTTTAGAAGCACATTCCATGAATCCATCATTTTTATTTTATTTAGTCACGTTTTCTTTATAATAACAAAATTCAGAATTCATAAATTTTTTTAGGGGAAAAAATATACAGATTTTTCAACTCCACTGCATGTAGAAAAAAACTCATGTTATTTCAGTTTAGCATATAGCAAAAAAAAAGATTTTATTCAAAAAGACAAAACATTTTTTAGAAGCACATTCCATGAATCCATCATTTTGTGAGCCATTTTCTTAATATTAGCATTTATTCTATCATCCTTTGTTCAAAGAAAATCACCACTTTCATCTGTATTTTGTATTGTACAGTATATGGTCAGGTCTTGTACCTGTTCAGTGTTCCTCACATTCACAAAACTATAATTCACAAAATCCAGATATATATATTTCGACTCCATATATATTTTGATTGGTTCATTACTTGAGCTGTCATCTGATTGCCTTTTCTTAACACGTTTGACATGTTGTTTATTAATTCTGTAAGAGCTTAATCAGAGTTCATCTCTCGGGCTGCTCTCAGAGATGGCCGTTGGGCTCTTATCACCACGACTGCGGTCTCCACGGATGTGATGGCGGTCCCAGTCAGTGGCCACAGTCTCATCGTCCCAGATGGTGGAGGTCTCGGTGTCGCTGAAGTACCCTGGTTCCCCAGTGTAGTGTGAGGGAAAGAGCAGCAGGGGTTGTACAGAGAAAGCCTTCAAGTTTCTCTGTTTAAAATGAGACATGTATTCCTCCCTACAGAAAGAATACTAGAGTTAGTTCAACTAAAATTCCGGTAACGGTTTAGTTTAGGGACCGGTTCTCACAGTTAACTAGTTGCTTATTAGCATGCATATTACTAGCATATTGGCTGTTTATTAGTACTTATAAAGCACATATTAATTATTCTCCATGACCATATTTTAGATCCCTTAATATAACATAACATACCTAAACTTAACAACTAACTATCAATAAGCAGCAAATTAGGTGTTTATTGAGGGCAAAAGTCGTAGTTAATAGTGAGAATTGGACCCAAACTACTGTGACCACAATTCCCTTTTTAAAAGCCATTATTGTAAGTTCAGTTCTTCATAAATAAAATATATGTCAGTGATAATGCATCAAGTGTTTTAATCCAAGTCTTCTGAGAAGACATGATCACTTTATATGATGACCAAATTTAATTTGGTCTTCATAAACATTGATGAACGCACATATGTACACTACTGGTTACATACATTAAAAAAAGTTTAGAATAAATTACGTTTTAAACTATATTAAAATAGAAGTTATTTTAAATTGTAAAAATATTTCACATTATTACTGTTTTTACAGTATTTTTGATCAAATAAACGCAGCCTTGGTGAGCACAATAGACTTCTTTCGAAAACATTCAAATAATTTGAATTATTCCAAACTTCCAAAGTGGTGTACATAGAGCACAATGAATACAATAAATGAGGTTTATTCTCGCACATAAAGCAAGAACGGTTTAGCTTCTGTTTTCCATATTTGATGTGCTCCATGTATGTTCATTGATCAATGTTTATATGTGAACAAAAGCCCGAGTTAAATGTGTTGATCGTATAAAGCAACTGTCTCTTCAGAATATTTGGATTAAACCATTCAAATTAGATTAATTTGACAATCTCCTTTTGAAGCATTAAAGTTTTGCTGGCATACATGGACTTTAGTGGAGGGATGGAAATCTCTCGGGATTTATTACAAATATTTTTATCTGTGTTTCAAAAATGAAACACAGATAAATGAATTTGGAACGACATGACGGTGAGTAATTTATAACAGATTTTTTTCTTTCATTTTTGTCCCTTTAAAAAGATGCTAGTTCCCAACATCTGCCAACACTTACTTGGGGTGCTTGTTAAACATAGCTGGCAGAAACTCGTCCACGGGCAGCATCTTGCTGAGCGGCTGAGCCTCCAGAAGCGTCTTTGCCCCCTGCAGTGAAAGGGCATAGCCAAGTGTCCAATAAGAGTAATCTGGGATCACCAGGTTCTTCACTCCCTCCACCCAGTGCTCTGGGTGCTTAATTTGCAATCGTTTTCGCCCTACATAACTTAAAGAGATGAGAAGAGACAGAAGAGAGAATGGGTACACATGCAAAGACCAGCGACCACTTTGTGGACTCTATAAAGCAGGGGTGCCCAAACTCGGTCCTGGAGGGCCGGTGTCCTGCAGAGTTTAGCTCCAACCCTAATCAAACACACCTGAACCAGCTAATCAAGCTCTTACGAAGCGTGCTAGAAACTTCCTGGCAGGTGTGTTGAGGCAAGTTGGAGCTAAACTCTGCAGGACACCGGCCCTCCAGGACCGAGTTTGGGCACCCCTGCTATAAAGACTCAAAGCAGGAGAGAGGATTGTAAAGTTCTCTTGACCATAATAAAGTGATCATAATAAAACCACAACTCACATTAAGTCCCACTGGAGGCCTGATTGTTTCACATCCTCCAAAATGGTGTTGAGGCGGCTTTTGAAGCTGGGCTCAAACCTGACATCATCCTCCAGTACAAGCACCTGCTGTTGCTGGAGCTCCACCACCTCAGGGCAACACACAAAAAAAGGCAAGGGCATAAAATTACTCATATAGTGTTTACAGCATTGAATATCATACTCTTTAAAATAAAGATTCCAAAAAGGGGGTTTTGCAGCAATCCCATAGAAGAACCATTTTTGGTTCCCCAAAGAACCTTTTAGTGAACGGTTCTTAAAAGATCCATTTTTTTAGTGTGAAGAACATTTTAATAATCTAAAGAAGCTTTTGTGCAATGGAAAGTTTCCATGGATGATAAGGTTCTTCAAGGTACCATAAAGAACCTTTATTTTTAAGAATGCTGTTTGCATTTAATACCATCATAGTACACAAGAGTTTGTTAATGTAGCAACTGATTGTGGAGCACGTTTTGCTGTGTACCTTTTTCCAGATGTTGTGATGACTAAGGAAGCAACCAATTTCACCCTTAGTTAGCACACGATCAGCGTAAGGATCTTTATAACCAGGGAGCATCTCAATTCCTAAAGCTCTTAGCTGAGTTGAATTCAGGGCTCTAGGAGAGAGGAGAAACAAGAAGGAGTCATATTTGATTGTGGTGTAATAGCGAAATATAGTTTGCATAGAGAAGGAGAGATGAAGGACAATAGGTTGAACTCTGACACTGTGTAACTGGTGTGAAAGTGTGGGTTATAATATCATACTTGCCATCCACCGCGTCGGTGAGGGTGACGTCTATGCCCAGCACCTCCAACGAGCGCAGCATACGATCTCTGCGATCTTCCCGACGCTTTAGATTAATCAAATAGACCTTAAAAAAGGGGAAGATAAGAACAATGCATTGACACAGACTGAAGATGCAACTTTTTTCAAAATTCTACATTTAGTTGTCAGTATATCTATACCTGATTGAATGCCATGGTGTCTTTAGGTTTGGAAGCAATGTGCAGATAACTTGAAGTTTCCAATTTGAAGTCAACTGAGAAAGATAAACTTCAGATTATTTGTCTTTTAACCACAAGGAAACATTTTCTGGTAGAAAGGTCATAGTACTTAAAGGAGTTAATAATTGGTGTTAGTGAATTATTTAACAGAACTGCAGATGGTAAGTGAAACTGCATCAAATGTCTGCGTTTTGTTGGCAATCGGCACTCAAGTGCTCGTCACTCTTTAGCTCCGCCCACGGCGCGCCTCCAGGAGCTCGGCTGTTTTCGGAGACAATCGTAAAGCTGTATCTTTCTTTTAGAAATATGATCAAACTAAAGCCTTTTTGGAAATATATGAAGGATGCAGTACTACTCTATAGCTACTCAAGATTCATATGAGATTGGGTGAAATTGTGTGTGTTAGGTCCCCTTTAATGACAGTTATTGTCATTATATATGTCATTACATATTGTCATGATTAGAAATGTATTGGATAATATATTTTGAATGATAATTCAAAAATGTAAGAATTTTAATTGAAGGCCCAGTTCTCCACATGGTTAGTCAATTATTTTTGTACCAACTTCCCATTTGCTATTTGGTCCACTATCGTGGTTTTTATCGGCCACATCCTTCAATGACAGCCTCATGGGGGAATGTATTAAACTGTGATTGAACCATAAAACAACCCATGCTAAATGTGCCACAAACTGTTAGGATCAGGTTGAAACAATTTTGTAAAAAATAAACTTAAGTAAACTTAAGCTTGTTTGTTGAGACGAATATGCAGAGCTGTAGGTGCTACACACAGTGGGAAAAGCACAACATTTGTTCATTTTACTGTTCATCAGGTGTTTAGTTAAATAAATGATCTTTTGGATTGGGGATGACTTTTTGAGCTCTGAAAGTTACACTGTGTTTTCATAGTACAATTAACTCTTTTAACATGCAATGGAAATATATGAAGGATGCAGTACTACTCTATAGCTACTCAAGATTCACATGAGATTGGGTGAAATTGTGTGTTAGGTCCCCTTTAATGACAGTTATTGTCATTATATATATCATTACATATTGTCATGATTAGAAATTTATTGGATAAAATATTTTGAATGATAATTCAAAAATGTAAGAATTTTAATTGAAGGCCCAGTTCTCCACATGGTCAGTCAATTATTTTTGTACCAACTTCCCATTTGCTATTTGGTCCACTATCGTGGTTTTTATCGGCCACATCCTTCAATGACAGCCTCATGGGGGAATGTATTAAACTGTGATTGAACCATAAAACAACCCATGCTAAATGTGCCACAAACTGTTAGGCATGTTTTGCTCAAACTTTCGCTATGGCATTAGAACTAGTACACCGTTGTTGCTTGCGAAATCACACAGTGGGAAAAGCACAACATTTGTTCATTTTACTGTTCATCAGGTCTTTAGTTAAATAAATGATCTTTTGGATCGGGGATGACTTTTTGAGCTCTGAAAGTTACACTGTGTTTTCATAGTACAATGAACTCTTTTAACATGCAGTACAGGTTCCTCTTTGTACTGTACTGTCGTGAGTAAAAATGTAATGTAAGAAATAAGTATAATGTAATTGTTACCTGCTTGTCTTGCAGAAAATGCAAAAGCCATGATATCATCCAAGGCCCAAAGATAGTAATGGTGCACAGGGTAAAAGGCCAGGGCTGCGCTAGCACTGCGCCGCAGGTCTATCAGCATTGTGGAGTGAATCATGGGAACCGGGTGGCAACCAGTACGCTTCCAGTTACGAATGGGAACATAATGTGGTGTTCGCTTATAATACCCCTGCAGAAAAGAGATTTTCAAGATTCACAAGAGATTTAGAGCATGAAAAAAAATGCTCAAATGCTCATCATGCAGACAAAAGGAGAAACAACAAATAAAATCCAACAACAACAACAAAACTTTTCAGAATGAATTCTGAAACATTGGATTATGAGTGACTGTATTATGAGTGAGTCATTGAATCGTTCAGTCAAACGATTCATTTAAAAACACTAATTTAATCAGGAACGACACATTCATGTGTGTTGCTTAGACGGTTGAATAATTGATTGTGACAACATTGTGTCGAAAATGTAAGTTACTCAATATTAACTTATTGAGCTATTTTATAAAGACAAATGTGTTCTACTTGTTCGGACACTTACTGTTGTGATGTACAGGTACGCACAATTTTTTTTGTGCTTTACTGAAGACGAAGTGGATTAAATGCAATATTTGTTACATAAACAGATGTGTAAAATTGACATCAACCTAAAAAAAAAAAAAGCACTTCATTATTGTTGGCCAGTGCAACAGCGCCCATCACTTATTCATCAGTTTTGGTTCTGGAAGGATTTTTCCCATTGTGATTTTAGGTAGTCTTCATGAAAGAGCTATAAGCCATGAACCAAACCAACAACCTAGGTGAATCACAACTTAACAAACTTAGATTTTAAGCAAAGCAGTTTTTGTAAATCAGACCAAGATAGCTTACAAGATTGTGTATCTAACTGCTTTAAAAACTACAATCCCATGAAGCACTGCAAATTACATTATTGAAATAGAAGTGATGGATAAATATAAAACTACTGATTTAAATGTGTTGATTATGTTGTTTTTGCAAAATATGCATGAACAATCATTTAGGTATTTTAAACATTTAAGTAGGCTATTTTGTCATTCTCAATGCTTGATGATTTCTTTTGGTGTGGTTGGCTTGCTTTTTATTCTCTAATTGGTAGAGTGGTATTTCTTTGCAGAATCAATGGTAATGTAGTTTTCTTCATATCATATGAATTCCACCAAACCTGAACGTTCAAAAAGAGCAAAATGCAATATGTCTTCACATTAACTTGCAATCCTTTTCACACTCTCCAGTCCCAAAATTTACCCGACTTGCGATAATCATGAACACCAACCCCTAAACCTACCCCAGTGGGTTACAGTATAGGGTCATTTTTTTGAAAATCTGCCATCACTGACTACGTTTACATGGACATCAGTAATCTAATTATTTACCTTATTCTAAATAAGCCAATATTGTGATTATGGTGTTTACGTGAGTTGCTTTTAGAATATTCCTTTCATGTTCTTGTTTTACATGTTGTTTGAAAATAGCATACTGGTGGGTGTACAAATGACCGTGGGACCTCAGTGTTCATCACACTTGTCTCCTGCAGTTGTATGCCAATGAATATCATTGTAACAAGAACTGTCCTGTACCTGTGAGGTCATTCCACACCAAAAGTTTGAATAGAGTGTTCTCGACTCTAGCATTGGCGCAACCAGCGTCCGGTTCTCAGCAATCAGTTGATTCAGTACTTGTGTGTTTGTCAGCAGGTTATCACTGTCTGCAAACTAGAGGACAAATCATTTAAACAATCATATATAAAAAAAACAAAGAAATATCAAAATACACTATATTGCTTGTGTACACACACTGCCAACACACATTTCAGTTCAAACAACTTGTAAAAGTGCATGTAGCATCCTATGACCCCTTTAAAGTCATACCAGAGGTGTTCAGCTGGGTTTCTGCAGACCAGTCTAGTTCGTCCACACTGACTGAATCAATCATTTCTTTTTGAACCTTACCTTATTCACAGAGGCATTGTCATGTTAGAATAGAAAAGGGCCCCTTCCAAACCGTTGCTATAAAATTAGAAGCACACAATTCCCTAGAATATCATTATATTTGTACTCATGGAAATGACTAAAGTAGTCAAACCTGTTCATTAGAAGGGGGTGTCCCAATACTTTTGGCAATATAGTGTATATATATAAAAAATACTGTATAAGATTGCATATGTATTTTTGGTTAACAGTTTGATACATCAGGCTTTTATGGCTCATATAATATAGTACAATATGAGGATCATACCCGAAGAGAAAAAAAAATTTTTCTTTCAAACTGATCAGTGGTTAAAATAGTATAGTAGACTTCTTACATAAAGTGCACATAATATCAGTTGTCGCTATAATTGTCTGCATTTTCATATCATATTTACCTACTATTTTTAAATAATATTGCATGATCCCTTTAACAGTTCTCTGATTTTGATGAGAAAATGGTGTAATGACCACTAAAATCTGTGCCTAGACTAAAATTGATTTGATTATGTGAATGCCATTGGAATATCATATCCAGCCTACACTGTAAACCCCAATGTTGTCATTAATAAAGAAATCAAGTTATCATGACTTAACATTACTTAAAATGCCAAGTTTTGGTGTCAAAAATTAAACAGGTATATTTAATTAACTCATTTGGGAGCAAAAATCTTTCGAATTAAGATTTTAAAGCAGCACTATGTAACTTTTGGCGCTCTAGCGGTTAATAAACAGAACTGCACACATCCCGCGGAAGAACATTCCAACCGGAGCTACTTCTCTTATGTCTATGGCGATTCACGCAGGTATGTGTTACTACGACCAGGCTACAATAGTCCAAATATAAGTACTTATTATAAGTAGAGAATAAAACGCATATATACACTTTTCTTAATTACCTTACAAGTTTTATTGTAACGTTATTTGAAAGGTATAATTGCAAATTTCCCGTTTTTCTCCCGCAGCGGCACTAGCAGACAGGCGGTCGTCGTGAAGCAGGCGGAAAGAGAGCCCTCGTCATGAAGACTCATTGAAGTACGCTGGTAGGTTAATGGTAGAATATATGTGTACCTTTTGCTTAGTTGTCTTCAAAATGTTTTCATTTTAGTGTGATTTGCAAGTAGGGCTGGACAATAAAACGATAACAATGATTATCACATAAAATGTTCGATAATTAATGCTCGAAATGTTCTATATATAATGTTTTTGAACTAGGCAAACAACATTAAATGGCAAACGCGCCAAAAGCGGAACGAAACAGCGCTACTCGTTTGAATCGCGTGCCGCACGGACCGTTTATCTATGGAGCTCTATGTCTCTGTTTAATATGATTGGTCGTGTTTGAAATTCTGCCTTGACAAACGCGCTGATTGGTCGATATAACACAAGGCGGTAAGTTTTGGTCGTTGTGAATTTGCTGAAGCAGCGGTCCAGACTGAGGCACTGGCAGAGAGAGCCATCTAAAAGATGAAAATCAAACGTTAAATTGGTAAGTAGAGAATAAAACGCATATATACACTTTTCTTAATTAGCTTACAAGTTTTATTGTAATGTTATTGGAAAGGTATAATAGCAAATTTCCCGTTTGTCTCCCGCAGCGGCACTAGCAGACAGGCGGTCGTCGTGAAGCAGGCGGGAAGAGAGCCTTGTCATAAAGACTCATTGAAGTATGCTGGTAGGTTAAAGGGATAGTTCACCTAAAAATGAAAATTTGCTGTTTACTTACTCACTATACTTCATAAGACCTCAATGTATCGTCAGGAGCCACAATATTAAATTAGTTTTTCCTGTGTATGTTTTTTTGACTCTCATAGTGCCAGTAGCCGTTGACCTGCGTTATATGAATCAACCGAGGACCACAGTTTCAGCTAAAAATCTTCTTTAGTGTTGAACTGAAGAAGAAAAGTCACCTACATTTGGATGGCTTGAGGGTGAGTAAATTAACAGCAAATTTTCATTTTTGAGTGAAATATCCCTTCATTTTGCACCTTTTGAAATGTATGTGAGTTCGGATGCATGTGAATCAATTTTAATTTGTTGATGTTTATTCATCTTCTCTAGATGTCCGATGATCGCAGCCATGATCCTTGATGTGTTCAATGTATTCTACTTTCCCTGGGGCAGAAAGACCTGCAGCCTAAAACACAGTCTTTGGCAAACCTATTTGGTAAAAATGTAAAAAAAAAAAAAGTTTTAGCTACTACCATTCACAAATACTGTGCAAATTTCTATGCTCCATACAGATTCACATTTAAGTGTTTCTGTTGAAAATGTTACTTAAGCTTATGTCACTTAAGCTTATGAGCTTACTCTTAAAAGCATTGTTTCTGTTAAATACATTAATGTAGGTGACAAACATGTCTGTTGTTGTTCAGTGTGCTTTTAATTGTTCTGATACTCCAAGTATTGTAATTGTATTTTATTTATTTTTTTATTAAATGTTATTATGCAGTTAAGTCAGTAAACATCATCGAAATTCATCTATGTTGTGTAACCCAAATAAAGTTGTTGATGTGAAGAAAAAATTGTTTTAATGATTTATACATTTCTTAAAGCCAATTAACAATATATTAAAGGGAACATTTGAGTTTAGTCTGTTATTATTTTTGTGGTGAAATGTTGTGTAATAAGTGGTTTGACTGCACCGTTTCCGTCCGTCTAGTTTGAATTTGCCGCTTGCTCGCAACTGCTGTCTTCACGGAAGCTTTGCGTTCAAATATTTCAACTCAAATCAATATTTCGCGTCTAATTATTTACAAGTAGCCGTGTAATAAGCGGTAAGTAGAGAATTCGCTTCGTGTCGGGGTTTATTCTGAGATAACAACCGGCTGGATGTATATTATCCCTTACTTTAAAAAATGTAGTTCACTACATTAGGTGAACTCAATTAAACTGAGTTGTCAATTTCCCATTACTCAATTAAACTGAGGGAATCACTGTCCTCAAATCATTTGAGTAGTCTCAACTTATTAGGGTTTACAGTGTACTGTATCATATTCGATATGCAAACTTCAGTGGCTTCAAAATTACCAACAGAATAAAACTTTGCTCAAAAACCCTGTTGTACACAATCTACATCCCTTCTGTTGTCTGATTGATAGTTTATACTTTTTTAGTAAATTACATTTTAGTATACTTGTAAAAATGTCCATATTCCATGGTATTCCAAATCTTCCAAATGTTTGATTTCAACTTAAGTGTATATTTTATATTGTTAGTTTAAGAATTTTTTTTAGAAAAATCATGTTAAAATGTGAGTATCAGATATGATACATCAGGAAGCTGAGCTAAAATCAGTACAGAAGGAGAGGTAGTCTCACCAGGATGTAGTCTGCCCACTGAGCCCTGGCCGCTGCCAGTGCAGCCTGCCTCAGCTTCATCACATGAGTGAACCGAGACTCCGGCCAGTGCTTGGGACCCAGTTCATCCACATAACTACAAATATATTGAACGAGAACGGAAAGCTTTACACAGACACAAAATGAGTCCCCTTTGGTGAATATATGTAAATTTTATGTTACTTATGGCAGAGAGAATAGTGAGTTCTAAGAGAATGGCTATGAAGATGTAGTGCTTTGAAATTTAGTGTAATGTCATGTATTTTCACCTGTCCTCCTCCTCCACGGTCTGCAGATGTACTGAATGATACAAATGCTCCGCTCCAGTCAGCCATGCATGCAGCACTGCAGTGGTGTTGTCAATATTGTGGTCGGTAGCGGCCCTGACATATAAAAAGTCCACGTTAGGACCAGAACTAGCCCACGTTGTATTTTTCTTTTCAACATCATCATCTTGCCATGCAAAACATTTATTCAGTATACACTACTGTTCAAAAGTTAAGGGTCAGTGAGTCATTTTTTCAAAGAAATTAATACTTTTATTCAGAAGGGATGCATTTAAATTGATCATTAGTGACAGTAACGATGTTTATATATTTATAATCTATTTCAAATAAATGCTTATCTTTTGGCCTTTGTTGATTAAAGAAAGAATCCTGAAAAAAAAGTTAAACAGTGAAAACTGAAAATTCCGCTTTTCCATCACAGAAATAAATTACATTTTAAAACATATTAAAATAGAAAATAGAGACTTCTAAAAACATTTTAAAAATCTTATAGACTCTATAATAAACTATATAAACTTTTGAATGGTAGTCAGTGCACAAAATTGTTATTCAAGTCAGACCTTAAGCAGCTTGCAATCACAATAGTTTGTTTCATTACTCCTATAAATAGATTGAAATGAAGATGGCAAGTGATAAACTTAAAATAAGTCCACTACTTTAGTAGATTATTATTTTTTATTTATTAATTTTTTTGTTTTTGTTTTCAGACTGGCTTCCAGGAACCCTCAGTACACAAAATGCAAAAAAATAAATAAATAAAATTTATTTTATTTTAAATTAAGTAACTTAAAAAAAAAAGAATAATAATTTTATTCAACTATATAATTACGAATAAAGAAACTACAGATTTATATTTATTATAAAATGTATTACATTTTTATAGAAATAAATTATATAAGAAAATATACTTGGTCACATTTTTGCCATTTATTGGAGTGGCAACCCCCTGCACTTTCTTCTCCATTTCTCCTTTTACCCTTTCACACATTCTTTCACTTCACTGTCATATTTACTTTTCAAGCTTTCCAAGATATTTCAGGCTAAGATGTCATTTAAAGCCCAGAGCTCACTTCAATGTGCGATCAAATACAAAACCACACGTGTATATCTTAGACTGTGTGATAACTTTCAGCAAAAACACATTACAATCCTGTAGTTATTAATAAACCAGTAATCATGCACTTTCAAATATGTGTTGATATAAAAATGCATTCATCAAAATTTAAAGCAATATCAAATGATATATGCAATATTCTGTTAAGCTTTATAAGCATGAGGGCTGATATTGATGCAAGTCTTCATGAAATGTTATATGTCTGTTCCTACCTTCAGCTGATAGCCTATATCTTCCTATTAAAAAGCAAACTATTTTTCATAGAAAATTATTTTGAAATTAACATTCAAGGATTTGAAAGTAGATATTCCACCAAAATCGGTTACCAGATAGAGATGCGGTCCTTGGGATAATCCAGTCTCTCAATACATCCCAGAAAATAAGGAAGACTGTGCTCACTGTTACGGGCCAAAACCGCAATGACTACTTTGGGCTTGAGTAGAGATGTCTCGTGCAGAACAGGCTCCCGGTCAATGAGTGCATGAATAAAGCCAATCCATGTCTCTAACAGTAACAGTCCTAACAGAAGCTTCCCAGATGCTCTCAGGTCCGTCATAGTGTCTGAATGTGCAGAAGCACGCCGTACTATAGGATACCGGTGAGAGAGGTGAAGACTCACTGACTGGGGAGGTTTGAGCTTGCTTAGCCTACATTATACGCAATGCAAGTACACTCATTTGAATGGAAGGACTGTAAACGAATAACATATAAGCAAATCAATGGCTAAATAAAGGCACACAGCTAAAATAAAACATTTATTAGTGCAATTCATTGTACAGAATGATAAAAAAAAAAATCAATTTTTGATGCATTTTCAAATCCACATTGACTAGTCTACACTGATCGCAGGGTATTTAATGAAAATGCAATTGAGACGTCTTAAGTGTAAGTGTCAATGCATTTAAGAAAAACAAAAGAGATTTAAATCACCATTTTTGCAACCATTTTGCTGCACATTTGGCTCAGAATGAAATTCACACTGCATTTTGCTACAATTATCACAAGGTATCATGACATAAAATGGCATTTAAATGATAATTTTGCTACAGTTTTTGCTTGGACATGTTAAGCATATCTAATCAATTTGGGTAATACAATTTCATTTTAATTTTGCAACTTATAAAGCGTTAAAATATGTTTTTAATTTACATATTAAAACTAGTGTAGAAAATGGCAAATGTAAATTATTTTTTTTTATTTTGCACTAAATGTTGCACATATGGTATGGGAAAATGTAAATTTAAATACAGAAATACAACTGCCATTTTACATATTGCATTGTCATTTTGCATATTACATTTCAAAATGAATTTTGCTACCCATATTCCATAGTATAGTACCTTTTACACTTGTTTCGTCAAATGTTTTGTGTTATATATGAAGAGTTTATTTGCAAAAACCGATAACTCAGTTTTTAACAATTTTCAAAAATCATGTTTTTTTTCATTGTGTATTCCAATCAAACTGCAGTTGGGTTATTTTGATTAAGTAAAAATAACAAAATAAATAAATAAATAAATACAGCTAATTAACGCAATAAAAACATGGTAGCACAATAAAAAAACATGATATTTGAAAATTAAAAAACCGGAGTTATCTATTTTTTTTTGCAAATAAACTTCTTATATTTTTCTATTTTATATAGTTTAATGTCTAATATAGTTTCATATTTCTATTGTCTAAATTTTAAAATAATAATAATAATAATAAAAACACTTTCAATAAAGAGCAGGTTCCCAAATGGACAACTTGCCCCCATAGAATATGACAATGGCTCAATGTGTATTCAAAAAGTTGCATTTATGAAGACTGACCAGCAGATGGAGAAAGTGATGTGTCTTTAAAAGTATGCTTCTGCTCGAATATCAGACTAATATTATGCATTCGAAACAACATGAGGGTGAGTAAATGATACCAGAATTTTCATTTTTGGGTAAACTATGCATTGAACAAAATATTACAAGCACAAATGTTAAGATCATTTGCTGAAAGCTAGAATCTACACGCTGTTGGCAGTGGCTTATTATTGTATATTGCTTACATTATTTAAGTTTCCACACAGTGTTATTGCACAGTAATGCTAGACTGACATTATAGGCTTTTACAGTGAATGTAATTTAATAGCCAAAATATTGTGCATTTTGTTTGTACTAAAGTGATCACAAATGGTTTGCAATGGTTTCTATCCACACTTCCACTCATCCATCCATCTACAACATGAATCATCACAATTATTTAAAAAAAAAAGTCCAGTGGCAGGTGTTTTAAAAACCCACAAGTTTTAGATGTTTTTATTTCTTATTTCTCTGTGAACAATGCATTGCATAAGCTATTCTAGATTTCCTAACCCAGGACTGAAGAACAATACTGTCTAAAAGTGCTTTGTAAACTTTCCTTTATGATCTTTTCTTCATAATTCCATTTTACGTATTTTGCCCGTAATTTGCATCAGCGCTTGACCCAGGAATGTGGCAGAATGCGGATCGTGGCTTTGCTATCACGGGTCATGAGGCGTGTAACCTGATCCAGGGTCAGTCCAGCTACGATTTCCCCATTGACTTCTAGAATCTCATCTCCAACGCCCAGGAGTCCAGTGTAGATGTTCTCCGTGGTACTGTCTCCGACCCGTTCCACGTATATACCGATAAAACCAGCATAACTGATTTTCATAAAATACCTCTAAATGATTTTAAACATCTCAAATAGTTTTTTTTTTTCAGTGTCATGGAGGCAAATGTGGAGGAAGTAGAAGTCCAACCTGAGCCAGGTCTTCCTTTGCCCCTGGAGATGACGAAGCCAAAGGGTCTATTGTTGGCAGGTCTGGAAAGTTCTATCAGTAAAGTCCCGTCAGGAAAGGCCTGCACCAGCCGCCCTAGTGGACCTGCTCCTCGAGAATCCTCTAGTGACTCCTCTATGTTCTCTTCCTTCTGAAGCTCCCTGAAACACAGGTATCAACAGCTCAATCAGAAAATCGACATATTCAATATGGTTTTACAGCAGAATCAAGAGATCACATAGCTGAGGCAAAAAATATGTCTTTATTGCTAAAAATGTATAGATTTTAGCACACACACAATATTACAGACCTTGGTGCCAAACTCAGTGGCAGTGGTAACTCTCCTAAAATAGTGGAACGTTCAAACTTCCTCTTTGGGGACTGTAGACTCTGGACAGAAGATGCTTTACGTAACTGAGCCAAAGGAGACTCCTGATGGCAGAGAGCAACATCACAGCTTTGAAACACCAGATTCTTAATATACATTAACATACATAAACTATCTATTTGATTTGACTTGGATTTTACTATGATCAAACCTCTGACATTACATGTACATTATAGTTTACGAAGTACTTTTATTACAGAGTGAATCTCACAAAAACATGTCATATTTCACCTCAAAACACTACCGTTTTTACAGATTTTTTAATGTTTTCGGGAAAAAGTCTCTTATGCTCACCAAGGCTGCATTTATTTGATCAGTAGTAAAAACTGTAATATTGTGAAATATTATTACAATTTTAAATAACGGTTTTCTATTTTAATGTATTTTAAAATGCAATTTATTCCTGTGATGGCAAAGCTGAATTTTCAAGCATTCTCATTCTCGCACTTTATTGTTTCAATCACATCAGCATATAACAAATACTAGCATTGTGCATAATTATTTTGCAATATAAATAATAGGCTATGTCATTGTTTCTTTTCATAATAAGAATCAAGGGGTAATTGTCATGAAAGTAATACCAATAAAATGCAAGTAGACTATTTTACAGTCCACATTTACATACTATGTGCTTATTATACCAATTACAATAACTAATAACTAGGTACTAACCCTGAACCTACCCCCAAACCTATCCTTAACCCATGTAGTTACCTTATACTACCTGTATTTTCTTGGGTAAGTACACGTACTGTAACACCAACCAAAATGCATATTTATTGTGATTTTAGGGTAAAATATGACCCAGACTGGTTTTGTTATATTCACTCTATTGGTATTAAGGCCAATTCACACTGCACCAGCATACACCGACTATCACCAGATTACCGTTAGGTCACTTCTCAGACATTACACGACCTGACAAACAGTGACTGAACATGCTCAGTCGTCCAAAACAATCGGCAACCAACGGCAAGAGACACTTGACAACACACTAATCCGACAAAACCTGATGAACGTCTCTGTTACTGTTGGTTAGCATCTGTCTGTGTGAATTAGCCTTCAGTGTTCTATTTTCTATAACCTAATTTCCTCAGCAAGTAAATTCAGTAAACATGCATCTTATGTAAATTTGCCTCTTTAAATAGAAAGCCGTTGCTTCTAGTTTGTTCTGTTCGGTCCACAAGACTGATATGTTGTAAGTCTGCAGATGTATTGTGGTCAGCAGATGAACTACATGATATGTTTTGCAATTTCATTAAACAAAGCCAGAGATACAGTCCAAATGATCTCTTATGATATTGCAAGGGTGGGTGCTACTGTTGGTGGACTCTTTAACTCTGTCTTTAACAAAGAAGAGAACTCACTGTGTGGAGAGACTGGAGAGAGGGGGTCCTCTTCAGAGGGACTAGGCCTCTGTGTGTAGGACTTGGGGAGGCAGAACTGTAGCGGGCAGTGGGGGAACACAGGTGCTCCATGCTGTTGGACCGGCTTCCCTTCACCAGCTTATCCATACTGTTCAGTCCCATGGCTGAGAAAAAGCGACGGAGGGATAGCTTAGGACACCCTTCTCGCTCCCCTGCTCTCCTACACATAAGAGAAAGAAGGAGTCCATAATGGAAACTGTAAATGACTACAAGATGTTTATCTTATACTTAAACTTAAGTAAATTCTAAAAATGTTGTGTGTTTTTTTAACCCAAACACTGGGTTGAGCCTCTTTATTGGGTTATTTACACACTGTTGGTAATTTTTGGCTAACCAGGTTCTGGGTTAGTGGCAGGGTTAGTTTCATTTATAGTAGAAACAATGCACCTTTTAACACATCTACCTAACTGCTGGTTTATCTGTGTCAAACTGGATTGTCATTGGCTAAACCACGTGCAGATTACTTTATTTCCTGAACAAGTGCAGACCCGAGTTTGAGTTGCTTTCACATTCACACAAATCATGCCACAATTTCATTGCAATCGAATGCATACCACCTCCTACATGTGGTCTCAGGTTCAGCACTTCGGTGCACTCCCAGGGAACACATGACAGCTTTCACATTAATTTTTCAAACTAAACTCATGCCTGTTTGGGTTGCTGGCTTTGCACAAATGCAAATGTATTCACAGGGCGTGCAACATAAAGCAGTACTACTACTATTGATGTTTTACCTTGCATCAGGGGAGTGATGTGACTACAGATGCGACATAATAAAAAAAAAAAACTGCAGTTGCACCCTTGCAGTGTAGACAGCAGATATTCCATTGATTATAATGGAAGCAATTTAGTATGATTGCATTGCGGATGTGGTCATGTCATAGATTACCAGTTTAGTTAATTTTAACCTCCTCTACAGTCAAAAATCTGGGTGTTATATGACTGCAGGAAAGTGGATCTCAAGGGCCAGAGTTGAGAACCTCTGTCTTAAGATATAGCTTACCTAGACACAACTAAACTGTCATCCCAATGTATTTCAGCCTTTCGGTGCTCTGCTCTCAGAAGTTCTGCCCTCAGGTCTTCTGCTTTGGATGTACCCATAGCTCTCAAAGCCGGGCGGCAATCTGAGGGAACAGGTGCTGTGCAAGTGCTTCTGGGTTCTCTGCAGACACCCTCACCTGCCAAATGACCTGATGCACAACAAAAGAATGAGCAAACATTGTTGGAGTCGGAATCGATAAACCAGTTTTGAATCATGTTGTTTAAACCTGTTGTTCATGTAGATGCAGAGTCTCCCTATAGCTAACTTAGGGTGTACTCACACTAGTCACGGTTGCCTTGAACCGAGCCCGAGCGCGATTGTTCCTCCTCCCCACTCCCCCACTGGCCTGCACTCATATTGCACTTTAATGTTCCGGGCCAGAGCACGCTTACGTCATTCACGATGCAACTTTTTGTTTTGAAAAAAAAAAAACGGGAAGAAAAGCACTTTCGCTAATAGACTGCCTAATAGATTTATAATTTATGCCGTGCAGCGATTTTCACTTGATTGCGCTGCACCTATCAGATGATTATTACGCAGGCAGCTGACGTTGACGGAGGAATTTGCAGCTGTTCATCAATAAGATGAGAACCAGACCCGTTATAATCCTAAATATACTTGATTTAATTTAATTAATTGATAAGTGTACTGTAGTAGTACTAATAGAAGATGTATGCGGTCGTAATGATGACAGTAGCGCACACAAAATAGTAGCTGTTCCATGCTCCGGCGTGGTTAGCGATCAGACTACATCCGTACCGCGCCTGAGCCCAACTGAACCGTGCTTTGGCCCACCCAAGCGAGCCAGGGACGGCCAAACGAACCACGCCCGGGCACAGTACGGAGCAATCACACTAGTCAAACGAACCGGGCTTTGAGGGTCAAACGCGCTCGGGCACGGTTCAGATCGCCTAGTGTGAGTACACCCTTAGAGCATCGAGAGAAGAACATCAAGGTTTCAGCAGAAAAACTGTCGTTAGGTGTGGCATGCTGACCAAGTTATTTTGAGTCAGCTAGTGGGATGCCACATTTTATCATTTAACCAGGTAAACTTACCTGTGACTAGGTCACCTGCAGAGTCCCATATTGCTATAGCCTGGAGGTCTTTGGTCAGCATAGACGAGGAATACCTGAGAGAGGATGGTCTGTTGCAAGAAGTCAGTCCTGAGGTGACTGGATGAATCTGAGGGGAGGCACTGAGAGTGACACTGAGGTGCTCTTCAGGCAGTATGTTTTCGTGGTGAGAGCTCCCATCTAGCTTGTGGTCAAGGTGAATTAGGCGGTACTGAACTGAGGGCATTAGCTTGACCACCCGTTGCCCTGTCAGCCGACTCTTGGAACTTGATTTCAGAGCCGATTTGATTGGGAGATGGGGGGGAGAGTCCTTGACATTGCTAGTGAGATCTTTATTCTCAAGGTCAGATGAGGTTTCTGTAGCACCTTGTTCAGGTGTCTTCAATTTAGAGCGAGTAGTTTTATCCTCCAGACTTGACCTGGTTTTGGAGTTCCTTCTCTGAGCCCATTGATCCTGACTTCGAGCATATGGACCATTACCGCTTTCAACTCCGCTTTCTCCTTTCCTGCTCCTTCTTCGAAGCTTCCCAAAAGCTGACGTGTTCTCACCTGCACCTCCTACACCTCCCCGCCCTACACTTTCTGCCAGGCTGACACCTCCAGTGAAAGTTATACTTTCCATGAAGGTCGGGTGGATGGTTCGGCGACATGACTGGCCAGGGGTGACCCATTGAGGGGCAGCCTTCTCCTGAGAATCTACTATACTGTGTGTTAGTTGGGAATGGCAATCTTTGTTCTGTGCAGGTCCCAAGATGCTTCCACAGGCTTCACATGTCCTGAGCATATCGTCCTTTGACACCAAGGCAGCCAGACACTCTCCCTCCTTGGTTAATATTGCAACAGGGATACCAACGTTTACCCAATTTATTGCTGCCCCCCTGCTTTCCTCTGGGATGTTGTACACCGGATCTGCCTTCAGCTGTTGGGTGGAGTGGGATTTCTCAGCCACCACTGGCCCGCGTTCACGCACCCGCTCCAGGTATCGTCGCTCAGCCTCCTTTTCCGACTCATCTTCGAAACGTACTCGCGTGGGCGATTGGCCATTCCGACGTGAGCGCACCCCACGTTCATGGTTCCTGCCCCGGATGTCTGGTGACTGAAGAGGTGAAGTAACCTCCTCTTGAGCCGTGACAAGAACAGCACTGTGCAGTGTAGATGACACACTGATTGGTAAAACTTCCCTATAAAGCAGATACGAGAGCTTTTACAGAACACCTGGAGATCTGCAATCACTATCTGTATTATCTCTATTACATCACTGCATAATGTTACATAATTATCATTTAAAGCTGAATGGAAACAAATGGCAAATGCATTATTTGTTTGAAGTTAAATAGATTAACATTAATGAAGGCTTTTAATTTATTTGATCATCAACTTGTGACAGGATTAATAATAATGCTTGCCAAATATGTGTTCTATGCAGTACACGTGATTATATAACACAGGATGACAACTCTGAATGAATTGCTTAAATAAATATTTCTGTGAATCTTTGGATATGGGTCATGACTTTAGAGGGGATTGCTTTGGTTTGTTCACAGTAAAAAAAGTTAGTAGTAGATGACTTTTAAAAAGACAACCATGATGCGAGACAACAACAAGAAGGCAGTAGAAAGTGTTGAGGTGACTTACAGGTCCTCTCTTTGACCAAGGCAGGTGGGGGTTTCACTCTTAGGGTTTTGAGAACGTGCTTTGAATCGAGCTCGTTCCAACAGACGCTTTGCTTGTTCATGACGTGGACTAAGAGTTACTTCAGCAGTGGAGATCAGCGGTCTGTCCAAAGCAGAAAATACATTTTACACTCTCCTGAGTAAGTGTAATGATTATTCAAAATGCTATGAACGATTTTGTCAAATGTTTTCATGTCTCAACAGCCATTTAAAAAAGGCTTACTCCCTATTATTTCCATGAACATTAGACTGTCAATATGATGAACTTGCACCATACTTCCCACAAATCCGAAATGAACATACAGAATGTCAGAAGCTTAAATCTGTCTTATGTAATCTCTTTCATGGGCATGTTATGTGCAAGCCCTAATCTTTAAATGAAGAGATGTGTGTCTTTCACATGGATTTGTATTCTGACAGAGGTCTACCACAGCTGAGTGCAAATGAACAACCGTATTCAATAATGTGCTTGTTTGAGGACAATGTGTCTTACCTATAGTTAAACACAGGGTCCTTTGTGATGATTGCTGAGTCCCATTCACCTACTTTGTAGGGAGGTAAATCTGTACAAAAACACATACTGTTGTAGAATAATGAACTCAAACCCATTTAGTATGTGTTATAATTCCAATGAGTCCGCAACGGCCATCCGCTACAAGACCAGATTCAACATCTGATCATTCCTTTCAACAGGATACTACGTGCAAGTGGAAGAATAGTACAAACCCACTGAACCAATATCCTGTAGTCCTGCTGTTACACAACACTCCAGAAAACCAAGCTGGCAGATTTCAGCCTATCTATCCCTACGTCATGCGGTATTAAAACACTGTTATCTCCACTGCTCCACTTTCTCCCAAATCCTTCCCCCTCATCTGTAATTACGGTGACAGGCAGCCACATCTGTTCTGAGAGATCATACCAACCTCCCTGCTGTGAGTTTTGGCTCAGTGACCCATGGGTGATTAATGCTGGTTAAATCATAAATACAGTGAAAAACTGCACAAGGTAATTAAACGAACACAAACAGATATGTTGAAGAACGCTGGGATCCAAACAAGATTGGACACCATTCACTTTAAGAGATTTTTTTTAAATATCTTCTTTTGTGTTCCACATAAGAAACAAAGTTCATTCTTGGGTGAACTATCCCTTTAATCTAAGGCATTACCTCTGTGTGGCTCCTTTGGTGGTTGATACTGTCCCTCTGGATGCATGGAAGTATTGATCTCAATAGCATCAACTTGGTATTTGTTCAGGTCTGTCTTGTTCATCTCGACTTTCTCTGCAATAGACAAATACTCTCCCCTGGAGCACACAGTCTCCCAACTGTCTGCCTTCCACAGCCCACCAACTGGATCTGCTGTTGCAATCTCCTTCTGGAGACACTTACAAAAAGCACTTTCCAAGCTGTCAGACCTTTGCAGCTCCTTGTGAACAACACCCACAGTCTTTAGTTTTGGCTTCCGTTTCGGACCCTCCTCAGTTGTGGGTGGCACATCCTTTGGAGTCGCCAGTGTGGAAGAACTCTCTGAATTAAGAAGTAACGTTTCTGGTCGTGCCACTCGCCAAAAGCCCTTGGGAGGAGCCCAGTGCCTGGGAGAAGACGTCGTTGACTTCATTGCGATGTCTCCTTGAGGCTCACAAGCTACACCCACTGCAATGTTCTCCAGGCTAGACCCTTCACCAAGCCCACAGGACATTTCTGGTGCACCTTGAGATGTGCTGTCTTTCCCATTTTTGTTGCAAGTCTCTTTTTCTCCTTGCATCCCAGAGTTGGGTTCCAACACGTCTTTATCGCCAGTGTTTGGCTTATTGCTCTGCTCAGTGTATTCTGTTTGACAAGTAGACAGTGCTTCATCGTCTTGATTTTTCTTCACTGATTCTTCTGCAGAACCCTCTGGTAATAGATCATCTCGCTCCGTCCCCTTTAACTTTCTCTGGGACACTGCTTTGACTTTGGATTGCAGGGCAGAAACTGCCGAACCCGGGGCAGGGGAGCAGGAGGGGAGAGATGCTTTGGATTTTAATATATTGATGGAGGGTCCACTTTGAGGATCATCTAGTAGCTCAGCACTTTGGTCAGCCAGACTTCTTAGTGGTTGTGTCTCAGAGAGATCCTCTGTCTCCTCATCCATTTTGCACACTTTAAAGAGAAAAAAAAAGCCAGACACAAATTTAAACCAGATGAAGAGGAAGGTTTTGCAGAGCCGCTGTTTATGGATTCCATGTTAGTAGATTAAATATTCTTGAATCCCTCTTACGCACAACAAACTATGTAAGAGTTTGCATAATACCAATACTTTCATCGTGTTAGATTATCCACAACAAGAGATCTAAAATGAAGATAAGTTCATGACAAGGTTACACTGTTGAAGATGATGAAAAATATATCACAATGGATGTATAGTGAATTGACTGTTACAATACTGACTTATCAGTCCCTCATAGAAAACTGATCTCAAAATTTACTGACACAGGTTTCTGAACTGTAAGTATAGACAGATCTACAGTTTGTATGTATTAGTACCTAAAATTAAGTTATTAGAAGTAAAATATTGTATACTTTCTGCATAGGTTTAGGTTAACCATGACAGAGATGATATAGAGAAGGATGCAGGTAAATAAGATTTATGAAATATTGTTTAAAATAAATATTTGTTGTGATACAAACTGTGATGAAGAATTTATAATTATAACACACACACACATCAACATCAATGTCATTACATTATTATGACATAATATTGACCTAATACATGATATAATATTATATACTGTATGATATCTTACCTTACTTTCACTGATGGTCCATTCGAGTCTGTTACATTTCACAGGTTCAGTTGAATAAATCGCACTGACCCAACATGCAGAATCATTCCTGTCTCTCCTTGCCCAGTAATACTTCAATGGCCGAAACCAACAACAAATGCTAACTGCTGATATGAGGAATTACTCCCATGATGCTCCTCTTCGTTCAGCTGTCACCAGCACCGATCACTGCGCATCCACTGGTGGTAGATTCCATCTCTAACTTATGAGCGCTCACTCAATATTCATGATTGGTCTGTTAATCCCCACAGAAATCAGACGGATTAGACAAAAATGGAAAATAAATGCGTACTTTAATTCCTTTGATGTCAACTGCAGCATTTCATTGCATAAGTTGGTACAATTCACAGAAATGTTATTTAAAAAGTGCACTCATATGTAACGGTCACATGTGATAGATCAAGTATTTTGACAGATGCTAGTGATTGCAATTGTACAAAAAGATAATCTGCCTGGGAAACTTGAACATTTTCCAGTATTGACAAATACAAAAAACAAAAATACTATGTCCTAGATGATTGTTTTATGATCATAATATTCATGAGGCTGTATTATATTTTAATGTCTGTAACACAGAGATACAAAACTCACTCCCTATTTGCACTCCCTCTTATGCCATTTGCATACAATACTACATATGCCATCCAAAACAATAATCTGTCAAATTGAAAGTAGCATTCACTGCACCATATTTCAAGCTTCAATATTTAGTATTTAAATTAATATTTAACACTTAAATGCTTAAATACATATAAAAAGCACAGAACATGTTAGACAATTAGACCAGAACTTGTAATGTAATGACAGAATTTGTAATGTAAACTAGATACAGGCCTATATTTAGGTGAAAAATAATGGCATTTTTTACATAAAACATTTTCCAAATTTGTTAAATTCCAATATAAATGTTAACTATTAATATTAAAAATTCCAAAAATTGTTAATGCATTTATACGTTTCTGTATGTTTCCGTTTGGTTTATAATTTTTCCCTTTCATTTAAATTTTTGTGCTTATTTTCGTACTGAAATTTGGCTTGTTGTGAAAAATAATTATATGTGCTGTTGTTGAGCAAATGTTTCATATTGGAAGCCCATTTATTAGGAAAAAAATGCTTTAGAAAATCATAATTATGACATAAAAGTATACGATGACATAAAAAGTCAGAATTAAGAAGTAAAAAGTTGATACTTTTTATGTCATAATTATGACTTATAATTTTGACTTTTATCTTATAATTTATTTTTTATCTCATAAATATGACTTAATATCTCATAATTTCATCTGTTTGTCATAATTGTGACTTTTGATGTCTTAACTTTTGTCTTTTAAACATGACATATCAGAATTATGACGCAGAATTTTGTCTTTTTATCTAATATGACCTTTAATGTCATCATTTTGCTTTTTTTAAATTAATTATATTACAATTCTGTTTCATTTTATAAATGACATTTATGTGCTTATGACTTTTTATGTCATAAATTTCCACTTTTTATGTAATACATTTGGGTTAGTATGTAATCATTTTGTCTTTTTATATCATAATCTTCACTTTTCATTTCATAAACATTACTTCCTATGTCATCATTTTTATGTCATAGCCTAATTTTGGCTTTCATCTCACAATTGACGTTTTATGTCATAGTTTCCATTTATAATCTCAGAAATATGACTAATTACGTCAGAATTTCGACTTTTTGTATCATTCTTTTGACTTTATGTCACAATTATGCTTTACCAAAGCACTGTTTTTCTGTGTGGCGGAATTGAGCTTCCATAGCTGCACGTGTTTTCACCATGAGCCCGACTGCAGCGCGATGCTCCGCCAGAGGAGGCGCCTCGGTACTCAACAGTTTCTTCTGTTCCTCGATCAGCTCGAGTGCCGCCGCTGGCTGCTGCTGGCAGTTTTACGCGAGGAACTCCCGAACTACTTCGGCAACCCGTTATAACGGTCGACATGGCGACCGAGGAAATAATCAAGCGTTTTCTTAAGAAAATATGAAGATAGCCGATACACAGTAAGAATGAGTGAGTGAGTGAGTGAGTGTGCATTTGTTATTTTGCGCCTGTGGCTTGCAGAGTAGCGCATTTTGCGTGCATTATGTGTTCGTTTCTGGGTGTGGACCGCACACGGCTGCTAACGGCTAATCTGATAGCACGTTTGCAACATTTAGCCGCCCGGCTAGCCTTGTGTAGCTTTGGCTTGAGCTATTTTTTTGTGTTTTCAGTTAGGGTTGGGGCTTACTTGGTGGTTAGTTCGTGCCATATGCAGATTTTGGCGTTGTCTTCGTCAGTAATTTGGATTTCAGCCGTGTATTCGATTGAAATAGCAATTCGGCGGCCAGTGTAGCTTAGGGAGCTGAACTGAATACTGTGTTTACACGGGCCTCCGCTTACAAAAATAGCTATTTACAGTAATCCACGTGATTGTGTATTTGCATCTATTCTTACCACATGTCATGTGTCCGCTAAAGTGTTTTGACAGTGGGGTGGATAATAATCTAGTGTTTTGGTCAGGTTTAGCGGTTGCCGTGTTACATAATCGAGGGATCTCTTGTGGTTTAGCCTAAACGGATATTTCGCACATTTCGCCTTTATTGTGTGATTTACGCTCGTTTCACCTCATACATTAGGAAATGTGCAAAAAAACACCTTTTGGAGTCGGTTTAACTCATTGTCTATACTCGCAATCCTTGTAAAAATTTGACCGTGTGTATGCTATTAGCGTATGCAGTCTAGATAGAGATAGGAGCCAGTGAGCATTGTGATAGCTAATGGAGATGGACAGCCGAGAACAATATTAAACTTAACAAGTTTGGTTTATTTTTAACAGGTAAATGGTGTTAATTGTGCATGTTGCTATCAAACATGTACATACGAGTAAAAGTAATGCTTAAACATTAAAAATTGCTTGAACTATGTGAAGTTGAGTTTATTGACAGACGAGTTAACGTTAGCTGTGGGTAGCCCGTTTACTTGAGGCAAAATACCACAGGTAAATAGGGTAGCAATTTTAACTAATAAATACCATCATATTTTTTCTTCAGACTACTGATTTATTATACAAGTTTTCTGAAATGTTGTGTTTTAATATGCTACTTAACTATTGTCTAATTAAATATGCACTAATTCGCATACATTACCAGAACAGAAAGTCTGGATAAAGCAAGGTTCAAAATTCTTCTTTCGTTTTGTTTACAGAGTAAAAGGTTTTACATAGAGGATTTTGAATCTCTTTTTATCACTCCATAAATTAGAAAATATCTGCCCGGGAACATGTTTTATAAATCAGGTAAATTATAGGCTACATGATCAAACTTCTTTTTGAAAACCATTAGAATATAGACAGCAATGAAACTGTCAAGTTTGGAGTAAGTGCTGCTGCGAATAGATCAAGTGTAAAGAAATAAAAAATTAAATGTGTATTCTCGATGTTTTCTTTCCACTAATCTGAAAGAAGACATTTTAAGAAGCAAAATAGGCCAAAATCTTAAAATTGACCCTTGCATTAAAAACAAACAACAAAAAATCAGCTCAACACAAATGCTTTTCCGAAATTAAGAAATGATTCTGCCTCCGTAGGGTTTCAACAATTTATTCTTATAATAAATTCTTATAATATATTCTTTTTGTTAGTTTTCTTGTTTGTTTGGGTAGCAACAGCTGCCAGACGTGGTTGATTGACAATGCGTCAGTTGGTTCCTGTATTTTACTGTGTAATTGTGTTGGTTAATAATGTGCATCATGTGAACCCACTACTAAAGATAGACTGTTTTCTAAATTCCATATTTGTCAGATTAATCATCAACTGCATCTCTTTTGTTCCAGGTTTCAGGTTTCACACCATGTGATGATCACCCGGGACGTGTGAACTTATTTAAGAACTCCTGTGTTCAGAAGATTTTTTGATTCCAGTGGAATCTTTCTTTCTTTTTTCCATCTATTATTCCCTTTTTGTTAAATGACACACCCAGTCGCACGCACACCCAAGAGAAACCCCCCCACCCTTGTTTACATGTAGAACAACCTTGCTACGATGCCTGTACAAGCTCCACAATGGACAGAGTTTTTACTGTGCCCCATATGCACCCAGACGTTCGAGGAGACGGTGCGTCGGCCCATCAGTCTGGGTTGCGGCCACACCGTTTGCAAGATGTGCCTCAACAAGCTGCACCGCAAGGCTTGTCCCTTTGACCAGACGGCCATCAATACTGACATCGAGCAGCTGCCCGTCAACTCGGCTCTTTTACAGCTGGTCGGGGGTCAGGTGAGGCATTTCAACCGTGTTTACTGAGTAGCATAACTAGGGCTCTGATAGTAGTGATTTTTAAACCACTGTGGTGGTAAAAGGCCAACCACTGGTGGTTTTGCAGTGTTTTGGTTTAGTTTTTGTCAGTTTAATCACCATTCTATAATAATGTTCTGCATTGAAGCACTCATAGAGATTTGAGATCACACTGCGCACACACAAAAACATTCAGGAGCACAGAAACATTTTGTCAACACTACCGACATGATATTTATTAATAAAATGGCTTTGATAGCATACTAAAAGCTATAATGACATTGTATGTTTTTGAAGTAAATAAACTTGCAACTTCAGTATTATTAGAGGCAAACTGCACAGATGTAGGAAATTCACATGCACAGTTTCTCTCTCTGTTTTTAATTCATAAAAAAAATGGTATCCTTCCAAACTTCATCCCAGTGTCTGATTTAACGCATGCAGAATGCTAGATCTAAAGACTCGATGCCAAAATAACATCGCATGGTTTCTTGTCTCCAAGGCGTTCATTCAGATTGTGTAACTCACATCTATGAATTTTCTTATACATACAGTATTTTCTGTGCAAATTACATTAAAATTAAACAATATGGCATCCTTGAGCATGGAAAGCACAATTACACAAAAATTTGGTGAGGTTTCAGCCAAACTACGCCAACTAAGTTTGTTTCCCAACCAAGATAAAAGTATATACCCGGTCTGCACTTTGCTGGGGAAAACAAGCAGTTCTCTATCTTTTATGGTTTCATATTTTTCCTGATAATCCAAAGCAACTGATGATATTTAAAGTTTGGAAGAGAGATCTTATCTTTCACAAAAGCAAGACATTTAATCTACAAACTAAATTAACAGTGTGTGTAAATTGCATTCTACAGATAAAGTTAATGTTCCTTACCTTGCCTAATTAATACCAACTGTGTTAAAATCAAATATGAGGAGAGAGAGAGTGAAAAACAAGATATTTTTGAAGCCTACAAACACACGCTGTGACCAGTAAAATTACTAATAAATACTTATATAGCCTAAATAAATACATCTCACCCTTAGTCTTTTTTTTTTTTGTGAGTGATTGTTTTGTGAGAAACGAGTGATTCCATGTGTAGTTCAGTTTTCCATTTGTGGGGAAATCCGGTGACCAGATCACAAGACAATTCAGCGCCAACATAAATTCATGGGCTGACGTACCCCTCGTTCAGCACAAATCCAAGTGTTTCCATATTTGCAATATTAGTTGCTAAAGTGTTGTTTCTTTTGTAAATAAAGCTTTGTACTTCAATTGTGTTCCATTATGATCATTATTTTATTTTTTGCACACCACCGCCAATGGCATCATGCCATTGTGGTGGTGCTCTACCGCTGCGGAAGTGCGGTCATCTCCCTCAATAGCGCAGCCCTAAGCATAACCACAGTTTTTCAGATCTCTCACTGTGTGCTTCATTTAATTTGTCTTTTTCTCTCAGGTGTCCAAACAGCAACCTGTGGCGCTCATTACGTGTCCAGAGGACACCAAGCATTATGATGAGGCACGGCAGTGCGTTGAGGAGCTGGCCCTCTACCTCAAACCCCTCAGCAGTGCACGAGGTAACTGACATGCTCACATATGCTCTTAAAAGTAGTTATGCAATTCAGTGAATTTTATGAAAATCAAAATTTTTTTCTAAATCAGAATTTTCATTAAGCCAAAAAAAAAAAGTTTATTTAATAATCTGTTTGTTAATCAAATGTAGGAATCAACATTTAAATAATAAATGTTGAGTTTTATACAAACATTTAAATGTCATATTAGTCAGTTTTATATGAACTTTATAATATATATCGTTTCTACACCAATTCATTGTTGAAATATAAGCATTTATAGTGTAGCTGTAATAAACATGTTTTCATGACATCCTTATTCAAACTTCCATTAAATAATGAAGATATCACTAACAGGTTACGTGAAATTACATTGAATTTGTAATGTAGTGTATATTTAGCGAAATGCTCCTTTCTAGAGTTATATATTCTAGCTAACTAATGAGCTGTAGATATTGAAAAGTAATGTTACATGACATCATCTTTCTGCTGTTGAAACACTGATTGAACAATTACATAAGATATGATACATTTAAAAAGTTTGTTTAAATTTAATGATAAAATTGAAATGCTGTATCTTACTCACGGTGTGGGAAAGAAATAGTTGCTGACAGTTAGAATGTCAACGGACAAGCACTAATTAAACATCACTGTTTCAGTCATTTTACTATAAAATTGAGTTATATTATGATTAAAAAATGCCTCCTCGCAAATTATTTTTTTAAATGAAACCTGTTCAGACAAATCACAGAATGATTGATAAGATACATTTAATAAATAGCTTTATTTCATGCTATATAAGCCAGTTTAATGGGCAAGGCCAAGTGATTGATGCATATTTTTGGCTGAATCTAGGAGTGGGGTTGAGTAATGCTGCTCAGAGCATGCTGAGCCGCCCCATGCAGAGGAAGCTGGTGACTCTGGTGCACTGTCAGCTGGTGGAAGAGGAAGGACGGGTCAGGGCCATGCGGGCGGCCCGTTCTCTGGGCGAAAGAACTGTTACTGAGCTCATTTTGCAGCACCAAAACCCCCAGCAGCTCTCCTCCAACCTGTGGGCTGCTGTCAGAGCCAGAGGCTGCCAGTTCCTGGGCCCCGGTAAGATGACGCTTTAAATCCTGTTCACACCAACACGAATGGTCATCGCCAAAATTTGGTCTTGTGGAACTTCTGGTGTCTTATATGTGACCCTTTTTATCTACAGCCATGCAGGAGGAGGCACTAAAGCTGGTGCTGTTGGCCTTGGAAGATGGATCCGCTCTTTCCAGGAAGGTTTTGGTCCTCTTTGTGGTCCAGAGACTAGAACCAAGATTTCCTCAGGCCTCCAAAACCAGTATTGGACATGTAGTTCAGCTCCTCTACCGTGCCTCCTGCTTCAAGGTAGGTGCCTTTTATTGTGCACTTGATCTCATCTGATGAGATGTTTTTTTGCAATTATGTTTTCTAATTCATATCCAGATCTGTTGGTATTATTTAGATTCTGATGTTCTTAAAGTGCAAATGAACTTTTTCAGCACCTCGACAGCTTATTTGCAATAACATTAACAGCTTCAGTTCTGAGGTTTCAGTCGAATCTCTTCTGTATCGTAGGTGACTAAGCGAGATGAGGATTCATCGCTAATGCAGTTGAAAGAGGAGTTCCGCACATATGAGGCACTTCGGAGGGAACACGACTCTCAGATTGTTCAAATCGCAATGGAGGGAGGCCTCCGCATCGCCCCCGATCAGTGGTCTTCTCTGCTGTATGGAGACCAGTCTCATAAGTCTCACATGCAGTCCATCATTGACAAGGTATAACGGCTGTCTGTTTGCACTTTCAAATGCCAGAAGTAGTATTTTGTTTCAGAATAATGAATCAAGGGAATATGACTGTTCGTCTTTCAGCTGCAGACCCCGGCGTCGTTTGCTCAGAGTGTGCAGGAGCTGACCATCGCGCTGCAGAGGACGGGTGACCCTGCCAATCTCAACCGGCTGAGACCTCACCTCGAATTGCTTGCTAACATTGACCCCAGTCCAGGTTTGTTAAGACAGACAAACCTAATATGATGACTGAGCATCTGAGAAACTGAATTAAAGCTTAGCGGTTTGACGGAATATGTAATGACAGTGAAGACATTTATTCAATTTATTTAAAGAATTGAAAAAAATGTATCGTGATTTCCACATGGATGATTTAAGAAGGATTATGTGACACTTAAGACTGGAGAAGTTGCTGTGGAAAATGTATATGCTAATTGCCATCACAGGAATGAATTTACATTTTAAAATAGTTAACAGTAGAAGGCAGTTTTTTTTTATTGTAGAATATTAAACAATATTAGTGTTTTTACTAGCTATGTTTCCATCACCCTGTTTTTATGCGCATTTTGAAGTATCGCATCAGAAACCAGTGATGGAAACCGCAAATTTAGAATAAAAATCCCTTAATTCGCAAAAAAGTTTTTACGCTCGCTTGAGGTGGTTTTTGACTTGTGCGAAAAAGGGTTAAAGTCCCCATGAAATCAAAATTTAAGTTTTTTGGGTGTTAGTATCAATATGTTAGTCTTAAGGTTATCTATAAGGCAATGTGCTCCAAAACAGTGACAATTCGCATTTAGAAGATATAAGCATTCAAAGCATGCAGTTCGTCACTTCCGCCAAAACGGCTCAATGATTTTTTTGACGTCACATCGTACTTCAACTTCTCATCAAACTTTCTGTCCAATCAAATGCTCTCTAGAATCCGAAGCACCCGCCCCCTACACTATAAATTACGGTTTTTGACCCACGGATTTCTTGCTCTGATCAGCAAGAAAATAAAAATATTTCAATTTAACTTGCTTTCCATTTATTACTTAAAGCGAAGTACTTCTTTGATACCACAGCAAATACTACTAGATTAACTAAGAAAGTTTAAACATGATTAAAAGACAAGAGGACAGCCAGTAAAAATAAGAACAAATACACAAATTACAAGCATAGATAAATACAACAGAATGTTACAAATTAAAGGTTGGTAGTATTCAAATACAGAAATGTAATAATTGTGGAAAATAACACTGCATAGTGTTCACTGTATAAATTAAATATAGATTTTTATCACAGCTGTTTTGTTGTTTGGTGATCATTAATGACAGCAGCAGTATTTATAGGCCGCTGTCCCTTTAAGACCTGATGCACGGATCCGATATAATGATACACATCACATCCGATTTCTTTCTCAGCTGTTTTCAGTCACTTGAGACATAACTGACTGCATTTACCTGAATGATTGTCGAAATGGGTATTTTGTCATAATTTTATGTGTATGTGTCTGTTCAGAGGATTCAGAAGAGGATTCAGTTCGGTGTTCTCGCGCCGTCTGAAACGCGTGTGTGCGCGAGTAACTAATTGAGTTCCCTTTCGCCTTTTCTCTCTGGAATTGTTTAAAATTTGCTTGCTTGTGTAAATACTAACAAATGATAAACTTATACTCTATTATGTTATCTATTATGGTTAAATTTTGCAATTAATCCGCGGATCACATGCGTGCCGAACCGTCGGGCTTGGCCCGTACGGATCACGGATCAACTACGATCCGTTTAACCACTAACTGTTACACAACTGCATTCCCAATCAGCAGCATCCACCTCCGAAAGCAATGACCGCATTTATTTTGTTTCGTCTGCTCGCTCTGAGGCTCAAGTAATTTATTATATAGGCCTATGAAAATGATTATATTCAGGGGTTTCTTCTACTTTTCATAGTGATACATAGCCTAGCGCCAGTTCTACCAGGAAGTGACGATTTTGTTCTCTTTGACTCGGATGAAAACGGTGTTTATTTGCAAATGTTTTATGCGATATTTGAATTTTGCGCATAAGTTAAATTCGCAACTTTGGATGGAAACCCAACTACTGTATGTATATTGGATTAAATAAATTCAGCTTTGTTGAGCATAAGAGACTTCTTTCGAAAACATAAAAAAATGTTTTATTAATAATGCAATAATAATAATATAAAAAAATGTAGAATATGTGCGGTGCTTTTAGTGTGAATTTAAAAATAACTATATTCTGATATATACTGTGAAAATAAATTTGTATGAAATTACTCCCACTGTAATTTAAAGTTTAAGGTCATGGCACCCACCCCTAGAGTGAATTAGTAACATGCTCCTGTTCTGTTCTGTGATCAGTTTTGCTTTGATTCATCTTTATTCAGATGCTCCTCCTCCTACCTGGGAGCAGCTGGAGAAGGGACTGGTGGCGGTAAAGACGGTGGTGCACGGCCTAGTGGACTTCATCCAGAACCACAGCAAGAAGGGTGCCGACACGCAGCAGCCACCACAGCACAGCAAATACAAGACGTACATGTGCAGAGATATGAAGCAGAAAGGAGGCTGTCCTAGAGGAGCCAGCTGCACCTTCGCCCATTCTCAGGAGGAGCTGGAAAAGTGAGCGCCGTTGCATGTCTGGTTAGTGTTAAACCACAAACTTGTTTAATAATCAGAATCTCATTTGGTGTTCACTCTGCAGGTACCGTAAAATGAACAAACGTCTTGCTGCACGAGTGCCCTGCACCCCTGGCCTGCTGCCTGAGGAGGAGGTCCCGCTGGAGCCTGGGCGAAAGGCCTCTACGTTTACAAACGGGGGCCCTCTTCCCCAGCTCATCCCCAGAGGCACAGACCCCTCCACATATGACCTCTTACTCAAGCCCAAGATGGACGCCACTAGCCTGAGTGCTCCTGGGTCGCCACCCGACTCGTAAGCCTGTTTCTCAGTTTGACTTCTCGTTCCTTGCTTTTCTGTATTAACTACAGTATCTGAATTCTTTAAACTGTAAGAGCAACAGCAAAAGTGCTGAGATAGTGAGAAGTTGTGCTTAGTAGGTTTGGATTTAACAGGAAGGAACAACATGTTACCACTGACTCATTTCTTCCTCTTGTTTTTCTTAAGTTTGGATAAATCTAGCTTGGCCCTGACACCCCACCCTGTGCCTCACCCCAGGGCGGAGCACTTACTCATGCCCAAGCAGATGCCAGTCATGCCCAGAGGTGCGCCACAGATGTATCCACAACAGCAGCCCCAGCTCTTCTATCCAGAGCCAGCCAGACCGCCTCCCTCAGGATCTCAGTATGATGCTCAGTACCCAACAGGTGAGTGGATTTGCTCATATGGATGGTTGTCTGAACAGATTATGAAGTCCTCTGCTCTCAAGATTCTTGGAGCTATTTAATGCCAGTGTTGTTTCTCAGAGTTTCACACACAATTGATATTTAAAGTTTTCATTTAATACTGTGTCCAGGTCATTACAAAAAAGATGTAAAGAAGAATTCTGGGTACTTCCGACCAACAAATTGAAATAAACTAGGCTAATTTGTTAACATGAAGCTATGAGGGTGTATATCCTAAATTATTAACTTGAATGTCTCAGTTGATAATTGTCTTAAGCCCAATTCGGACGGGATTAGTTTTACATGGAGAGGTGGGGTAAAATCAAATCATGACAGTCCACTACATGAATAGCTAATCCAATCGCATTAAAGTGTCATGAAATCCCAGACTACTTTTTCTGAGATTTTAGCAGAGGTGTTTGTGTTGCACATCATAGAAGACAATGTTAGCATCCAATAATTTTAAACGTTGGAGAAAAGTGGTTAATTTTAAGCTTTTTTTCACTCTTTTCATCTTCCGGGTTTAAAATCTACATCGTTTTGACGTCACAATTTGTGACGTGGCAATGGACTATAGTACATCGCCGTCCGAATGTGCAATCTCAGTAATCATTTCGGACGATGTCAGTAAAGATTACGGCGACTTTTACCTTCTGTAAAAAGGTCCGGAAGAATTACCTCAGGTAATACTAATGCCGTGCGAATAGACCAGCTGTAAATATGTACGTAAATATTCCATAATTTGCTATTTAAAAGTAGCTTTCCGTGTTTTTTCCACGCATGAAGTTGCGTTCTAGGCGGTGGGGCAAGTCTGTGGCAAACCTTGAATGTTTTCTGCATATGACAATGCCAGTGGTGTAGTGGAGGGTATACGCAGGCATACGGCATATACTCACTTCTTTATCAGTCGGCTTTGCACAAAATCATGACAGTCCACTACATGAATAGCTAATCCAATCGCATTAAAGGGTCATGAAACCCCAGACTACTTTTTCTGAGATTTTAGCAGAGGTGTTTGTGTTGCACATCATAGAAGACAATGTTAGCATCCAATAATTTTAAACATTGGAGAAAAGTGGTTAATTGTAAGCTTTTTTTCGCTCTTCATCTTCCGGGTTTAAAATCTACATCGTGTTGACGTCACAATTTGTGACGTGGCAATGGACTATAGTACATCGATGACGCGTCGGTGTCTATTAAATTATTCATGAGACCGCGTGTTCTTATCCTATGAGAAGCAGTGTTAATTTCGTTGACGAATAATTTTCGTCATAATCTTCGTCAACAGCATTTTCTCACCGACGAAAACAAGACGATAACAAAATAAAAACTTGTTCTGAATGACAAAAACTAGCGGGACATAAGCTAACATACACTTGCTGCACGTCGCATAAAACATTAAAAAATGTAAATATGTGGGAGTATGAGAAGTGCAGACATATGGATATATCTGACGACGCAAGAGGGAACTCAATTCGGTCCGGTTTTCTGAGCGCAGACACTGAAGCATACACACACAGAAAGTGCGTCTCACAGCGCGCGAGTACTCTTTCGTGTCGCATGAACGGAGAATTACACACGTTTTGACAAGTATTCACGTAAACAGTTGAATACGTCTTAAGTGAACATAAAACAGTAGGGAGAACGTGTATGTCGTTTCAAACCCGTAAGACCTTCGTTAATCTTCGGAACACAAATGAAGGTATTTTTGATGGAATCTGAGAGCTCTCTGACCCTGCATAGACCGCAACGCAACTTAAATGTTCCCAAGTCCAGAAACGTAGAAAGGAGATCTGTAAAATAATCCATGTGACATCAGGGGTTCATCCGCAATTATACGAAGCTACGAGAATACTTTTTGTGCACAAAAGAAGGAAAAAAAATAACGACTTTATTCAATAATTCGTCTCCTCCACATCACCCTGGTGCCATTTTAGAGAATATCCGCTGGACGTAAAACAACATATGCTGTTCTGTGTCAGCTGCGTCACGCCGGATCTGTTTCCTACGTTGTTGTGATTTGATCTGAACGGAAACAGCGTATCCGCGTGGCGGAAATATGTTTGAAATACGTTTGATGATTGCGCCCGCTCCGTCTCCGACCCCAATCAGAGAGGATGCCGACAGTGACAGAGATGCTGCCTGTTCATGTGTGACGGCATGTCAGGGGAGGCGCGCAGAGTGGTAAAATAATAGTTAATTATTGATTACTAATTTGAATCAGTACATTAGAACGAAAACAATATCTTAAAAACTGGTAAACTTTCAGTCCAAGGATCCAGTAACAAATGCATTCAAACAGTAAGTTCAAAACAGCTCTAATACAGAGAAAACCCAACCTATTTCATCTGAGATTGTGGAGAGTCGACACCTCCAGATGTCAGTAAATTAATATTTTCAGTGTGTATTTGGTTTAAAAGCATGAGTGTTGTACTGGATAGTGACTGAAGGTGTTTTAGATTATGCGCTTGTCTAAATATTCTGAATGGATCCGTATCATGTACAGTAAGGTCAAGACAGCAGGTTTAGTGGTCTTTTGGCGTCTCTCTGTGGTCCTGTTTGAAATCGCAGCTTGACTGGTGCTTATTTATATTAAAAAGGTTCTGGATAAATTGATAGTCACGATTTTTTTTTTTTCAAATAGAGAGATCATGATTCTCCTACAAACAGACAACTAAACAAAATTAAATTTGAATTATTGCAAAATCGGCACCTCTTCTGTGGCTAATTTTGATTTCATAATGATCCTTACTCCATGAAGTCAAGCAGCAGAGTGACAATATGCAAATACTACTGGCCCATTTTGGGGTGAACTAAATGTACAAGACTAGTTTTACACTTCACTGTTTATAACACAGGGTGTTCATCCTTTGCTGGGTCGCTTAAAAAAAAATTTGGGCATAAATTAAGAGTATACCCACTTCTCCAGGCACCACTACACCACTGGACAATGCATACCATTCAGATCAAAAAGAAGGTCGAAAGCACTTGTTAGAGGCACAAAACTTCTGTTAGCTTTAGGTAAGTGCCTATTGCAAACAGAATCCTATCATAATTTAATTAATAAATTGATCGATGTTGCACGCACATGACGACGGAGGTGACAGCGGTGTGTAAATCGAGTTACTCCTCCCACTTCTGGTAGTTTTACTGAGATTTCTTATCCCGTGCGAATTGGCCATTAATATTACAGACGTCCTGTGGTAAATTAACATTAATCCATCTACCCTTGTGGAACTAATCCAGTCTGAATAGGGCTTTAGTTTGAAGTTTAGTTGTATATTTCTGTTGAGGAGAATTAGGCCTATTTTTAGTTTTCAGTTTAATTGCACATTTATTGTTTGAATAAACAGATAAAGCAATAAAATGCTAAAAACTGAAAAGTGAGTTCAGGCATCACAAGATTATAATTTACATAATGAATAAGGACTCAGGACATTCAAGGTGTAGGGGACTTTTTTTCTTCAGTAGAATAGTAAAGATTTTTAGCTGAAAGGTCCTTGTTGATTCATAAAATGCAAGTCAGTGGCTACTGTCACTTTGAGAGTCAAAAAGCTTATCAAGCAACACAAAATTAATACCTGTGGCTCCTGACGATATGTTGAGGTCTTATGAAGCGAAACAATCAGTCTGTGCAAGAAACTGCTGTAATTATTTACAACATTTTTACCTGTAATCTATAGTCTCAGCCAGAGTGATGTCCGGTTTATGAATGAATCATTCTTTTGAAGATGTTTTTGTTAGTGAACTAGATAAACCAGTTCACCCAATTGGAGTGAACTGTCTAAACCTGTTTGCGGCTTGAGCAAGATTGCATTTATTTGTGTTAAATTATTTTTAAAGATTAACTTTAAATGAGCATTAGATGGTGACAAAGGTAGTATAAAAAATAGCAGAAATAAGATTTAACAATTACACATACAACATCAGCCAATAATAAAAAAGACCATGTAAAACTGACGTGATTCCAATTTATTGTGCATTATGACTAGAAATGTATCTAATTTATCTGTGCAACTTTCTGTTTCTGACCAGTGTTGGGGGTAGTAACGCGAGTTACGTAATCAGATTACTTTTTCAAGTAACTAGTAAAGTAACGCATTACTTTCCATAAAAAGTAACTAAGTAACGTAATTAGTTACTTTTTTATGGAGTAACGAAATATTGTAATGCATTACTTTTAAAAGTAACTTTCCCCAACACTGTTTCTGACACCTGCTTTTCACCGAGATGACAGGCCCTTTCAACAGTATTTAAATGTTTTTAAGCAGCTGTTTGGCTTTTTGTATTTGCTATGATGTTTATCAAGCAAGACCAAATACAAGTACAAGGACAAGATAGCTGTTTCTGTATTCAGTTGTCCGGTCTATAGACTGTCCATGAGCGCCATCAAGTCATAGTTTTAAGAAACGGCAGCAAAACTGTGCATGTGACCAAGTGCAAATCTTGTGAATTGGCTAATTTTCTTTGCAGTGTGAAAGTAGATTAAAACAACTCTTGACAGCATGCAAACTCACGATGGTCTAAATCGATGTTTTGTCAGTTGTTAATTCAAATCAAAATGTTTATTGCATCACATTTTTTAACTGAATATTAGTCTTGGCATGTCATAATGCTCATAACCTTAGGTTTTTTTTCAGGCAACCCCTACCCGTACCAACCTCCGCAGTATGTCTCTCCCCGCTACATCCGTAATCCGCCTCCTCCGGGTGAGCCACCTTACCCAGAGTCCTACCCGGGATACGGCCCAGATCGCCAATATCCGAGCCACCACTCTGGTCCCCCTTTCTCAGCCCACACATACGCACAGCCCTCCCATTACAGTCGCAGGCACGGACACTATCCCGCACCCCCACCTCCGTTTGCCCCGACCAGAGACGACTTGGTCAGGATGAGCCCGGTTCCTTTGGACGTTCCCCCGGCCGCTATGCCTCCACCTCCAGCAGGTCCTGCAGGTTCTCTGTACCACTCCCAGGAACCGTCATCCAGAGACAGATACCCACCGGACGGGTACTACACAGCTGGACCGCACTCCAGCCAAATGAGGTCCCACATAGGAGTGAGTTCTGTTCTTCTCAAGGTTTTGGCATTCTAAACAGTAGTTCCTCTTGTTTGATACGCATGCCTATAAACATTTGTTGTTTACAAATAAGGTTTGTTAATGAACATGATTTTAGTATTATGTTTAGTATAATATTTATTGCTATTTTTCCACACATTATGACTATATAATTACTATTTTATTATAATTATGACTATAATACAAACAATGTAACTTCAACTTATTTTTTCAGGTCCCAAGAAAACAATATAATAACATATTATCTTTATGTGTGTGTGGAATAATTAAGATAATTAAAAACATTTAAAAAATCAGCTTATGCCCCAATGTCCTCGGGCTGTACAGTGCACAAAAAATCGGTCTGAATAAATGTACTACAGAAGCACGTGTGCGATACAGTTTTGCATATGTATGAGCCGGTTTACAAACCTGTTGTCCAACAAAGATATAATTTATTGACATGCTTTTTCTCCAAATTAACTTAATAACATAGTCGAGTGTTTGAAATACTTTTTTTTTTGTGACCAGACGTGGTTTCATATTACAGAATCATAGTATTATAAATACCAGAAATATCGTGATATATTTTTAAGCCCATATCGCCTATCCCTAGTAGCCAATTCAAACTGAAACAGGAGCCATTGCTTTGATTGTATATTTTAGATTGGCAAGACTTTTATTAGTCTATCTACTGACTGGTTGTTCATTTCATGTAATGAATGAGTAGTTCACGTCATCTCAGGTCCTTTGAATAATGTCAGCAGATATACATTTTTATTCTAGTAATGAAGTAGTAAAGGTTGACGTTAACATTTAATGACAATACTAAAATGAATAAATGCTTTAGAATTATTTTTCATTGTTAGTTTGTTTTAACTAATGTTAACATATGTTATTTAAAAAATGCCAAATATCGGCCGATATATCGGCCTTTTGGATATATATCAGTCGACCACTAGTTACAACTGTTCATTTTTAGTTCACGTCATCTCAGGTCCTTTGAATAATGTCAGCAGATATACATTTTAATTCTAGTAATGAAGTAGAAAAGGTTGACGTTAACATTTAATGACAATACTAAAATAAATAAATGCTTTAGAATAATTTTTCATTGTTAGTTTGTTTTTAACTAATGTTAACATATGTGTTTAGAATTATTTTTCATTGTTAGTTTGTTTTAACTAATGTTAACATATGTGACCTATGCTGGCAAAAAAAAAAAAAAAGAGTCAGAATGCACATAGGCTAATTTTGAGCTACAGGCAAATTTGAGTTTTTCACAAAAACGAGTTCATTAAGCCCTCGTCTAGCGATTCAAATGCTCCAAATAATAATTAAACATCCAAAATTATCTTTATTTGTACGTTTTCTGAGAGGAGTACCTTTTCTCTGTTTGCTTTTCATGCTGATTGACATCTGAAGTGCGTACATAACGGCACTTCTATCCCAATAAAATACACATACACAGAATTACAGTATTTAAGTATTCACACAAACATAATCAGTTATGTCTTAAGTGAACGTTTGGGGAACTGTTGGGGAAAAACGTCAGATGTGTAAAATTATATTAGATCCGTGCATTACAGTAGGTCTTAAAGGGGTCATATGATGCTGCTAAAAAGAACATTATTTTGACACAAAGGTGATTTTTAAATATGATTGTTTTTCTTACTTGAATGCTTTTGTTTAGATGTAAAATGAAGAAAGTACTACACTACACTTGTTTCTTTCTTATGTTTGTTCTTTTTTTGCATCTGTTCTTATTTATAACAACAAAGATGCTATTTTACTTTTAATTTAATTATAACTAGGCCAACAGCGCCCCCTACAGATTAAAACTCCTTACCGAACGGGAGGCTGCCGCTGCTGCCACTGCACGTGCTATTACTGTTTACTGTATCATACACCGAACACGTCATTCTGTACCTGTATTCACAGTTTAAATGCAGCAATCCAATTCACGTACCTCTAAAACGGGTTACCAGACCACTGGGCCTGTACAGGCCATAGCATCCTCACAGGCCTCGGGCTCCAAACACATGACCATGACAGGTGACTGGACATCTCTATAATACCTAATACTTCATCATATATAGGGATGGGAACTGAAAGGTGCTATTAACAATTCTTACTTTTGAGTACATTTGTGATTTGTTTTAACTCATTTAGAAATCTGCTCTTAATTTGTTCATGAAATACTACTGGAGTGTTTTAGTAATCCTGCCTTGGTAAAAGAGTGCAGAAGTTCAAGCCAGGAATAAAACTAAAACCATAAAAACATTTTTGTTTCGTGAAATAAATAAAAAAAAGTTGTCTATTAATATTTTATTTTAAGCTAGCCAAGGCAACAGTTTTCTGAAATAACTAAAACTAAATACAACTAAGAAATAAAAATGAATAAATACTGTATAAAAATAATAAAAAAAAGACAAACAAGACAAAATTCCTAAAATTTGAAATGAAAAAAAAAATCTAATTCAAAATATTAGCAAAAACTGTTGTTATATATCAGTGATAATAAAATAACTCTGGTTCATGCAGTGTTAACAGAAAAAGAACATCATTTATTAAAAAAAGGATGTAATTTAAATATAAAAACAGTTCTCATTTCCCAACCCTAGTTGTAAAACAGAAATTATTAGGGGTGGGAATCTTTCAGTAACTTTCGATTCATATCGATTCTTGGGGTCACGATTCGATTAAAAATCGATTCACGATTTTTAATCACGGTTCACTATTTTATCAATTTTTTGTGCACACTGGACATGAAACACACCAGTATTTTGATACAAAAACACACCAGTCTATAGTATGGGTATTCCTGACTCAAGTAATCAGTGTTTCCTATTAACTATTAACTTCCTAATCAATAAAAAATATTTTTCACTTCCCATTAGGGATGTGCCTGAATCCGAAAAGGAGTTTGGAAAGGAAATAACATACGGAACCCCTAAAGGGAATAAATACGAGATGGGACGAAAAAATACATTTCAGTGATTTCTCTCGCAATTATATAATTGGGCAATTATACTGTACATAAATTGCGGGAATCAGGGAGCTGTTGTTAATATGCGGGGCATTGAAACCACTTTTGAATGCACGCTCAATTTTTACTTTCACTTTCGATATTTCGCGATCACACGTACTCTGTGTAACGTTATACTACAGAACGGCAGTACTTACCACACATTTTACAAGATTAGATGTTTGTCAGTGGTGCTCAGGATCTGCAAATCAAATATCGCCCAATCAGTCATGAAATTTTAAGTTCTGTAATGTAACAGGCAACCGCTAGCAAGCGGCTAACCATGTCCCTTTAGTGGCTCCATAGAACGCGTTGTTCGTTTTCCTGCCTTTCCGAATACAGATTCACAATTCGGGCACATCCCTACTTCCCATAATGACAAAAGATGAATAATTAATATAATATTTCTTTTTCCAGACACTTGCCCTCACTGAAGTTGGGTCAGGATGTATTTGTTTTTCCTCCTTCATTGTTGTTGCTGTTTTGTTCCGATAACATAATGTTATTATTATATTAACTAGAAAATTGTTTTTTGAAATTTGTGAATCGATGCGAATCGCTAGAAGGCTGAATCGCGATTTGTATGTGAATCAAAAAAATGTTTCCCCCACCCTTAGGAATTATGTTCTGCCAATCTTCAAGAATAATCAGTAGAGATCATGATTTTATTCAGGATCACTTAAATTGTTAATTGTTGGAGTATATTTGGTTCAAGAAGTGACACTGAATCTGACTGTATGCTGCTGATTCAAGGTGCAGTCATATTTAAAAAAAAATATATAAAATTTTGTGGGCAAAATCCAGTCGTTTCAAAAGGAATCTATGTGTTTAGGAATTTTGGGTGAAAGATTTCCACACGTAGAATTTGCAACAAGAATTTACAATTTTGCCCACAATTTTTTTTCAGAATTTTTGCTATGTTTAGACTTCCATAGTGTTAAACATTTGGGGAAATGTTTTGTTTTTGGTAAATTGTGTTTTCCTCAAAGCAGACTATCCATATGGAAACCACAGCGGATGGGGCGGAGCGTCTTACCCTCAGCACCAGAGCATCAACTCTCAGGGACACTTCAGCGAGCGGTACTTAACCTTTCCTCTTGCACTTCCACACCAGTGTTCATCTCAGAAATGAAATGACTAACAAAAATGTTTGAGAATGCTGTTTTTTTTTTAATGAAAATGTTGTCATTGATAAAAGATGAATCATGACAATACTAGATTTTTTAAATTAAAACATAATACTAAATCAAATACCCCATAATAAGGTTTAGGTAATGTATGATTTCATTTTTGAGAATACAAAACATGATTACTTCCTGTGTTTTGCCAGTCTGCCCGTGTCTGCCCCTGACCGCGAGCAGCTCAAGATTGAGCTCCAGCAAGTCAACCAACAGATCAGTCAGCAAACCCGCAGCATGGAGGTGTGTTTGAAATCTCCATCCAAATTCACAACTCGCAATGCATGGCCTTGTCTATAGTCAGTAATATTAATAAACATCTTGCATACGCACACAGGCTGCCAGTAACTCTATGCTCCTGCAGAGGGAGGCGTGTGCGCTGGCATCTCAGCCCGCGGCTGGAGTGAAGTGGTCTTCAGGTGGCACTGTGTCCAGTGAACAGCTCAGCCTGGAGCTTGATCATGTAGAGCTGGAGATCAAGAAGAGAACCCGTGAAATCGCCATGGTGAGTGAAACCAGAAACTCCTTGGCCAGGACCAGTTTTTATTTATTCTCATATGAACCACCTAAGCTCATTGAACCTGTTTCCATGATTGAAGGAGAATCAGGTGGCCCATGAATACAAGCTGAAGGCCACAGAGAATGGGCAGCCTGACCGTAAAGCCCAGCTGGAGGAACTCTCTTTAGCATTGGGGTGAGTGAAGAGACTTTGTTACTAGCTTTTTAAAATGTATGATTTCATTTTTGAGAATACAAAACATGATTACTTCCTGTGTTTTGCCAGTCTGCCCGTGTCTGCCCCTGACCGCGAGCAGCTCAAGATTGAGCTCCAGCAAGTCAACCAACAGATCAGTCAGCAAACCCGCAGCATGGAGGTGTGTTTGAAATCTCCATCCAAATTCACAACTCACAATGCATGGCCTTGTCTATAGTCAGTAATATTAATAAACATCTTGCGTACGCACACAGGCTGCCAGTAACTCTATGCTCCTGCAGAGGGAGGCGTGTGCGCTGGCGTCTCAGCCCGCGGCTGGAGTGAAGTGGTCTTCAGGTGGCACTGTGTCCAGTGAACAGCTCAGCCTGGAGCTTGATCATGTAGAGCTGGAGATCAAGAAGAGAACCCGTGAAATCGCCATGGTGAGTGAAACCAGAAACTCCTTGGCCAGGACCAGTTTTTATTTATTCTCATATGAACCCCCTAAGCTCATTGAACCTGTTTCCATGATTGAAGGAGAATCAGGTGGCCCATGAATACAAGCTGAAGGCCACAGAGAATGGGCAGCCTGACCGTAAAGCCCAGCTGGAGGAACTCTCTTTAGCATTGGGGTGAGTGAAGAGACTTTGTTACTAGCTTTTTAAGAGGCCGTTCGCACACAATGTTTTTACGTTTTATTTCTCTACTTTTCCCTTGTTTTTCTATATAAATATGCACTAGACCAGGGGTGTCCTAACCTGCTGCTGGAGGGCCACTGTCCTGCAGAGTTTAGCTCCAACCCTAATTAAACACGCCTGAACCAGCTATTCAAAGACTTCTGACAGACTAGAAACGGAGAGTGGGTCTCAATCCGCTCCTTAGTTCAGCACTCAGGGAACTGATCAGGCAGTTGGCCATTTTAAGGGGCTGGAACTTTCACTCCCTGAAAAATCCCACAATGCACTGCCAAAACCCATGGAGCATCTATGCTCCCTTGCAGGAAATTACGTCACATTTCTGATGCATAAGCCATCTCAATAAATATGACATGCAATAGAAGATTTGAAGACAGAAAAAATGTCTCACATTTTTAATTGCAAGAACGTGTTCTGTCTGAACAACCCCTAACAATCAGATGCTTTTCCTTTAAACAACCTGCAGATATCTAATTCTGTTAAATTAAGGTACAGTAAATTTGTACGGTTATGTTCATATGAGCATTTTCATTTTGCACAGCTGGTCCTTCACTACTCTGTAATACATCATGCATTTTCCCGTGCATTTCGCGCGGCTTCAGTTGTGGCCCAATCGTGATAATGCACTGAATCACATTAGCTGCGTTTCCATTGTCGGGCCAAAAGCGGGCGTGCTAGTGCGTGCCAGGAGCAGTCGCGTTTCTACTGTCACTTCCGGGGCTTGATCGTGCCTCTTCAGTGCTTCCTCAGGGCCAACGGCCCGGGTTTTTTGGCCTGATCATAGTAAACATGGTAAATACGACCGCTTGAAGAAATCAGATGTCAGCTTCTTACTCTCTATCACAATCGTGTATTCATTTAGTAACATATTTTATCTGTCATATAAGTCTCGTCTCGAGAGTTTAGCTCCGTGTATGTGATTAAAAATATAATAATGGTTTTTGTTCGGGAGCTTTTATACAATTGCCCTCACGATGTTCAAAATGGATATTTTGGGGAGAAAAAAAGATGGACAAGAACTGTCCCTTTAAATAAAATCCAGAGAGGTGTTCATTATAGATGAGCTATTTAATGTCTTATAGGTTTCCTCTTTATAAACTCAAAATTAGTTTGGAATCAATTCTCCAGAGGCTATTTCGAATTTCTGCAGAATATTCAATGCGTCTCATGAATCGAGGCCTGTCGAGTTTATCCTCCATCAGCCTGCTTTGACCTAAATGTGTTTTTACACAACATATTCAACGACTGTTTCCGAACGTGGCCCCGTAAACGAAGAGAACAAGATTATTTGAAGTCTTCCTATAGTGATGACATTCTTCACGTGTGACATTTTGTTCTAGTCTCTTGAGACCGACTATGATATACAGCTCCAATTTTGGGTGCAACCTCTTAACGTGTAATCTTTTGTGGTTTATGTGCTATAGCCGTGGTGATATAGTTGATTTCTCTTTTTACGATGACTTGTAGTCACGGTCATTATTTGATGTTCTTGCTCGTCAAAGAGCACACGCAGCCTTTTCAAGCAGTCGCCGAGATTGAAATCGAGCTGTGCCGACACACAGAGATGACGTCAACCTTACTGTCGAGGTTTAAACTTATCGCGTGATGTCCGTCGCACTCGCTGAGCAAATTCTCCAGAATGTTGTCTTTCTCCATGCTAAGTTGTTACCTCCTCCCTCTCCTCGACGTGGAAATTGAATTCTCGTAGTGTTTTTATTTCATGCTGTTGAAGATCCCGTGAACTAGTTAAGGCTTTGCCTGATCTGAGATGTGCTGTGTATGATTTAGCTGAGCTTCTTGCTTCCCTTCTGGTGAATCTGGCTTCTGATTGAATTTAGATCGTTCCACTTTCTCCTGTGGTTCAAGGCTGCTTTGTAGCCCAATAATTCAAGTGACATTCATAAAAACTCGTCCAGGTCACATTTCAGCAAGAAATATAAAGGAAAGAAAATGTATAGGACCAATAATGTTTAAGCACATCTTTGTCCACCAAATGTTCATAAACTCTTAATTCCCGTCGCATTATCATTACTTCAATATGGCATTTTTATATAGTATGCTTTACACAAGAAATTATTTAATGCAATGACTATGAGGTATTCATTTACAATGGCAAAAAAGGAACTGTACTTTATTTTCAAGAAAGTGTCAATGCAATATAAATATATGAAATAAAAATGAAAATTTATGATTTCAACCTATAATAATAATATGACCTGGGCATGTTCTTGTGAGGTCTCATGAGATTCTCCCGGATGTCTACACTTACTATATATTTCTCAGTTCTGTGTCATCTCACCCATCCAATTGTCAATTATGCTCAATGATCAAATTTAAAAAAATTCTAAATTGAGGAACGTAACACCAGGAGGATAAAATGTGCTCAGCGAATTCCCTTTTATATTCAAACGGGAAAATAAAACGATTGCACACCACTTAAAATTGCGCAAGATACGTTTTAATCTTGACGTCTCATCAGTAGAGACATGTGAAAGCGGCCGAGCATAGTTACATGGCAAGGCTTTTATACGATTTTGGCTTCGGAGTCTGAAAATGCGAATTTTCCTCCTCCCTGCGGTTATCCAAATTTTCCTGAGCTAACACGCGCCTGCCACTGCTAACATCAGATTTTCTTTGGTTCTTGTTAGGCGCAAGCGCTAGCATGACGAGCATTCTGTTTCGCATCGCTAATCGCTGCTACGACGGGCAAACGTTTAGCCAGTGCTTGGTGTGTTGAGATTTTTTCATTTTGGAGTGCCCAAAGCTGTACTAATGTAAGCATTCTCGAGTGATGCACTGCCAGGATGCTGCTTTTATTTGAATCTTTGGATTGTATGGGAATGTGCTATCTTGTATTTAATATTTGGCACTTGCTTGGGTGCTGTATTACTTTTTTTTCCCCTCTAATGATCAGTGATCTCACTGAGCTAATTACTTCTGTGTGGATATTTTTTTTGTTTGTTTTACAAATTAGTGTCAACCATCCACACATAGCAATTTAAGGGAAACGACTCAGTAAGGCTCATTTACAGTTTTGTGCACGAGGTTATTTTTCCTCAAGTGAGAAATTGCAGGATAATGTGATTTTCTTTGAGAATGGGTCTGTTCCTGATGGATGATATTCATTTCTCTGACTGGATCGTGTCTGTTTTGAGCAGACCTGTTGAATTCATTTAAATGAAACGCAAATTAACTCATTTTCAACCTTCTAACACTGTTATGGCTGTCTTTTTTTGTCGTTTTGATTTATTCCTAACTTTTTTGGGAAATGTAATGGCTTTTTTATGATTACTTCCAAGTTGTCTTGTAAAATCTCTTAAATTAAGGTACAGGCTCAATTTCAACAAGGAAAGGTTTTATATATAAATATATATTATACTCCATTAAGGAATGTTTAGAACCATCTTACTCCAATGTGGATGTAGCCATTATTACGCCATTTAATGACTTTGTAAAAGAATTCACTGTGTGAAAATTGGTTTGCATTTTTGTATAATACAATCTGCTTTTTTGTTTGTTTAAAAGAGAGGGAGGTGAAACTGGATGTTAAGAGTACAAGATTTAAAAAAATAATTTAACAGAAACCTGTGATATTGAGAAGAAAATGTAACTTGTGTACAACAATGATTCTAAATGAGAGGGATGGAATAAACAATATTGGTAACAGCTATAAAGATGTGTGCTGGCTCCAGTTCTTGCGATTTATTTCAGTTTCACCAGTGCAGTTTCTGAGAAACTCGAAACATACAGAGCCGTTTCTGCTTTAACCAACAATTTGACACGTCAGCATAATAGAAAACAATTCATAGGGGAAATGAGAACATGTCATAAGTTAATATAACGTCCATTAAATGTCAACTTGATTGTGTTTACCTGTGTTTCTGTCACTGGTAAGCTTGTCCATCACGTCTGATGTTTGAGGATATGAAGTGTAACTAGCAGTTAGTTTGTACACAAAATTGCTCTCCCTACTAATTGTTACTATAAGACCATAACAAATATTAGACTTTCAACACCACTGAATACCAGTTTCCAAAAGGCACATGTGTGACATCAGCAGCATGCAAATCACTGATTCCCTTGATTTCATTTTCTTAAGCTTTCCTTTCAGTGAGTTCAGGACCTGTCACTATTCTAATAACAAACCTCTAGGATTTTGATTGCTAGGTTATCCTTTCCAGATTGGATAAGTGAGATGAATCAGCTTCTGATTGGTGTGTAAACCATTAATTCGGTCCATGTCTTCTGCTGTTAGTGTGAATCCAAAAACCTGTGAAGTAATTAAGAAGCTGAAAAATTAAATTTAAAAAAACCTGCAACTTAAACACTGAAACTGGTAGTTTAAAATTGTCTTTGAGATCATCCTTCATACTGTAACCTGTCAATATCCCGTACATAATTACTTTTGGATATAATACCATTTTTGATCATTTTGTTTTAAATCACAAACTAGAGCGACTGAGCCTCTGGCCGCTTTCCAAGCTCACCTGAACAGGTGGTTTTCTTGGAGATTTGGTCATTCCACATGAGTTGGGTCCCAGCTCACATGTCTCCCATCATGAAGCAAACTCAGCGCTGCCATGTCTGAATCATCCAAGCTGAACCCAAACACCTGAACAGCACAACATTATGAGTGCAGCTTCAAAAAAGGATGATCTCAAAGAGAAACTATTGATGGCTTCAGTCATGATAAAATACAAACTGAAAAAAAGTATTTTAAAGTTCCCCTATTATGGATTTTTGAAAATTACCTTTCATGCAGTGTGTAACACAGCTCTAAGTGATTTAAAACCTCTTAAATCTGAAAGTGCATCGTGTATAAAGTTATTGTCTCTTAAAAGAAAAAGTAGACTCTGAATCATTGAAACGAGTCGTTTTTAAAACGAATCCCAAGCCGTTTCATGTTGAGGTCAACATGAAACATTAGCATATTGCCCGCCCAC
>NW_015653008.1:415110-429174 GCF_001515625.1 Sinocyclocheilus rhinocerous | reverse complement strand
CAAAAATATCTTAATTTGTGTTCCGAAGATGAATGAAGGTCTTACGGGTTTGAAACGACATGAGGGTGAGTAATTAATGACAGAATTTTCATTTTTGGGTGAACTAACCCTTTACGAGAACTAAGAATAAAATAATTATCAACTTAGTAGACCATAGCTCAGCCTCTGTAAATTGGTACAAACATTTATATTATTATTACATTTTATTTTACTTCTGTGGATGTGGTTTAGTAAGTGGGGAAAATAATTAGTTGTAAATGTTGCAATATATATATATATATATATATATATATAAATTGCACTGTTCAGCTAATTACAGTAAGGTTTGATATTATAATTTTGTATAACATTTTTTATACGTTATTTTCTTTTGCATAAAAATTGCAGCTTTAAGATCGAGATACAAACTTACTTGGCAGTTTTCATGGACCCTTTCTGGTTTGGTGGACTTTGGAATTGTGACAACTCCGTGCTGAAATTAAATGTACAACTAAAATAAATGAGTAACATAACTGCTGCTTCTGATTTATACTTGCTTGACAAAAATATATCAAGAGCAAAACTCACAGTTGGAAGATGATCATTGCATTACTGTAATGCGTAACAGACAGGATGCTTCACAAATATTACGAAACTATACAGTGACTCATAACCCGCTTTCAGCATACTTTCATATGAAGAGTAATAGATCTTAAGTTAATAGGAAACAGGCATTTAACATTTACAGCTTGAGGGTGAGTAGTTGATTTTCATTTTTGGGTGAACTATCCATATCAACAACTGGTGACGAGCTACCGAAATGCAAACTGTACCTGGATACTCCAGCGTATGCATATTTGTGACGCGCTGTGGCCGTATTTCTGGGCGAGCTCCATGACTGATGGATGAGTGAGAGCTTGACCTTTGGCCAAAGGACAGTAGCCTTCAAAAACGATATTCTCCTTCCGGCAATATTCAACCAGCTCCAGTGGCTGCTGGAAGGGATGAAACTCCACCTGCAAGTAAATCAAACACAGTGACAAGTTTTCATTTATATATACCCTTCTTTTCTGTAATTGTTTAATTTGGACTAAAAAAATAACTGCTTTATTTGTAGAAATGGCATTGAAAAATAAAATGTACAAAAGTTTATGAATGATTTTACGGAGTGTAGAAAATAAATGTATTGTTTTGGTTTTATCACAGCGAATAAAGATCATCATTACATTGAAACCTGCATAATTCTACATAACCGTTTATGACCAAAGTTTAAATGAAGTTCAGTTATTTTAGGCATCTTTGAGATTATTGTATTTTTTTATTGCATATGTTTTATAGAAATAAAATGTCTACATTTCTTGATTTTTTCTTGATGTAATTTCTTTTTTAAATTTCGTTAACACTTTAGATTAGGGAACACATTCACTATTAACAAAGTTCTCTCTCAAACTCCTAATTTGCTGCTTATTGGTAGTAGTTGTAAGGGATCTAGAATATGTTCATGCAGAATAAGAAAAAGTACTGATAAACAGCCAACATGCTAGTAAGCAAGTAGATAATAGTAATTCCTGTTCTCTAAAATAATTATTCTCAACCATTTTGCCATACCTGGTTAACATGAGGCACAATTCCAGCACGATCCTTTAACTCGTCTAAGTGGTGTATGAGAAAGTTACTCACTCCAATGGCACGACACAAACCTGCAACAAAGGAGAAGGGGTCGTTACCTACAAACTATCATTTCTAAATTGAAGAATGAACCTAAAAGAGCATGAACCTTCATCATAAAGCTCCTCCAGAGCTCTCCATGTCTCTGCTCGAACCTCACGACTGGAGACGCCTGGAACCATGCAGTCCGGCCAGTGCATCAGATAAAGGTCTGTGGAAAGAAGTTGATTCAAAGGGCTGTTTACAAAGAAATCTGGCACTTTTCGAGCCATAAAACTGTACCTTTGACTAAACAAGTCACACATTTACCTAAATAATCCACCCCCAGCCTGGCACACGAGTCCCGGCAGGCTTGTTTGGTGCTCTGGTAGCCGTAATCTCCAGGCCATAGTTTGGTGGTGAGCCAGAGCTTCTCTCGTGGTACTCCACTATCAACCAGAGCTTTCCCCAAAGCCTCTTCACAACCATAACGCTTGGCTGTGTCTATATGCCTTATGCCACACTCCTGTAGAGCACAGCACACTGCTTCATGACTGTAACCTCCAACATGAGATGTTCCTGTGGAACAAGAGAGGACAGTAGTTAAAAGACAGTAACTGTTACACAGTGTATAACTGTAGTGACAACAAAGAGATTTAACACTGCTAAAATTGAACAGTAATGCTTGTATGTTACCAATTTCGGTGTCACTAACAAAAACCTAGAAGCATGGAAATATTACCAAACACTGCCGTGACAAGCAATGAGTAGAAACACTTAGTTGTTGCATGCGAATGTCAGGAATGAGCTTGTTCTCACCTAAACCCAGAATGGGAATGTTGCGTCCATTGGACAGCGGTACAGTAGGGCAGCTGCTGGGAACTGTCACCATATTGCAGTCTGCAGCTCAAGAGCTCTTCTGGAGACGCTTATTACATGACACAAAACGACTCGAGGTGTAACGTTAATCGGTGACGAAAACGGTTAAGGCTAGAAGGGATCATACAGCTGCGGCTACTGGGCATGCGCACATCAATATAGCGTAATTTTGCCGTTTCAGTGATGCAGCTCGGTCGCTGGCTCACTACCGCTCTCTACAGGACAGAACGCAGGCGTTTCTGTAATATCGTGAAGTTGCGGATAAAATGGGGATACATTAAAACGACCTCAAAGGATCTACCAGTACCAAACTTTTCTCCGCTTTAAAGCAATTAGCGACGTTAACGAATCGTTCTTTTGAGTCGAATCTTTTTAGTGAACTGGTTTAACTTTGCCACGAAACGGACAGAAGGGGATCATTCGGACATTGTTGACTCTCTGAATCAGTGAACCGACAATAAACACAATTATTAATTAAAAAACGTGTCGAAATAGTAAATAAAAGCTATATATTTCTCCACCATCAATCTTTGGAATCGCGTTTTGAACCGGTTCTTTACAACGAACCGACTCACAGCTGTTCACTATAAGAGGCTCAGTGCGCCTGCGCGGGAAAGTAAACTTCCTTCTGGGATCTCATAAAATGGGAATATGAGGTACTTGTTGCTTTGTCTTGTTTCAGAATGTAAATGTACTCATACGTGTTTGTCATGACAGATCTAGTGAGATTATTTTCTAAATGCGTGCGTTAAATCGTCGCGTGGAGTGCTTGCTAGTCTTCCAGCCTTCAAGCATTAATCAGAATGTTTACGAGTCACACAATAATTTAAGTACGTCAAACTCTTATCATGCATGTATTGGCACATCACTCTTTGTTTGGTGTGTTTGCTCGATATGGAACTTTTTATTTGGGCTATTAAACAACAACTTTTAATGCTTCTGGAACGTTTGAAAGAAATGGTCACAGTGAAATTGTGTGAGAGTGCAATCAGTTATATATGTACCCTTTAATAAATTCCACCAATGAATCCAGACATTGATAATTCTGCAAATGCAGTAACCGATGAAACTGATTCACAATCACGTATGTCTCCTAATTGGACAGATTAAAGTCCCTGAGGTTTATTTGAATTGGTGTTATATTGTGATGAATAAGTGTTCCCTTTTTTGTTTTTTGTTTATTTATTTATTTGAGCTGTGTATGTGTGTATATTCAGCAAAAATATGTTTTTTTGTTCTAGTGAAGAAAGAAAATCCTGCAGGTTTGCAGGACCATGAAAGTGAGTAAGCCATCTCTTTAAACCTCTTGTCTTCTCCTCATCAGGATTCGTTGGTGCTTCTGCAGGTCTTTGGGCCGTGTGCGGACACACTTCATCATCGCCTCTATACTGTTGCTGCTTCTGGCCGGAGTCTCTCTGACCTTCTTATTGCCTAATAATGAGGACCGCAGCATTCTCCTCAAGCTCCGTCAGAGCTCCAACAACTCACTCACTCTACTGGACCCCGAGGATAGTTTTACTATAATTATGCAAACCTATAACCGCACTGATATTCTCCTCAAGCTCCTCAACCATTATCAGGCTGTGCCTCACCTGCAGTGCATCATCATAGTGTGGAACAACCCTAGCGAGTCGCCGCCCAGGGAACTGTGGGACGCCCTCGGCCCACACCCTGTGCCCATCATCTTCAAAGAGCAGAGCATCAACAGAATGCGCAATCGCCTGCAGCCGCACCCCGAGATCAAGACTGATGGTGGGTGTGTGATTCTCACATGAACGAGAGGTGATTCGTCAGATCATTGCCCCAAAGATTTCTTAACCTAATCACCTTTTTCCATTTAGGGCCGATGACATATTGTACGCCATAAGAAAAGAAATTATCTTTTAAAATCTCAATTAAAACCCACACGAGTGTGCATATTTTTTTTTTTATGTATTTTTTATTCATTTAAAAGGGACAGTGCTGATTAACAGCACTTCTGTAAATGGGTCAAAGATAAAAGGTCCCATTTTGGTGTCCACATCAAATTTACAAAAGTGATTTTATATACGTAAAAAGGATATTAAATGTCTGCTTTAGGGTTTCAAATAACTTTTGTGAAAATAAAATGTCACAATATTTTTTAATTAATAATTGTTTAATTTGGACTAAAAAAATAACTGCTTTATTTGTAGAAATGGCATTGAAAAATAAAATGTACAAAAGTTTATGAATGATTTTACGGAGTGTAGAAAATAAATGTATTGTTTTGGTTTTATCACAGCGAATAAAGATCATCATTACATTGAAACCTGCATAATTCTACATAACCGTTTATGACCAAAGTTTAAATGAAGTTCAGTTATTTTAGGCATCTTTGAGATTATTGTATTTTTTTATTGCATATGTTTTATAGAAATAAAATGTCTACATTTCTTGATTTTTTCTTGATGTAATTTCTTTTTTAAATTTCGTTAACACTTTAGATTAGGGAACACATTCACTATTAACAAAGTTCTCTCTCAAACTCCTAATTTGCTGCTTATTGGTAGTAGTTGTAAGGGATCTAGAATATGTTCATGCAGAATAAGAAAAAGTACTGATAAACAGCCAACATGCTAGTAAGCAAGTAGATAATAGTAATTCCTGTTCTCTAAAATAATTATTCTCAACCATTTTGCCATACCTGGTTAACATGAGGCACAATTCCAGCACGATCCTTTAACTCGTCTAAGTGGTGTATGAGAAAGTTACTCACTCCAATGGCACGACACAAACCTGCAACAAAGGAGAAGGGGTCGTTACCTACAAACTATCATTTCTAAATTGAAGAATGAACCTAAAAGAGCATGAACCTTCATCATAAAGCTCCTCCAGAGCTCTCCATGTCTCTGCTCGAACCTCACGACTGGCGACGCCTGGAACCATGCAGTCCGGCCAGTGATTCAGAGCTGTTTACAAAGTAATCTATCATTTGAGGTCCGTGTGGCACTTTCTGAGCATGTCACACATTTACCTAAATCCAGCCTGGCCAGCCTGGCACACGAGTCCCGGCAGGCTTGTTTGGTGCTCTGGTAGCCGTAATCTCCAGGGGTGGTGAGCGTGGTGAGCCAGAGCTTCTCTCGTGGTACTCCACTATCAACCAGAGCTTTCCCCAAAGCCTCTTCACAACCATAACGCTTGGCTGTGTCTATATGCCTTATGCCACACTCCTGTAGAGCACAGCACACTGCTTCATGACTGTAACCTCCAACATGAGATGTTCCTGTGGAACAAGAGAGGACAGTAGTTAAAAGACAGTAACTGTTACACAGTGTATAACTGTAGTGACAACAAAGAGATTTAACACTGCTAAAATTGAACAGTAATGCTTGTATGTTACCAATTTCGGTGTCACTAACAAAAACCTAGAAGCATGGAAATATTACCAAACACTGCCGTGACAAGCAATGAGTAGAAACACTTAGTTGTTGCATGCGAATGTCAGGAATGAGCTTGTTCTCACCTAAACCCAGAATGGGAATGTTGCGTCCATTGGACAGCGGTACAGTAGGGCAGCTGCTGGGAACTGTCACCATATTGCAGTCTGCAGCTCAAGAGCTCTTCTGGAGACGCTTATTACATGACACAAAACGACTCGAGGTGTAACGTTAATCGGTGACGAAAACGGTTAAGGCTAGAAGGGATCATACAGCTGCGGCTACTGGGCATGCGCACATCAATATAGCGTAATTTTGCCGTTTCAGTGATGCAGCTCGGTCGCTGGCTCACTACCGCTCTCTACAGGACAGAACGCAGGCGTTTCTGTAATATCGTGAAGTTGCGGATAAAATGGGGATACATTAAAACGACCTCAAAGGATCTACCAGTACCAAACTTTTCTCCGCTTTAAAGCAATTAGCGACGTTAACGAATCGTTCTTTTGAGTCGAATCTTTTTAGTGAACTGGTTTAACTTTGCCACGAAACGGACAGAAGGGGATCATTCGGACATTGTTGACTCTCTGAATCAGTGAACCGACAATAAACACAATTATTAATTAAAAAACGTGTCGAAATAGTAAATAAAAGCTATATATTTCTCCACCATCAATCTTTGGAATCGCGTTTTGAACCGGTTCTTTACAACGAACCGACTCACAGCTGTTCACTATAAGAGGCTCAGTGCGCCTGCGCGGGAAAGTAAACTTCCTTCTGGGATCTCATAAAATGGGAATATGAGGTACTTGTTGCTTTGTCTTGTTTCAGAATGTAAATGTACTCATACGTGTTTGTCATGACAGATCTAGTGAGATTATTTTCTAAATGCGTGCGTTAAATCGTCGCGTGGAGTGCTTGCTAGTCTTCCAGCCTTCAAGCATTAATCAGAATGTTTACGAGTCACACAATAATTTAAGTACGTCAAACTCTTATCATGCATGTATTGGCACATCACTCTTTGTTTGGTGTGTTTGCTCGATATGGAACTTTTTATTTGGGCTATTAAACAACAACTTTTAATGCTTCTGGAACGTTTGAAAGAAATGGTCACAGTGAAATTGTGTGAGAGTGCAATCAGTTATATATGTACCCTTTAATAAATTCCACCAATGAATCCAGACATTGATAATTCTGCAAATGCAGTAACCGATGAAACTGATTCACAATCACGTATGTCTCCTAATTGGACAGATTAAAGTCCCTGAGGTTTATTTGAATTGGTGTTATATTGTGATGAATAAGTGTTCCCTTTTTTGTTTTTTGTTTATTTATTTATTTGAGCTGTGTATGTGTGTATATTCAGCAAAAATATGTTTTTTTGTTCTAGTGAAGAAAGAAAATCCTGCAGGTTTGCAGGACCATGAAAGTGAGTAAGCCATCTCTTTAAACCTCTTGTCTTCTCCTCATCAGGATTCGTTGGTGCTTCTGCAGGTCTTTGGGCCGTGTGCGGACACACTTCATCATCGCCTCTATACTGTTGCTGCTTCTGGCCGGAGTCTCTCTGACCTTCTTATTGCCTAATAATGAGGACCGCAGCATTCTCCTCAAGCTCCGTCAGAGCTCCAACAACTCACTCACTCTACTGGACCCCGAGGATAGTTTTACTATAATTATGCAAACCTATAACCGCACTGATATTCTCCTCAAGCTCCTCAACCATTATCAGGCTGTGCCTCACCTGCAGTGCATCATCATAGTGTGGAACAACCCTAGCGAGTCGCCGCCCAGGGAACTGTGGGACGCCCTCGGCCCACACCCTGTGCCCATCATCTTCAAAGAGCAGAGCGTCAACAGAATGCGCAATCGCCTGCAGCCGCACCCCGAGATCAAGACTGATGGTGGGTGTGTGATTCTCACATGAACGAGAGGTGATTCGTCAGATCATTGCCCCAAAGATTTCTTAACCTAATCACCTTTTTCCATTTAGGGCCGATGACATATTGTACGCCATAAGAAAAGAAATTATCTTTTAAAATCTCAATTAAAACACACACGAGTGTACATATTTTTTTTTAAATGTATTTTTTATTCATTTAAAAGGGACAGTGCTGATTAACAGCACTTCAACAGAATGCGCAATCGCCTGCAGCCGCACCCCGAGATCAAGACTGATGGTGGGTGTGTGATTCTCACATGAACGAGAGGTGATTCGTCAGATCATTGCCCCAAAGATTTCTTAACCTAATCACCTTTTTCCATTTAGGGCCGATGACATATTGCACGCCATAAGAAAAGAAATGATCTTTTAAAATCTCAATTAAAACACACACGAGTGTGCATATTTTTTTTTTTATGTATTTTTTATTCATTTAAAAGGGACAGTGCTGATTAACAGCACTTCTGTAAATGGGTCAAAGATAAAAGGTCCCATTTTGGTGTCCACATCAAATTTACAAAAGTGATTTTATATACGTAAAAAGGATATTAAATGTCTGCTTTAGGGTTTCAAATAACTTTTGTGAAAATAAAATGTCACAATATTTTTTAATTAAAACACTTCTTAAAATATATAAAAGGAAAAAGTGATCCTACTAAATTTTATCATATTTTAAATGATTAAAAACGTATTGATGACAAATGGGTAAAAGCTAGTGGTTTGAAGGGTAGTGGCAAAGATTGGCAAGTATTTAAAATTACAATTCGTATTTTAGGGCTGCACTGTGAATCTTAAGTATAGTCTTTTAATGTCATCAATGGTTCTTGTTCTAAATACGCCTGACATTTTAGTGGGTAAAAAATGTATGATGGTCATTGTAATTTGCTCAGGGAAAAAAATAAAATGAAACTGGACACATTCTGAAAATATATGAAATACGGTTGTGCTCAATATTATGTTAATAATGTTAACAAAATATGAGAATATATATATATATATATATATATACTCCACAAGAAAAAATATAAAATAAAAATGACCCCGTTCAAAAGTTTACATACCCTTGAATCTTAATACTGCGTGTCATTTCCTGGATGATCCACGACTGTTTTTCGGTTTTGTTATAGTTGTTCATGAGTCTTGCGTTGGTCCTGAGCAGTTCAACTGCCTGCTTTTCTTCAGAAAAATCCCCAGCTCCTGCACATTCTAGCCAGGGGGTGAAAACTTTTGAACAGAATGGAGATGTGTACATTTATCTTATTTTGCCTAAATATCATATTTTTCATTTAGTACTTCCCTTCAGAGGCTACAGAAGATAGTTACATGTTTCTCAGAAGACAAAATAAGTTAAATTTACCCTGATCTTCAAATTCAAAGGTTTTTGAATGCATGGTTTTTCCTTCTGGAGCATCAGTGAGCGTTTGAACCTTCTGTAATAGTTGCTTATGAGTCTCTCAGTTCTCCTTGGTGTGAAAAGATGGATCTCAAAATCATGGTCACTTTTGGAAAAGGTTCAAATATTTGACATTTATAGATAGGACAAAAAACTATGTATTTCATATGGGTTTGAAACAACAAACAAAACGGAGATCTTTTAAAGGGACAGTTCAGTCTAAAATGAAAATTCTGTCGTTAACCCTCATGTGATTTCAAAAGGTTCATTCATCTTCAGAACACAAAAGATTATTTTGAAGAAAGGTGGTTACCAAACACTATTGATGACCATTGACTTTATACAGAAGAAAGAAAGTCATACAGGAACTATCCCTATATGTCATTACAGCTGTGTTTGTGTGCTTGTCTGTGAGACTGTACTGACCGTCACTGTCTTTTATCTGGGCAGCTGTTTTGATGCTAGACGATGACACGTTGGTCAGTGTTCCTGATATCAGCTTTACATTTTCTGTCTGGAAGGTAATAGGAAACTTCATCTGTGCTTTACTTGAGTTTTAAATGCTCTTTCAAAAACTCTCTTCAGAGACACAGACCTTAACTTATCTTTTTTTTTATTTCTGTTGTAGCAATTCTCAGATCAGATCGTGGGTTTTGTTCCTCGTAAGCATGTGAGCACAGCATCCGGAGTGTACAGCTACGGCAGCTTTGAGCTTCAGGATCCAGACAAAGGTGGAGGCGACAGGTGAGACTGGGAATAATGCAGCTTTTCCAGGTTAATGTGAAAGTGTAGTCAAAGTAACGTTGACATGAAACTTTTTAAATACATGGTGCATGCATGTGTTGGGCATGTGGCACAGAGCGGAGCACATGCTGCAGCGCTCCTACTGCCTCAACAAGCTGACACACATCTACGGCAACATGCCGCTCCGCTACTCCAATATCATGATCTCACAGTTTGGCTTCCCCAGCTATGCTAATCACAAGAGCAGGATCTGATGTCAGCACATTTAAGAGACAGATACGATCTGAGTTCTGAGATATTAGATCAACTTTTTTGGACACATACCATGTCAAAATGTATCTCATCCAAAACCCGTTTGACTGAATAATTTTGCAACAGTAATATTTTCGACATTCACTGATGGTTTAATATACACTGATGGTGGAGATATATAATTTTTTTTTTTCATTTTCTAATATATTTCCTTGCTGTTATTTGTCTTGTATACCTCACATATGTTCAGTAGATGGAGTGTGAAATTTAGTGCTCCAGCTTTACCAACATAGTATAATGTAGATGAAGGTGGTTTTTAACACTAATTATTAAGCTGTATTATTTTGAGTAATAAATATTATTATTATTATTATCATTAAAAGGGAAAAATATAGAAATAATTTACTTTTACTAAAAATTATTTACTACTCTGAAAAATTTATTCAAAATACTACAGCATTATAATTAGTTTAACTGTGACAAAAATCTACAAAACCTCATCTACATTATATTTCCTTTTTTGTTGTTTAATTTAGTTTTGATATTAACTTATGAATAATTCTGAATAAAGCCGTAAAATACTAATAGTAAAATTGTTAATCAGTCATTTAAATGTTTTTTTTTTTAACACACTGTTTTACTTCAGGATCCAGATTTTCATTGGATTTACCAAGCAGCAACCCAACAGTAGAACAATTGTTTAATGAAAGTTTGAAATGAATATCACTATAAACTACACAGGATCTGCTATATAAAATCATTTATTTAACAATGGCTACATGGAGAAACAGTGAAAGTAAAAGAATAAACACCAGCAGATGTGTGATTTACTGTACACGACTGACTACTGCAAAAAGAACCAAAATAAAACATGCCAAGAACGTCTTATCAAATGTGCCTTCCTGAGATGGTCTTTGATCATGGTTTCTAATTTAGTCTTGTTTTTAAAGTCATTTTCACTTCTTTTTGATAAGGATGCAGGAAGGGCGACAAAAACTATTGTGCTTAGAAGTGCCCATAACATTAATGTCTGATTCAATTTACACAACTTTATGAGCACTTCTAAGCATAATTGTTTTTGTCGCCCTTCCTGCATCCTTATCAAAAAGGGGTGAAAATTGACTTAAATGAGACTAAACTAAAAGCCATGATCACAGACCATCTCAGGAAGGCACATGAGAGATTTCTCGGGATATTAGAGCTCAGTCAACACCTACTTAATTATATACAGCCATTATAGGCAAAATGACAAGGGCAAACATTAGGAAAAAAATTTTTTTTTTCTTTTGTATTCATGTAGTCAGTCCAGTTTCAGCATATTAAAAAGGGGTGAAAATTGACTTAAATGAGACTAAACTAAAAGCCATGATCACAGACCATCTCAGGAAGGCACATGAGAGATTTCTCGGGATATTAGAGCTCAGTCAACACCTACTTAATTATATACAGCCATTATAGGCAAAATGACAAGGGCAAACATTAGAAAACTTTTTTTTTTTTTTCTTTTGTATTCATGTAGTCAGTCCAGTTTCAGCATATTGGGTTTCTGAAAGCTTGTGGTATTTCCACAATAGCCATTTAAATCAAGACCTTCTGAAATGGCTTTTGTTTGGCTGTTGTTTTGGAGCACAAGATGCTCACTGTATTACATTTCAACACCTAGAGTGTTGGATCAGGAATGAAACTTCCCGATGAAATCGTGCTTGATGGACTGATAACAGAAACAGGAAGAGAATTAACAATGCCTGTAACAATTAGCAGGTTGAATGAATCCAAAACTATTGTTGCATTGTTTGCAGAGGAAAAGGAAAATTCAGCATGCATCAAAGTTTGAGGAAAGGAGTTTCCTTTTATCTGTGCCAAAATGTAATCTGAACTTAGATGAAACTGTATGAATTTAGTGAATATGGTAAAACAATAAATCTGTAAAACAAAAAAAAACAAATTTTTGGCTATTTGCGGTGTGCGTTATGTGCAGACTTATTAATTTGGCAAGTTCATAATCTACCTCTGCTTCTCAAAGGAGTTTGATATTTTATAATATGTTTGAAGTTTATATATCCAAAAATAAATGTATACTAACAGTAAAAATTTTGGAAAAAATAAGGTTTTTCAGTGTTGAGAGAATTTTTTTATTTGGCTCCATTTATTTGGTAAAAAACACAGTAAAAGCAGTAATATTGTGAAATATTATTACAATTGAAAAGAACTGTTTGAATATATTTTAAAATGTAATTTATTCCTGTGATGGTAAAGCTGATTTTTCAGCATCATTACTCCAGTCTTCAGTGGCACATGATCTTTCAGAAATCAGTCTAATATGCTGATTTGGTGCTCAGTTATTATAAATTATTATTGGTGCTCAGTTATTAATTCTTATTTCTTATTGTTAATTTTGCAAAGTTTTTGCTGCTTAGTATTTTTGTTAAATGTCGTTACTGTCACACTAGATTAATTGAATGCATCCTTGCTGAATAAAAATATTAATTCTTTATATGTATGTGCCCCAAACTTTTGAATCATTTTTCAATGTTGATAATAATACGAAATGTTTCTTGAGCACCAAATCAGCATATTAGAATGATTTCTTAAGGATCGTGTGACACTGAAGACTGGCATAATGGTGCTGAGAATTCAGCACCATAGAAATAAAATTAAAATTTTAAAATATAAAAAAACTACTTTTAAATATTTACAATATATTTTTTAATGTTGCTATTTTTACTTTATTTTTTTTATCAAATAGATGTAGCCTTTATGAGCATAAGAGACATTTCAAAAACGTAAAAGTTTAGTCGAGTGTGATGTTACTGGAGTTGCTCTTGGCTTTCTTTCTGCAGTGTCGGATCAGCAGTACAGCAGCGGTCAACAGCGACACTGACCCTACAGCCGGCAGGATGGCCACAGGCAGGTCTGGCTTTCTCCAGATCTCATGTTGTGCTGCTGGATTAAAAAAAGTAAAAATCAAATCGCGATGTGATTTGCAGCTGTCGCACTTTCCGTAATCTCATTATAGCATTTTATTTAAAAAATGGAGCACTTCCTTATGCTGAGTAGGCCTGCCCCCAACTAAAGATTTTTCTAGTCAACTAGTTGCACATTATATTAAATTGATTAATATAATAATATAAACCATCCTTTAATATATAGGCAGGCGTATTATAGCGCTCATGCATAAAGTAGGGTGACAATATTTTAGTTTTCCAAAAAGAGGACAGTGGGTGCGTGGGGCTGGGGTGTGGTTGGTTACAGTAATGCCCAAAGTAGCGCAATGACCATATCCCAAATATCAAAACTCAAAATATGTAATTTCCATACCTAAAATACATATTTTACATTTACAGTCACTGTTATGCTTATTGATCATAAACACAGCTAAAAAGCTTCCTACCAGTGGCCATTCTTCACAAAACTTAACATCTAGCACAGTTTTATCACAGAATGCAAAATGTTTCAATACAAGAAACTGGAGGATTTGCTGCTCAACAGATCCTGAGCTCATTAACAAATATTTGATCTTCCTTTACACAGAACGCGTGTGATCGCTAAATCTAAAGTGAACAGCGAGCGCTCATATAAATGAGATTTAAATACTCTGCATATTGATGGAGGCTCCCTGATGCACGAAAATTATATGCAATATTAGAATGGTTGCTGGAGCGGGCGGGACTGGACACAAAAATCACGGGAGCGGGCGATAATGGTCAGAAATTCAGCGGGAGCGGGATTAATAAAACAGTCCCTCGCAGGACTCTAAAACAAAAACGCACACAATGAATGGCGACTGTAGAAAGCAAAACCTGGACATTTTGGGCGATTTAGAAATCCCGGCCGGA
>NW_015653008.1:408520-414926 GCF_001515625.1 Sinocyclocheilus rhinocerous | reverse complement strand
CTGTGTGTATAAAGCCAGTTACTCATGTGAATCTGAGATATAAATGCATGCACACACCAGGTAGAAGCTACTTAAAGCAATAGTGTCATAATTTACTCACTCTCACTTTAGGGTATGTACTGAATTTGATGGTGTATTCCTCAACTATTATGTTGATGCAGATGTGTAGCACGCTATAAATACTTTCCCTGACACACTACTGCTGGCATTGGCTTTTGACCCGGTGCTGTTACCTTGGTGTTGTTGTTAAACAACTACAGTTTTACTCTGAGGAACAACTTTCTTGGTACTTATACACTGCCAAACTCACACTTTCTTGCTTTTTCTTGCCAAACTTTTGAGTTTCTCAAGTCCTGGGGCATTATGAGATAGCAAAGTGTCCACCAGTTGATGTAGCCTACATCAGGGGTCACCAAACTTGGTCCTGGAGGGCCACTGTCCTGTAGAGTTTATCTCTAACCATAATCAAACACACCTGAACCAGCTAATCAAGGTCTTAGGCTATACTTGAAACTTCCAGTAAGGTCGGTGTGTTGAGGAAAGTTGGAGCTAAACTCTGCAGGACACCGGCCCTCCAGGACTGAGCTTGGTGACCCCTGTTGTACATTATGCATTCATTTTCTGGACATTAGGTCCGAAAACAGGACATGTCCGGGAAAAAGAGGACGTATGGTCACCCTACATCAGGGGTCACCAAACTCGGTCCTGGAGGGCCTCCTGGAGAGTTTAGCTCCAACTTGCCTCAACACACCTGCCTGAAAGTTTCAAGTATACTACCTAGTAAAACCTTGATTAGCTGGTTCAGGTGTGTTTGATTAAAGTTGGAGCTAAACTCTGCAGGACACCGGCCCTCCAGGACCGAGTTTGGAGACCCCTGCCCTACATAAAGCAATTGCCTCAAAGCACCGGCAAAGTGATTATGAATGTGTCGCGGGAAAAGAAGACATTTTAATTATTTATTAATATACTAGTGCTTTTCTGAGTCAAGTGTCAGCTTCAAAGATGGGGAGGCGGGGCACCCGGTACCCATTCGTTCAAGAACGTGGATTCATTCAGTAATGAAACACTGCTGTGTGTTGCTGGGAGACACAACAGTTCTGCTGACTTTGATTGAAACTTTGTCAGCGAACTTGAGCAAAAACAGTCAATATTGTATTACAAATTGCGAACTTTGTGTCTGCTTCACTCACAATGAAGAACTTCCACGCTGTCTGTGGAGCCAAAAAAAAAAAAAAGTAGTTATCAATAAGAATGGTTATGCAACTAAATATTAGTTCAGTAATTTTAACTGAAGTTTAAACATTTTATTCTGTTTACAAGTGTTTGAGTTTCAAGAGAAAAATGTGGACACTGCTTTTTTCTGAACCGATTAATTTCCCTTTTCTTTGCTTTCTGTAAGAGTAACAGACTTGATAAAATCTCTTACTATGTGATTTACAATTGTATGTGTGGTGATTACAATACATTAGAAACATGGAAATAAAAGCTATTAAAAGAAAAAATAAAAATAAAAATAAAGCATGCGGAGCCATCTGCTCTCCGTAGCTCTCGCGCGGTCATACAGCGATCGGTCTGCGCGGTGCTGCTTCAAGTCGAACCGAGAAAGGGACTTTGTTCGAACACACTTATGGTCTCACTCCAGTGTATGAGCTTGCAATTTCTTTCTCTCTCTCTCCAACACCCCACATACCCCCCCCCCAAAAAAAATCTTCGGATCTATGATTCACGTAAATGACATATTTTAATTCAAAACGGCGAATTTCGCTGAAAAGCAGCTAGTTTGCATGTATGCTCCAGATCAATATCCTCACATTTATCATACTATAAATTTTCTTTAAGAGGACTGTTCATAAAATAATTTTGAAAAAAAAAAGAAAATCCAGAAGTAAAAAGACTTCACAAGATAAATGATGTTTATTGCATTTACAGTATACATCATACCTCAATACTGTGTATGTGTGTTTAATAGGGATGTGCACAAGTACTACTGTAGAGTACTCAGACTTGACGGCAATGATTGATCATTTTTTAAAGTCACTGCAATCATTGTTTTCATGATCAATCATCTCTGTCAAGTCAGAGTACTCGATGATCACCGTGACTTTACATTTTTCTCTTTTTCTGATTCGTTATGGCAGCATTTTGGGTGGTACCTGAGCTCTGACTAGTTAGTGTTAGGACAGCATGCCATCCAGACCATCAAAATAAAGACCTATCAGTACTTGAAATGAAAAATTAACAAAAATGCCCATCCCTAGTGTGTAATACAGTGAATACGGCAGTTTAATGTCAGTACCCCCATCATCCACTACTATGCCCTTTTTCATGGAAACTGCTACTGGTGGTTCAAAGAGTTCCCGCTTTCACAGTCCTTCTGATGAATGGTTGAGGTTGGGTACATAGGATCCTGCAACAAACAACAACAAAAAAGACACTTTAATTGTTTTTTATTTTACTTTAATAGGTTTAGCACAGGTATAATGATGCAAAATGACAAACACAGACAATGGAAAGGTATTTTTAAGCTGAACAGCAGTAAGAATAGGAACAAAATCAAAGCAAGTCAAAGTATTTTGGAAGTTCATCCATCCATCTATTTACTCTCCAAACCACTTATCCTCTTTAGGGTCATGGGGGCTGAAGCCTATCCCAGCATCTTGGGCCACAAATCCATCCAATTAATGGTATTTAAGCAATATAAGCACTAGGTAACAATGTTATACAGTACCTGTCAACATTTTGGAAACATTACAATGTTTTTGGAGAAAAAATCTCTTCTGCTCACTAAGTCTGCATTATTTTAATTAAAGGGGTCATGTGATGTGATTTCAATGTTTCCTTTCTCTTTGGAGTGTTACAAGCTCTTGGTGCATAAAGAAGATCTGTAAAGTTGCAAAGACTAAAGTCTCAAATCCAAAGAGATATTCTTTATAAAAGTTAAGAGTCAACCACGCCCTCCTAAAACGGATCGTTCTAACACGCCCCCACATTTGCATAAAAATTTACAGGGATTAGATGCTATTTACACTAAGTGAAAATAGCAGTATTTTTAACAATATGCTATTTACACTGTTAAAATAGCAGGATTTTCTGCTATTTATACTACTTATTGCAAATAGTGGCAATTATCTGCACCTCAGTATTATAGTACATTATAAAACAGTATGCAGTAATAACGTATTGAGTGTAAATGATCATTTTAATTCAAATTATTAAATGGATGCCACCTTATTGGGACAATATAAGGCCCTGCCTACACCTACCCTAACCCTACCCGATACTTTATTTTCAAATTTTTGATTATTTCCTATATTTTTATTGAAAATAAATGCCTTTCCGGTATGATATGAGATTTGAAAAGGGAGAAAAAAAAGTTCGGTAAAAGGCGAATTCGAACCCGGGTCGATCACGTCAAAGAGACCACAGGACGCGCTTTACCATCTACACCAGGGGTGTACAAACTACGGCCCGCGGGCCAAATGCGGCCCGTGGATGAATTTTAAGCGGCCCGCAGCTGTCTTAATAGTCTATATTATATATGGCCCGCCAAGCATAATTTACAAAATAGGCCTATGCAGTTTCAAAATGTCAACACAAGATGGCAGCACTACATTTTAGACCAGATGTAGCAGTAAAACCGAGTGATATCAATTTGATAACTCATATGCGCTCTCATTTCTTTAGCGCACGCGAATTCCTAAACGCGTCAAAAGCGGAAGAGCGCGACTCGTTTGAACCGCGCTGCACGCACCCTTTTTAGCTCTGCCTAAAGACAGCGTAGCGCGAGCTCAGAACAAATGCGTTTACGCGCTGACTGATCTCGATCACGAGACCACTAAACAGCGCTGTGAGAAGCGTTTGAGTTTGGAGCAGAGGTTTCCATACAAACCACATATGTCAAAGGCAGATGAAACAGCGCTGACATTCTCAACAACACTAACGCGGAAAATAGGAAAAACATTGTGCGACAACAATGCAGTAAGAATACTTTTCAATCCACAAATCACCAACATTTTGATTCTGGAAGACCTGCTAAGAGAGCATTGCAGTAGTGCAGCCTGGACGGAACAAGAGCTTGAACAAGGAGTTGTGTTGCATGTTCTGAAAGAAAGGGCCTGATCTTCCTAATGTTGTATAAAGCAAATCTGCAGGACCGGGCAGTTTTAGCAATGTGGTCTGAGAAATTCAGCTTATCATCAATCACAACTCCAAGGTTTCTAGCTCTTTTTGAAGGAGTTATGGTTTATGAGCGTAACTGGATGGTGAAATTTTGATAAAGTGATGGGTTTGTTGAAACCACAAGCAGTTCTGTCTTAGCCGGGTTGAGTTGAAGGTGATGGTCTGTCATCCAACAAGAAATGTCTGTTAGACATGAGATGAGAGCAGCTATCGTCGGATCATCAGGATGGAATGAGAGGTAGAGTTGAGTGTCATCAGCATAGCAGTGATATGAAAATCCATGTTTCTGAATGACAGAACCTAGTGATGCCATGTAGACAGAGAAGAGAAGTGGTCCAAGTACTGAGCCCTGAGGCACCCCAGTAGCTAGATGTTGCAACTTGGACACCTCACCTCTCCAAGATACCTTGAAGGACCTATCTGAGAGGTAAGACTCAAACCACTGGAGTGTGATTCCTGAGACGCCCTTTGCCAGAGTTGACAGGAGGATCTGGTGATTTAATATCTTCTAAGCTCACCTGTGTTTCCTGCATTTCTGTCAGCAGCTCCCTTCAGAAATTTTGAAATCTTGGAGCTTCTCTTCTGTTGTAGGAAGATTATATAATCACTCCTGAAACCACAGAACAATTTTTTTATCAATATTTGTTTACCATATGAGATCAAAACACGTTTGAACTAAATCACACTCCTTGTTAGTGACGTCACCGATAAACAGTACAGCACATATTTTAGGCAAAATAAGTTAGACCACTTCCAATAAACCATTGACAAACTGACAGCAAACCCTTTACAAAGCTATCAAAACCTCTCAACTACACATAAAGATGTGATTAAAAGCCCGAACATTCATAAACAAGAGCTCAAGCTATAGGGGTATCCTACCTCGTCTGAAAACAGTTGAGATGCTAACGGACTTTTTCGAAGACTGTAAACCATTTCTATGAAGTAAATATTCAACAGAGGCATATCAATTACATAAACAGTTGTATGTGATATTTGTGTGATTTTAGGGACTAAACTCACCTGAAAGCAGGGAAAACAACAGCGAGAGACGGAGTTTTGCGGCTTGTCAGTTGGTGTTGTCGCCCCGTTTCCATGGTAACTCCCCCAGTGTTTGAATTAGACTCCAGTATTCAGTGCGCACGGCCATTAAAACATATACTGTATATGATTATTTATTTTTATTTTTATTATTTTTTTGTCATGCAAAACAGCATTAAAATAGATCTACTGGTCTTTTTTAATTAATACACACCACAACACTATTTATATAACTCAAAATTAATACTTTATATTGCACTATAATTGAACGCAACGAGTAGAAAATGAGTCTGGAGTGAGTTCTGGACCAAGCAGGACAATTTAGCTCACTTGATCTCACTTTCCAGAAAAAAAAATATTTACAACATATTGAGTGTGAAGAACCATTAAATAGTCTAAAGAACCTTTCTGTGCTACAAAGAAAATTTGTGCAATGGAAAGGTTCTTTGGATATGGAAATGGAAAGGTTCTTCATGGAACCATACACCGAACTAAATCACACTCCTTGTTAGTGACGTCACCGATAAACAGTACAGCACATATTTTAGGCAAAATAAGTTAGACCACTTCCAATAAACCATTGACAAACTGACAGCAAACCCTTTACAAAGCTATCAAAACCTCTCAACTACACATAAAGATGTGATTAAAAGCCCGAACATTCATAAACAAGAGCTCAAGCTATAGGGGTATCCTACCTCGTCTGAAAACAGTTGAGATGCTAACGGACTTTTTCGAAGACTGTAAACCATTTCTATGAAGTAAATATTCAACAGAGGCATATCAATTACATAAACAGTTGTATGTGATATTTGTGTGATTTTAGGGACTAAACTCACCTGAAAGCAGGGAAAACAACAGCGAGAGACGGAGTTTTGCGGCTTGTCAGTTGGTGTTGTCGCCCCGTTTCCATGGTAACTCCCCCAGTGTTTGAATTAGACTCCAGTATTCAGTGCGCACGGCCATTAAAACACATCAAATTTCACGCAGCATTTACATAAATTAACCTCTAGAATTAGAACTCTACATAAACAACTAAAATCTCATTAAATCATTATTAAAATCGTACATTTAAACTCGTGTAGTTCTACGACCAAATGCAAAATGTATGTAGTGGGACAAAGTGGCACTTTTATATTTTAAGATTTTGTATCACTCAGCCTTTTTATTTCATTTTAATATATAT
>NW_015653008.1:378011-408199 GCF_001515625.1 Sinocyclocheilus rhinocerous | reverse complement strand
TTTTTTGTCATGCAAAACAGCATTAAAATAGATCTACTGGTCTTTTTTAATTAATACACACCACAACACTATTTATATAACTCAAAATTAATACTTTATATTGCACTATAATTGAACGCAACGAGTAGAAAATGAGTCTGGAGTGAGTTCTGGACCAAGCAGGACAATTTAGCTCACTTGATCTCACTTTCCAGAAAAAAAAATATTTACAACATATTGAGTGTGAAGAACCATTAAATAGTCTAAAGAACCTTTCTGTGCTACAAAGAAAATTTGTGCAATGGAAAGGTTCTTTGGATATGGAAATAGAAAGGTTCTTCATGGAACCATACACCCTGCCAAAGAACCATTTAAGAACCTTTTTTTAAGAGTGTATGCACATGCGAATAGTGCAACCAGTGGTCACTTTGCTATCCCATAAGGCCACAGGAGCTGAGCAGTCATCAGATTTGAGAACTAAGAGCTAAAGAAATGAAGGTTGCTCATGATAAACTTGTTTAACAACACCCAAGTAAAGTATTTTTGTGGTTGTTGTTGATAGTTTTTATGTGCAAAGCAGGGTTATTATTGGCAACGAAGACCATTTATTTAAATTCTAAAATAAAATAAACAGTAGATGGAAAAACAAACCAAAAAAAATGTAAATGTTGCCTTGGCAACTGAAATATGTTTGGCACTAAAATAAGTTGAAATACTAAAATTGCTAATTGTAAATAAATACAATTTAAAAAGGGGTTTAAACAGGGTTGCTAGGTCTATGAAACAAAACCAGCCCACTTGCTATTTAAAATGAGCCCATAACTAGCCCATTTGCTTTTTTGCCGTAGTTTTCCCCTCTCCTCTTTGCCTAAATCGCATTCCGGGAAGTTGGGGGAGATCGCTTTAACCAGCGGACTAAAACTCAACCAGCAGCACTAGTGTAAATGTAGCCCAATTCCACGGTGACCGTGATTTCATCAAGTACAACATGTTCCTGGATCAACATCCTTGTTGATCCTGGAACAACATTCCTATCAACCAATCAGAATTGAGGGATAACTTTTCAGGAAATATCTGTTTTAGGCTTACAATCAGGGTTAGGTGCTTCTACACCCTTGTTAATTTCACACTGTTTTAGGAATAAATTATGGGTAGGGTTAGGTTTAGGGGTAGGGATTGGGTTAAGTCTATATTTTTGGACAGTTATGTTGATCCAGGATCAACAAAAGATCCAGGAGTCTTACTTGGCAAAATCACGGCGACCCAATTCCACAGTAAGACTGTAGACTTGGCAACACTGAAAATCGAGCTAAAAATAAAACTGAAATAAAAATAAATTAAACCAACATATTAATATTTAAATAAAAGCAAACATGAATGAAAAATGACTAAAATTCTAATAAAAACTGAAAATATAAAAACTAAACTAATTCACAATATTAACACAAACTGTAATAGTGTATAAATAAAATTAAATAATACAGGTCATGGCGTCGCTAGGCCATTTTTAGGGGGGCTATAGCCTAATTTTTTTGATTAGCTCCATAAACTGTACAACAAATTCGTGATCGCCTCGGTCCCCTTTAAATTTCATATTAAAACGGCGGCAGACTTCGATCGGCTCCTCAGTTACCAGCTATCTGGAAAGAAGTAGTGATTTCAATAAGAAAACCTGGTAAGGATGACTAATTAATTAGTAATTAGTAATCCTATTAGTTACAGACCAATAGCGCTCACATCCAATCTATGTAAAATCATGGAAAGGATGATAGCGGATAGACTGACTTATGTCCTTGAAAAAAGAGGATTACTGGCTAATTGTCAAAGTGGCTTTAGGAAGGGAAGAAGCACAATAGATTCTGTGGTGAGATTGGCGACTGAAATAAGAAAGGCGCAAGCAAATAGAGAGTCTGTAATTGCAGTATTTTTCGATATAGAAAAAGCCTACGACATGATGTGGAAGGAGGGGTTATTAATCAAACTAAGTAAGATAGGGGTTGAAGGAAGAATGTTTAACTGGATCAAAGATTTTCTGTTCGGAAGGAAAATACAAATAAGGATTGGGGCGGATTTATCAGATCAATACATAGTTGATAATGGCACACCACAAGGCAGTGTGATAAGCCCATTACTTTTCATTATTATGATTAATGACGTATTTGGAACAGTTCCAGAAGATATAGGAAGGTCTTTGTTCGCAGATGATGGGGCGCTATGGAAGAAAGGAAGGAATATGGAATATGTTACTAGGAAAATACAGGAAGCAATTGATATAGTGGTGTAGTGGGGCTATAATTGGGGGTTTAGGTTTTCTATAGAGAAGACTCAGTCAGTCTTCTTTACCAGAAAAATAATTCAGGAAGGACTAATCCTATTAGTTACAGACCAATAGCGCTCACATCCAATCTATGTAAAATCATGGAAAGGATGATAGCGGATAGACTGACTTATGTCCTTGAAAAAAGAGGATTACTGGCTAATTGTCAAAGTGGCTTTAGGAAGGGAAGAAGCACAATAGATTCTGTGGTGAGATTGGCGACTGAAATAAGAAAGGCGCAAGCAAATAGAGAGTCTGTAATTGGAGTATTTTTCGATATACAAGCCTACGACATGATGTGGAAGGAGGGGTTATTAATCAAACTAAGTAAAATAGGGGTTGAAGGAAGAATGTTTAACTGGATCAAAGATTTTCTGTTTGGAAGGAAAATATAAATAAGGATTGGGGCAGATTTATCAGATCAATACATAGTTGATAATGGCACACCACAAGGCAGTGTGATAAGTCCATTACTTTTCATTATTTTGATTAATGACGTATTTGGAACAGTTCCAGAAGATATAGGAAGGTCTTTGTTTGCAGATGACGGGGCGCTGTGGAAGAGAGGAAGGAATATGGAATATTTTACCAGGGAAATACAGGAAGCAATTGATATAGTGGTGGAGTGGGGCTATAATTGGGGGTTTAGGTTTTCCATAGAGAAGACTCAGTCAGTCTTCTTTACCAGAAAAAGAATTCAGGAAGGAATAAAGTTAAGAATGTATGGGAGAGATTTAGAGAAAGTTGGAACTTTTCATTTCATGGAATTAATTTGGATTCACGATTGACATTTGCAGATCATATCAGGAGAATGGAGGAAAAGTGCAAAAGAGTAATACATTTAATGAGATGTTTGAGGGGAAAAGAATGGGGTACAAGTAGATTATCAAAGTTAAGAATGTATGGGAGAGATTTAGAGAAAGTTGGAACTTTTAAATTCCTTGGAATTAATTTGGATTCACGTTTGACATTTGCAGATCATATCAGGAGAATGGAAGAAAAGTGCAAAAGAGTAATAAATGTAATGAGATGTTTGAGGGGAAAAGAATGGGGTGCAAGTAGATTATCAATGAAGAGAATATATGTGTCTCTAATTCGATCGGTGTTAGATTATGGGTGTGTGGTTTTTGGTTCTGCAGCTCAATCTCTGTTAAAAAAGCTTACTGTAATCCAGGCACAGGCCTTGAGGTTGTGTTGTGGAGCTTTTAAAACTACCCCAATGTCAGCATTACAGGTAGAAATAAGAGAATATCCTTTAGATTTAAGAAGGAAGCAGTTGATGGTAAATCATTTGGCAGGTTTACAAGGGCATAATTATTCACATCCTACAATGCAATGTTACAGGAGAGCTGGGAATATGGGAAAAGGCTAAATGAGAACTTTGGTAGGATTGGAAATGACACAGCTAAAGAATTAGGAGTTTTTAATTTGAGGAAAAATTGCACTGTAGTTTATCCAGAAACGGCTCCCTAGAAGTTAGTTTGGCCTGAGGCAGACTGGTTTGTGTTAGAGGAAAAAAGGAGGGCAAAGGAAGGTATAAATCAAAAAATAGTCTTCAACAATCAGATGGCGGAAAAGTATAATTATTACATACAGGTTTATACAGATGGTGCCAAGGAACCAGAGACGGAAGTAACAGGATTGAGTGTGGTGGTTCCAAGTAAAGGAATTGGAATTAATAGAAGAACACCTAATATGTTAGGGGTTTATACAGTGGAAATGCTGGCAATATTAATCGCTGTACGATGGGTGGAAAAGACAGGGCAGCATAACGTTTTGGTTTGTTCAGATTCATCATCAGTTTTAGCAAGTATAAGGTCATTCTATTCAAAAAGTCGGCAAGATATACTGTTTGAAGTCCTACAGTCAGTGACAAGAATATCTAATCAAGGAAGGCAGATAACATTTTTATGGGTACCAGGACATGTAGGGATAAGCGGAAATTAAATGGCAGATAAATTAGCTAAAACAGCGTTAAAAAAGGAAACATAGAAATGCAAGTAAGTATCATTAAAGCAGAGGTTAAAACTGTGATATGGAAGACAATGAATCAAATGTGGCAAGAGAGGTGGGATAGAGATGGCATTTATATCAAACCCAGAGGGAGGTTAAATGTTCAGTGATTGGAAGTGGAAATTGCAGAGAGGAAACAGCCTAAGATGTTAGGGGTTTATATAGTGGAAATGCTGGCAATATTAATCGCTGTACGATGGGTGGAAAAGACAGGGCAGGATAAAGTTTTGGTTTGTTCAGATTCATCATCAGTTTTAGCTTGTACAAGGTCATTCTATTCAAAAAGTCGACAAGATATACTGTTTGAAGTCCTACAGTCAGTGACAAGAATATCTAATCAAGGAAGGCAGATAACATTTTTATGGGTACCAGGACATGTAGGGATAAGGGGAAATGAAATGGCAGATAAATTAGCTAAAACGGCGTTAACAAAAGGAAACATAGAAATGCAAGTAAGTATCAGTAAAGCAGAGGTTAAAAGTGTGATATGGAAGACAATAAATCAAATGTGGCAAGAGAGGTGGGATAGAGAGGGGAAAGGAAGGCATTTATATCAAATCCAGAGGGATGTTAAATGTTCAGTGATTGGTAGTGGAAATCGCAGAGAGGAAACAGTCATATCTAGGTTAAGATTGGGACATTGTTTATTAAATAAAACACTCAAGTTAATAGGAAAACATGATACTGGATTGTGTGAGGTTTGCCAGGAAGAGGAGTCAGTGGAGCATGTGGTCTTGAGGTGCAGCAGGTATGAGGTTCAGAGAGAGTTGATGAGGAATAAGTTGAGAGAGATAGAGGTTCAGGACATGACATTAAAAGGGCTGTTGAGCACACAACATAGGGCACACACCAGACTTCTTATGGATTTCTTAAGGGACACAGGGGTTTTTAATAGAGTATGAAGAGTTATAGGAGTAGTGAGGAAGGTTAAAATTATTATTATTATATAGTAGAATAAGGATGAAGTGTGTGGATTTGTATGCTTGTGGGAGAAGGAGGGAATTGGGTGAATTAGTCTGTAAACCTATTATCTGATTCACACTCCGAAGCAGACGGTGGAGGTAATGCACCAATTACGCTGGATGCCAACCGCCGTTAAACATTAAAAAGAAGAAGAAGAATATCGGCTAGTCCACGTCTTTCAGCGCATTCTTTTTCAATCCGCAGACCGCTGCGGCTCAGAGCGAGAAACAGAGGAGGTGTGTGTTTATCGATAGATTGTTATAATATTTGCATCTGCGCAGTTCTTTGTCATTAATACAGTTTACAAAATATCATGGGGGAGCAATCGGTTCCCCATGTACTGTAGCCTAAGTTTTCGCAGTGTTCACCCCTCATCACACCACAGCTGGTTCCTCTAGTGAAAATGAAGCACATGAACGCATACTTTATAAAACGATCATGTTGCCATTTTCATTTGAAAATTTAACATTCAATGCAATACATATTCCAGTGCATGTGGCAAAGAAGTTTGCATACTTGAGCTAAGGAAAGAGGGTTGTACTAGAACAGTAAACAGTAAAATGTTGTGTTTGTACAGTAAAGTGTGTGTGTGTGAGAGATATGTGTATTTGGCTTATTCAGTTATACCTATCTATGCAATACAGTAGAATACTGCAATAAGTTTAGTATACAACCCCTATTAGTCAAACATTTACACACACACACACACACACACACACACACACACACATATATATATATATATATATATATATATGTAGGCTATATACCCTCATTGGTAAATGAAAATCCTAGAATCGCCCCTGATACAAGTGCCCCATGCAATAAAATTTCCTAAGCATGATCTCCAGAATGTTATAAATTCACCTTGGACTGTAATGTTGATTGTGCTTCTCTCAATGCCAAAGCCATTTTTTGCTTCACAGATGTAAATCCCTGCATCAGTTATTTGGATTGATGAGATGTTTAAAAGCACAGCTGATTCGTTCGGATCTCCTGTCGCAATGCTCTGGGACTGTCTGTACAGTTTCAGTTCTGCTGGCCCGTCATCTGAAGAACAGAATATGCTTATGCTCTCTCCTTCTTTGGGCTCTTCTCTATGGCTTAACTGGATTTTGGGGATGTTTGGAGGACCTGCATTTAAAAAAAAAAGTTTAAAGATCATGGCCAGGTTTAAATTGATTAGACAAGACAGTTGATTTCATCATGAGTTAATTTACCCACCTACAACAGTGACTTTTACTCTCATTTGCTGGCTTCCCACGTCATTACTAACGTTACAACGATACCAACCTGCCTGAGACCAGGAAGCATTATTTATTATCAACTTGTGGTTCTGACTCTGGAGTTCAGGCTCAGTCTCCCCTAGTTTCCACCAAAAGATTGTTGGTTTGGGGTTTCCGTCTGCATGACATGTTATCTCCAAACGTTCGCCAAGCTTTACCGAGGTATTATTACTGGAAACTGTTATAGTCCCTGGACCATCTGGGAATAAAATGTAGAGTTTTCATTGATGACACATGAAAAGTGATTTAAAGGGGTCATGAACTGAGAAACCAAAATTCGCTAGACATGTAAGGCATACTTTTCCAAGAGGTCATTGTACTATAAGGTGACCAGATGTGCCACTTCCCAGGGACACGTTCTGCACAGGATTTCTAAATTGCCTAAAATAACCAGGTGTTGGTTGTTTTTGCTGTGCCGATCGCTGTATGACAGTAAAGTACCACGAGAGATAGAGAGCAGAGCAGATAGCTCCATGCTTTCTAATCACTCTCAACGGTACTTTGATGTCATACAACAATCGATCGCCGCAGTGCAAACAACCAACACCTGGTTATTTTAGGCAATTTTGAAATCCTGTACAGAACGTGTCCCCGGGAAGTCTGTACTATAAAAACAACCTGTAAATTTCAGAACTCAAAACTTTCTTTTTTTTGTCTAAAAATGGCTTATAATGAAGCCAGTCTGCCAAAACGGCAGCTTGAGGAATGTACCATTCTATGATGTAATAGTGTGGATAAGTACCTGCTCCACAGAAGAAGATCAACGCCTGCTTCTACATCACTGCCTGTTTAGCCCCGCCCACCAATTCATGCATGTAGTGTAAATAACATGAGAGGCGAATGCAGGTCTACGCAGAAACCTGCATTCGCCGGAATGATAAATGATAAAAGCACACCTGTTGTTGTTCCATCATAGCTGGTACAAGTGCAAATAGCAAACAAACAGACAAAAGAAAAACGGCAGTGTTATTATTGTCATAAAGTGGGTCACGTAATTTCAAATAGTTTAGCGTTGGAACGTAAACAACTTCTTCTGTTTCTGTTCTTCACAGCAGAAACCTGTTGCTTTGGTAAAAACTATCTCTAAGGATATGAGAGAAATGGGAGTTTTGCCTGATAGTATATATGACCCATTTTTGTTGAAGCATTTGGTATGCATTTATATGCTCTGATACCTTACCCTTTTCTGATCAGTCATATTTGGGATCTAGTATATTAGCTCAGGGCATTAGTATGGATGTTGTGACGGTACCTTTGCATTGCATACATTTGCAGTCTGATCTAATCACTCGATTTGTGAACATGGGGGTGCATCCTGCGCTCCCAGTTCCAGGGGTGTCCTTTATTTTAGGAAATCATTTGGCTGAGGAAAGGGTTTTACCTGCTTTAGATGTTGATCATCCCATTTCATCTTCTGAAACAGATGAACTAGTTCAGAATTGCCCTGAAGTTTTCCCCGCTTGTGTCTTTACTTGTGCTCAGGCAAAGGAAAGGAATGATGAGATTGTATTGAATGATACTATTTTGTGTGTAGGGAGGAGACTGGAGAAGATGCAGCGCTGAGTGTTTCTGCTCATAAAGACTCTGAAGTTATGAATGTTCATGTCCCTTTGTCTCTGCCTGTTACTCGTGAGAAAATTGCGGAGGCTCAGAGAGAGGATAAATCCTTGGTTAAATGTTTTGCTGTGGGCAGAGATGGCAAAGGTGCTTATTATACTGTAGAAGATGGCTTGCTGATACAAAAATGGCAGCCGAAAGTTAGTGCAAGCGACGAGGGTTCAACAGTATATCAAGTATTAATTCCCTCAGCTTACTGAGTTCATGTACTTTCTCTTGCTCAGTGGCATGCACAAGACACCTGGAGGGGCAGGGGAGAAATGGCGTTTTCGAGGGCACAATCGTGGTCTGGGGGCAACTAGACCAGACCGAAAGGGCACATTAGCATTGGCGATAAACGGGGCAGGTGCTACGAGCCAGCCACCCTATACCAACCCTGCACACCACTGCTCTTGCTCAAGATCCATTTTTATCTGGACATTTAGGGGTTACCAAAACGTATAACCACGTTTTGCACCATTTGTTTTTTTTTGGCCTGGACTTAAGAAAGATGTAGCAAATTATTGCCGTACAAGTTATATCTGTCAATATATGGGGAATCCAAATGAGGTTATTTCCCCAGCTCCACTCATACCAATTCCAGCATTGGGTGAGCTGTTTGAGCATGTGATTGTCGATTGCATGGGACCTCTACTTAAGATGAAATCTGTTAATCAGTTTATTCTTATTATCATGTGTACCACCACTCGTTATCCAGAAGCTATACCCTTGTGTAAAATTGCTGCCAAGTCTGTAATTAAGTCTGTTGTCAACATAGAGGAGAAACAATAATGTACAGTATGTGGAAAATAATGTGTTTTTTTAACCTTAAACCGCATAAACACATTTCATTACACCAAATACACAAAATAATGTTCTTTTTAGCAACATCATATGACCCCTTTAAAAGGTTAGTTCACCTAAAATTGAAATTCTGCTACCATTTACACACCCTCAAGTTGTTTTAAACCCATTTGAGTTTCTTTCTTCATTTATGTTTGACAAGTAAGAAACTTAAAAGAATTTTGAAACAAATTGAGGGTGAGTAAATGATGACAGAATTTTTGGGTGAAATATCCCTTTAACTGGTATTGAACCCAGAATATTCCTTTAATAAACGTTGGAGTGCATTACCCAACAACTTACATTCAGCAGTTGTTGTTCTCTCCCGATGGTTGAGATTGAGTTTCAGTGTTGCCTTGCAACTAATATTCTTGCCCAGATCATCGACAGAAGGTGTATAATTGAACACAGAGGAATAATTCTTAACATGGTCTAAAATTGGTTAAAATTGGTTAACCCTTCCTCACGGAGGGTCTTATCTCCACGAAGCCACTCAATCTGAAACTTGTCCAAAGGGTAAATGTTGTGGACTGTGCAGATAAGCTTCTGTTCTTGGTTTGCTATCAAACTCTTTATTTTGGGCAGTATGGGATCTTCTGGAAATGCTGCAGAAAACACACTTCATCATAACAGCATCCAAATCATTTACACAATAAATGCTGTAATGGTTTACTTTTTTCACACTCTGTTTAGATCATCATAGCTTTAAACCTAATAAATAATAATAATAATAATATCCTAAATATAATTACCATAGAGACAGTGTTATTGTTAGTTTTAAGGAAACATCATCATTAATGTTTACGAAAACTGCATCATCATCGGTTTGACAACACGTTCTGCAAATACTCACAAACGAACCTGGCTGGGACATGATGATTCCTTAGCTTTTTGGATATTATTAGCCGAAATAAGCAGGTGAAATACACAATTACTATAACTCTGAAACTTTATGTAAGCTGGCTAACTTAATTTCACAACTTGTTGCAGTCCCCTTGAATCATTTACGCTGTGGTCTGTGCTGCTTGCAACGCTTTTTTTGTTGGTCGTGTTGTGAGTGTTTGCAGCACACGTGTTCTCAAATTAATGTAGGTGTTTTCTTAATTTTTTTGTAAGTTAAATTTCTTTCATTTTCAAATTCTCTTTCACTATCATTTACTTTATGTCCCAGATGAATATGACTTTCTTTCTTCAGGAGAACACAGAGATTTTAGAAAAATAATCCATATTTTCCAATCCATATAATGCAAGTAGATGTACCCCTCAAAGTGGATTATATGCACTGAGAGTTCTTTACCACTTGCGCATAAAGATAAGCTAGCACATAAACGTCATTTGATGTTGTGGTAATAGGTAGAGACTCTTGAAACCCTCACAGAAACCTCTCCTGCCTTGTTTTTGTCAGAAACTGAGAAACAAAATAATTGTTAACACCATAAATAATGATAGCAGCATTAACATGCAGTTTCATGTTATTTAACAACACACATGCCAAGCCTGGTAATCCCAGGAGAGTACCTACACACGTAGTTGTACTTTTTAAATGCTGACACTAAACACTATCGTAACTGCTCAGGCTAACATTAGCTAGCTATCTCATAAACAACGTCAATGGTATTCTTGATAATCGTTAACTTATCTTCATAGTCATGAACACATTTTTTAAACACTATTTTAAAGCCTTTAAATTTCTCAGCTATTTCTTCAGCTGTGCAGTGAAATTCACTTTAAAGAATCACTTTTCATTCATGAAGCTGACATTAAAAAATGTGCCAAAAATGTGTCTCCTGGTGGAAAACAAAGACTTTTAAGATGAAAATGACACGAAATTACCATTGTAACCAGTAGATGGCAGCAGAAGATCAATCATTAGCTCAGGTGCCATTTCAACTAGCTTCTAAAAAAAGCACGTCTTGCTTTTGGATTTATTAGAAAATTACTACCGTATTGTCCCGAATATAAGACGATATTTTTTTCTTGGAAATACATCTGAAAAAACGCGGTCGTCTTATATTCAGGGTCTAGACTTTGACATGTCAATAATACACCCACAACAATAGGTGGCGCCAAATACGCATAAAACGAGTGTGCCATGAAATACGTAATGTAATGCATGTTGTAAAGATCGCGAGTAAAAACAAAAGAAGCAGAAAACCTTACAGCTGCACGAGTCGTGACTGTCACGTTAGCCTGATGGCACCAAACTCCCTTTGTGATTTTAAAATGTAAGACAGTACCCAGATTTGAAGACTACAGTAAGATTTAACTTCTACTGTTAATAAGATTTTGGTAGGCTACTATTAGATGGATAGCCTAAATGTCCTAATTCAGATGGGCTACCTGTTTTTTTTTTTTTTTAATGGTATATCAAAAAGTGTATATTTTTTAAATGTGATTGTTGGTACATTTTACCAGTTTTTACCATACTTTCAAAACAAAAATTAAAATAGGAAAAATATGCAATATGAAAATAATTGAAGACAAAATGTGTTTTACTGAGAAAAAACAAGATTTGGTTTTTAAAAAGCCTTTTTCCAAAAGGTACATCTGGAAAAGGGGGGGGTCGTCTTATAATCAGGGTTGTCTTATATTTGGGCCAATACGGTATTATAAGAAACTTTAGTCTCTTACTGTACTGAAGTATGAAATGCAAGTGCAGGAAGTCACAAAGTCTCATGTCATTTAAAAAATAATAAGCCCAGACACCAACAACCTAGAAGAGTTATTTAAAAGATGAGTTAAAAGATGGCGCCTGTGTACGTGGAGAGCCGTCTACTGATCTCGGCTATGTTTATTGGTTGTTTTTATGTGCCCCTGCTGTCCCCTGCTCACAACCTGGATTTTCTGTTTATCACCGAGACCTGGGTGAAGGTAGGGGACCTCAGTCCATATTCTGAACTTGTTCCAGCCAACTATAACTTTTACAATGCTCCGCGATCATCAGGCAGAGGCGGCGGGCTAGCTATCATTGCTAAAGATTCATATCTTCTGCCACCTTCACGAGTTTTGAAGCTCAGATTTTACTTCTGAACTGGTCTGAACCTGTGGTCTTAGCTCTGATCTATCGGCCACCACATCTAATCAAAGACTTAATAGTAGAGTTTTCAGAGTTTGTAGGGGATTTGATCACTAAATACGATCGCATCCTTATTTTAGGTGACTTTAATGTCCATGTATGTTGCCCCTCTAAGCAGCTAACTTCTGAGTTTTTAAACATCATTGACTCTTTTAACCTGCTGCAGTGGGTTAATCATCCTACACATACACATGGACACATTTTGGACCTAATTTTGTCACATGGTCTATCTATCACTGACGCTGAAGTTGTTGATTCTGTTATCTCTGATCATTTTCCAGTTTTATTTAAATTGTCCCTCCCACTGCCTTCTCTTACACCTGCCTCTGATGGTACGCAAGCCCGTGAATATTTGCCTCATTTTTGTGAGGATTTTGTCAAGCTCTATAATGAGGTCAACCCTCTTTTATCATTAGAGTCTCTATTACCTGATCTTGATGCTGAAAATAATTTTATCGTTTTAAATACTGCATGGACAGATATTTTAAACTTTACAGCTCCTTTTAAGCTCTTTAAGCCAAAATCTACATCTAAATCTGAGCCATGGGTTGATCATAGTATTCGTTCCTTGAGACAGGTATGCAGGAAAGCAGAAAGGAAGTGGAAAAAGGACAATTTACAGATTTCTTATGAGATCTTAAAGAATTGCCTATCGTCATATCAGAATGCCTTAAGAAAGCCAAGGCTTCCTATTTTTCTAAACTGATTGAGAAACATCACCACACCCCAAAATCTCTTTTTTCTGTTATCAACTCCGTTCTAACCCCCCCTGTAAATTCTCTTCACTACCCGTCTTTGGCACTTTATGAGGATTTCTCTAGTTATTTTGGCAATAAAGCTTCAAGTTTGAGGGCCCAGTTTCTGGTCTCCGATCAGGAAATACCAACAGAGATGACTTCACCTGTCTTGTGGACTTTAAATCCTGTCTCTCTACATTCTGTAAAGGAAGTAATGCTTAAACTTAAACTCTCCTTTAGTTTGCATGACACTATACATCCTTACTATTTGAGACAAATATTTGACACTGTCGGCTCTGGGCTCTGGCTCTGGGCTATTTAACAAATCTTTGCTTGAAGGAGCTGTACTTTCTAGTTTGAAAATGGCCTCGCTTACACCTGTACTAAAGAAACCCTCACTTGATGCCTCTATTTCATCAAATTTCTGTCCGATCTCCATTTTGCCATTTATTTCCAAGATATTGGAAAAAAAATTGTTTTTACACAACTCCAGATCTTCCTGACTGACAATCATATTCTTGAGAAGTTTCAGTCTGTGTTTATATCACTGCACAGCACAGAAACCGCTCTTGTAAGAGTTCTTAATGATATTTATATGGCAACAGATTCGGGGGACTCGGTCCTTTTAGTAATGTTAGACCTGTCCTCTGCTTTTGATACGAGTCGATCATGCGATCCTTATCTCTCGGCTGGAGTGTTGCATTGGGCTAGGGGGGGCTATTTTAAGTTGGTTTAAATCTTTTCTATCCAATAGACATTTCTCTGTAAAAAAATAGGACGTTTCTCTTCTTCTCTTCGCAGTCTATCCTGTGGTGTGCCTCAAGGCTCTGTTTTAGCTCCTGTCCTTTTTTCTCTCTATCTTCTCCCTTTGGGTTCCATTTTTAGGAAACATAATGTTTCATTTCATTGCTATGCCAATGATATGCAAATCTATATGCCTGTGTCTAGGAAAAATAAGAGTGCTCTAGGCAACCTAACAGCATGTCTTGAGGATGTGAAAGCTTGGCTTGCCAAGAATTTTCTTTTTCTGAACTCAGACAAAACAGAAGTCATTGTTTTTGACCCCTCAGAATTCAGGCCAAGAAATCACCTTGACCTTGAATCTTTAAATCAATTCATCTCGCCCCAAGTACGGAATCTAGGTGTGATGGTAGATAGTTGCCTCAGCTTTGACAAGCAGATTAGCGTGGTCATTGGGTCCAGCTTTTTCTTTCTTTTGGCGCTTTTCCACTGCGTGGTACGACTTGGCTCGGTACGGCTCAGTACGGCACGGCACGGCTCGGTTTGCGTTTCCACTGCAGTTCAGTACCGCTTTAGAGTGGGCGGGATTATTCACATGTCGTTATAGTTGCGTCACCTCTACTGCCGCGACTCCTAAAAAACTTTTTCATTCCGCGTCGCCCCATCAAGCTCTCGCTGGATCCGCTCCTCTGCTATCAACGAGAGGAACGTCTGTACTTCCTCAACATTACACGTCACGTTTTGGTAACGGTACGGTTCGCTTGGAACCCCAACCGAGGTGGTACTAAAAAAAGTACCAGGTACTGTACCCAGTGGAAAACCCCCCAAAAGTGATCCGTCCCGAGCCGTACCGTGCCGTACCATACAGTGGAAAAGCGCCATTTGTTCTCTATCGAAAATCAAATCCTTTCTTCCTAAGCGCTCCTTGGAGTTTGCTATCCATGCTCTTATTACCTCTCGCCTGGATTATTGCAATTTCCTCTATTTTGGTATATCTAAGTCCCAAACGGAACGCTTACAGGTCGTTCAAAATGCTGCGGCGAGATTCCTGAAGGGAAAGAGGACATTTGATCACGCTACCCCCCTTCTGAGATCCCTTCACTGGCTTCCGATTAATTTTAGAATTGAGTTTAAAATTGTATTACTGGTGTATAAATCATTAAATGACTTAGCACCTTCTTACTTGTCCGATCTACTTCACCTGTACTCTCCCACCAGAGGCCTTAGATCCAAAGATAAACTCCTCCTTCAGATATCCAAAACCCGGCTAAAATCGAGGGGTAACCGAGCCTTTGAGGTGGCCGGCCCGACACTGTGGAACAAGCTCCCACTCTATATTAGATAGGCTTCCACTTTGTCTGAGTTCAAGTCATGTCTCAAAACTTATTTATTCTCTGTTGCTTTTAGTAGTTCACTTGTTAACTACAAATTAAATAAGTTAGGCCTAATTATTAATGATATAACAATTAAATAATGCATTAAGTAAGCGTTTAAGTATTTTCAGATTTAAAGTGCCCCTATTATGGATTTTTGCAAATTACCTTTCATGCAGTGTGTAACACAACTCTAAATGAATGAAAACATCCTGTAAAGTTTTAAATCTGAAAGTGCACCATGCATAAAGTTATTGTCTCTCAAAAGAAAGAGTAGACTGAATCATTGAAACGAGTCGTTTTTAAAACGAATCCCAAGCCGTTTCATGTTGACGTAAGCATGAAACATTAGCATATTGCCCGCCCACTTGTTGGCGCGCAGACCTGGGAAAACTTGCTTTTCGTGTTGGTCTGAATAAAAATGCTAATTCATTCTTTGCCACTAGGTGCCGCTTTTGGAGCGGTAAAAATAGCTGTTTCCCCGGTAATGGCTTTACACAAAGCAGCACTGTGCTTTATCAGGCTTTAGGAAGGAAGATTGGGTTGTTGATGTTTCTCTGCCATTCTCGCTCTGTCTGCACAGCGTGCGTGAACGCGCTGATGACGTATCCTGTCTGCGCGAACCGGGTGCGCAGAGGTATACTCATACATACGTTGACAGGCAGGTAGGAAAGCCAATTAAAACGCTCGGACCGAGCATTTTGATTGGATGAACATTTCTTGGTCCTACGCCTTCCACAGAATATATAAATACAGATAAATACATTTAGACCACTTAACTTAATGATTGCTATCGGGATGTGAAGAGACTTTCAACCAGCATAACAAAAAATGTTTCTGAATACAATCACCTATTGCACCTTTAATGCAAAGCTCTATTTTGACATCGGTTTGTCCGATGTTTTGTTTCTTCCATCGCTACAGTTATCACTGTCAATCACAGCAATGACAATTTAGTAGATTCACTCGCGGAATTATTTACACTCGTGTTTGTTATTCCTGAAACGGTACAAGTGGACGTTTGGTCTTCTTTGACAAACCAAATTTTTCTTCAGATTGTGAAGAGAAACCGAGCAAAGGGTGCTCCCTTTATAGCGCAACTGATTTTGACAGTTGACCGGAAATGACTGAGCTGGCTTATATAAAACCAGGAAGTAACCGTGCATTGACGCTTCAAAAACCATGCAAAATGAACACAGTAATCCATATACCCTAACTGATGAATAAATGTCTTCTGAAGCAAAACAATAGGTGTGTGAGAGAAAAATACTAATATTTAAAACTTTTAAACTTTTACTTTCGGCCAGCTGTCAAATGTGCATTCGCTTGACATGAGCGTTAGCAGACTCTGTAAGTGTGTTGTGAAACTTGCATGAGAAGTCATGTGGAAGCACAGAGTACCGTCACTTACCGTGCGAGTTTCACAAAAGCTTTGATTTTTGGATTGTTTTCGTAAAAATCTCCATTTGTGTTCTACATTAGAAAGTCATACAGTTGTGCTCAATTATTCATACCCTTGGTAAATACGATCAAAGAAGGCTGTGAAAATAAATCTGCATTGTTTATCCGTTTGATCTTTCATTCAAAAATCTAACCTTTAACTGAAGTAAAAATATATATTTTTTTTTTTTCTCTAATACACAATGACTACAATTATTTGTAGCCCTAGAAATCCTTATAAGTAAAATATATCTTTATATGTATATTCCCATTAATATTTGCATTTTTTTTTTATCACACCAGGGCGACTAGGAACATGAAATTATCCAGGAATATAAATATGAGGGAAAACAAAGGCCAAATTCCCTTAGTCATTCATCACAATGAGTAAAACTAAAGAATATAATTCTGATGTGGAGCAAAAGATTACGGAACTACAAATTAGAAAGTGGCTGTAAGAAAATATCTAAAACATTGAAAATTCCCCTTTCCACCATCAGGGCAATAATTAAGAATTTCCAATAAACAGAAAATGTTACAGATCTGCCTGGAAGAGGACTTGTGTCTATAGCGTCCTAATGCATGGTGAGGAGGAGAGGTTGAATGGCCAAAGACTCTCCAAGGATCACAGCTGGAGAATTGAAAAAAAATAGTTTCTGGGCCAGAAAGTAAAAAAAAAAAAACTTCAACTGGAACTTCAAACAGGACTGGGTTTTATGGTCAGATGAAACTAAAAAAATGAGTTTTTTAGCAGCAAACACTCAAAATGGGTTTGGTGCAAACAGCGATAAAAAGTACTCCATGTGTACAATGAAATATACTGCTGGATCTTAAATATTGTGGGCCTGTTTTTGAGATCCTGAATATCTTGTTCAGATAGATCATGGATTCTATCAAATACCAACAGATAAAAAAAAATCGAAACCTGACTGTCCCTGCTAGAAATCTTATAATGGGTCGAATTCGAATCTTCCAACAGGACAATGATCCACAAACAAACATCAAAATCACAACAAAAATGGGTCACTGAGCACAAAACCAAGCTTCTGCCATGGCCGTCCCAGTCCTCCAACCTGAACCCTATAGAAAATGAATGGGGTGAATTGAAGAGAAGAAGCACCAACATGGATCTGGAAATCTGAAGGGTCTGGAGTGATTCTGTATAAAGGAATGGTCTCTGATCTCTTGTCAGATGTTCTCCAAACTCTTCAGGCATGAGAGACTCAGAGCAGTTATCTTGGCAAAAGGAGGTTGCAAAAGGTATTGAATAAAAGGGTATGATTAATTGTGGCCAATGTGTATTAGAGAAAAAACATTTATTCCATAATGAGACCCACCCACTTTAAATTCCTATTCCCCAATGAAAGGTCAGATTTTTGTTAATTTTGAAAATAAAATATCAAAAGGATTAACGATGCAGATTTAATTTCACAGATTGCTTTGATTATAATTTACCAAGGGTATGATTAATTATGAGCACAACTGTACATCTGGGACGGCATGCGGACAGGGAAATGATGAAAGAATTGTCATTTTTGGGTGGAGTATCCCTTTACAATAGTCATAAGTCATTACACTCAAAAAAAGTAAGTCAGCAACTGGTATAAAACTGCTATTTGTAAGGACTGCAATCATTAACTAGTAACTGAAAAATAATGAATTGAATAGTAATTTTAAAAAGTAATTAAAAGCAACACTGGAATAGGTAGATACTAGTAACAAAAAAACGATAACATTATTGGAATATTTATGTACCAAGCAGCATAGCTAGTCAGTACAGGAGTAGGTTAGTGGATAAATAAATGCTAGTGATGTTTAAAAGTACTTATTAATGTTAAAACAGCTTGCTATATCCATAAATTAATAACTGTCTAATTAGCAGTACAGCTGAAATATTACTTACAGAACATTTGTATCTTTGACATTTTCTCTTGTCGATCTTGCTGACAAGCAGCTTTGCACACAACTGTATCACTGTGTTTGACAGAGATGTTCCTGATCAGCAGGCGGGAAACATTCTGCTCATTTTTAACCTCTCCACCGAGAAATTTATCCAGTGCTGCTTTCCAGACGAAGGTCACATTATCCGGACAATCATTCACTCGACAGGTCAGCTCCAAATCCTCACCAACATGAATCACTGGATTTAACGGAGTTAATTCCAGTATAAAATTGTTTTCTCCTATGAAAAAAAAAAAAGTGTACTGTCAAAATAATGAAATGTGGAAGGTTCAAATTGATTAAACAGCTGTGTGAGGTCTTCTTACCTGTTATTACACTAAGAATATTAATCCACAGCGCAAAAGTGATGCATTTCACTCCACACATTTTGCTGCCGTTGTGTTTCACTCATTCAGCATGCGAATTGAGAAATGACACGATAATGTTGTTGGATATTCCCACCACGGCTATTTTCTAACCAAGATACTGATCAACCATCCCGCCTTTTCCTTTTTACTTTCCAAACAAACATTATCCATTGTTTCTCCAAACAAACATTATCCATTTGGCTCACTCATCAGACGCCAAGCCACACCTGCTCACATTTTCCTCATATCCTCCAGTTTGTGAATATAATTAAATGGTACTTGATTATTTTGCACTAATTTACTGTTTTGAGTGTATCTTTTTCAAATAAGTCTTTTGTACATCACAAATCACCATGTCACGGTCTTTAAAAGATCTGTGTAAGGACAGTAGTTTAATGCATCTAAAGTATATTCCACCTAAAGTACATTGATGAAAGTTTTGATGGTTTGAAGGTTTGGTGGTGTTGGAGTTCTTCAAGTTCTTCTGGGTTTGAAGGGTGATGAACCCCCAAAAGATGTTATTCTGGCTCGGTGGTGATTGGGAGAGTCCATTTTTATGGGCATTATGTGTATTTCCTTTTTTTAAAATTTTTTTTTTTAAGATTTATTTTTGGTGTTTTATGCCTTTTATTTAGATAGGACAGTAGGTCGATGGGTGGGATCGGGAATGGTCCACGAGCCGGGACTCGAACTCGGGATGCCCAAAGCGCAAAGGCGCTACATGTCGGTGTGCTGCCCACGAGGCCATCGGCGCCGACATTCCAGTTAAAATTACAAATATCTGTGCAAAATGTTTTAAAAATCATGATTTCGATACAATCATATTACTAAACATAATTGAATCAGCATCATGTGATCATACATACATGCATATTTCTTGTAAACACCCATACTGTCACACACTCATGCACAACTGTTAAGATTTTCATTCGAATTGGGACTTTCTTAAAAAAAAAAAAGTGAGACAATGCTGTAAAATTAGTCACAAACAAATGCCAGCAGTTACATTCCATTTTGGATGTAGAAAAATTACTGAATACATTTGTGAATAATACATCAGACTTACAGAAATGTTCTCAATTAAAACACTATAAATATGTTATTATAAACACTTTAAGCCCAGTGTGACTTTTTTGAAGGGTTTATCAGATTTTAGGAATGATTTGTCCATGGTTGAATGGTCAGCTGCGATGACCATCAGTGTATAATCATAGCCTTAGTACTGAGCATATTCAGACTGAAGGGACTGTGGAGAGAAAGAGAGAATGAAATTAATAAACTGATATGAAAGGATGTGTGCAAGCAAAGTATACTAAAGTATGGAATACACTAAACCCGTTTTACAGACGAGGCTTAAGTCTAGTCCTAAAATGCATGTTTGAGCTGTTTTAACTAAAAGCAGTCTGCACTCATATATCTTAAAATACATTACTGCCAATGATTTGCATCAAGATGCACACCAGTAATGTATCTTCTATGGTACTACTTAAATATATAGTTCAGTCATGAAACTCTAGATGGCGCAGGCGAGCATTGGCAGTAGCAAGTTCCTGTACTTGCTTGCAGCAGCAGCAATAATCTACAACTACAGCAATAACCAACAGCAGCAGCAATTCAGCAGCAGCAGCGTAGCAGATCTATTCCGCCAAGACCAAATACATTAACATTGTCATATCCATCACCATGCTAAAATCTTCCGAGAGTTGTCATGATTGAAATGTCCTAATTTAACTAAAGCCTAATCCTGGCTTAATCTATGCGCTGTCTGTGAAACCAGGCTTATGCATCATACATTTGCAAACTTAGAAAATGGTTACAGAGGAACACTGGGCATCAGACACTAAACAACTGAGGTTCACACACTAAAATACTTTCAGATCATTCCTCATCACTAGGAGACACGACAAATGAAAATGTTTTATAATTGGCATTCAAATATCAAATATCATAACATATTTGTTATTCTTGGACTGGATGGAATACAATACGGTACTACATTCTATTGTGAATGCGCGGATGTTAGTTAGAGAAAGCTAGAGATTACGGTTTATACAATTTTAAACATGGATATTTTTCTTACAAAAACACATCGATTTGCTACTGGAGGCCTTTATTCACCCCCTAACTGACCTAATGAAAAAACAAATGTTGTGTAAATCTACTCTAAAAAATGAAAATACTGTCATAACTTGAGGTGCGGTCACATTAACGAAATTGAGGCAAAATTTTGCTGGCAAAAAAGTGCTATCAATCTGTCAATAGTGTAGCAGATGAAGCACAGCTCACACAGAAGTCACTTTCAAACGAAGCATCTTTTTGTTGGTCAATGCCGTGAATTCACATGAAAATCTGCCCTCGCAAAAAATACACAATCCCCTCGATTTCTATTGAAACGACTTGATTGATCAAAATTCGCAGAATAACTGTAAATTACCACACCTTTACTCAGTTTTACATCTTATGTGAGGACCACCCCAAAATTAGTAATTATTTGCTATAAATTTGTGCTTCTGATACAGCTCAGATTTTATTTGTATTTACATCACCTTTTTGTTCCAAGGAAGAAAACACATTCATGTTTGGAATGACATAGCGGTAGCAGTAGCGGTACATGAGCTGTTCTTTTTAAATTATGAAAAACCACTGATTATAAAAATCTCACATAAAGATCACAATTATACATATAGTATAAAAAATACTATAGCACAGAAACAGTAAGTGAGGCCAGAAAAAAACTGGAGGAAAAACACAAAGTGAAGGAAAGTTAGTAAAACAGCAGAAGTAGTGAGTGAAAATCAAGCGCCACACAGACAACAAAGGCAGCCAGATGGTCACTCACTGGAATGGATCTGCTGAGGTAGTGCCCTGGAAACCTGCTTAGTCCACCTCGCAACGGACCTCTACGGGGGTTCGGTGGACCGCTGGAGAACAGACTATAGCCGGTTCTGTTCATAGGCCTGACTGTGCGATTAGCGCTAACCGTATTAGCGCCAGTAAGGCTGTTGAGGTTGGTGTTGGCCTCTTGATTGAAGTTTAAATGTGAGGGAGGAAGTCGGGGCTCAGTAGAGGTGTACCCAAAGCTGAAGCCAGATGGAGGTGCGGGGGTTAGAGCAGGAGATGGGGAAGGTGCGAAGGAGGAAGGAGGTGTGCTGTTGTCATCGTCATTGAAGTTGTTGTCATCGTAAAGGTTGCTGAGGGAATGGGCTAAACGGGGACCGACGCTGTGTGGGCCGCATAAAGCGGGGTTAGCAATGTCTGGGTGTGTAAATAGGATCTGGGATTAAAACAAATCACTCAGACAGTGTAACATTAATGTACCTTTTTAGATTGCCGGCAGAGGAGGAAGGGCTTCTTGTTAGTCTCCGTGGTGCAGTGGAAAAGGAGATGAAGAGAGGAGCTTTGGAAGACTTGGGAGGGGAAATGGTGCTTGGAGCTGGGTTTATTCCACTGCCAAAAAAAAAAAAGACAAATAGCAGAGCAAGTTTATTAAAAGATTGTAATTTATTTACGCTTGTCCTCCAGAATGTCCTCATGGATGCAAGCTTTTTTGTTTCTTTTCAATGCAGTTTCTTCAATATGAGTAATGATGTTCAAAACTGCAATGCTTGTGTGTAATAACATTGCACTTGGTACAGGTCACTGTCACTGTTGTGGAAAACGTAGTCCCTCTTAGACCCCAAAGTAATTTTATTGACTGAAAGAATTGTTCATGGGTACTTTATTTGGTACTTGACTACAAATACAATGGAGGGCTGCTGATACTACAAACACTGAACCAAACTATTAAAATGTCGAGCAGCAAGCTCATTGGCTACAAATGCAAAGAATGCCAATAGTGATTGGTGTAATTGCTAGCAGATTGCCGGCAGCCATATCACCCTGTAGCTCAAGACTGGTCGCCCACTGAAGCTAAGCAGCGTTGAGCCTGGTTTGTACCTGGATGGGAGACCTCCTGGGAAATCTAGGTTGCTGCTGGAAGAGGTGCTAGTGAGGCCAGCAGGGGGTGCTGACCCTGTGGTCTGTGTGGGTCCTAGCACCCCCGGATAGTGATTGGGACACTATACTGTCAACAAGCACCGTCCTTTGGATGAGATGTTAAACTGAGGTCCTGACTCGCTGTGGTCAATAAAAATCCCAGGATGTCTTTCGTCTAATCATCCCTATATCTACTGATTGGCTTCATCACTGTCTCCTCTCCACCAATAAGCTGGTGTGTGGTGGGCTTTCTGGCACACTATGGCTGCCGTCGCATCATCCAAGTGGATGCTGCACACTGATAGTGGATGAGGAGATCAGATAATCAGAAAGGAAAGATATCATGATGATGCTTTAGGTTCCTGAGCAGGCTACCTTTGGGTTCTAAGTGGGACTGGATTTCAATGGCGAGTGACTCTCAATGCTGTAACTGATGCTTAATCATGTTCTTGCTTCCCTATCATCCAGCCCGTGACCCAGAAATGTGTATGCACAATTTAAGAAATGAGAAGCACCATGAATCATGCATGACGTCACAATGAACTGAGAGTACCACTGGTCCACTGGAGCACTGACCTCCAGGTCAAAAGCTCTATAAAGCTCAAAATAATGGTAAATCTAAAATGGTAGATTTACTGTCAATAAATTGGTAAATCTACTGTCAATATTAACTTGACAGTAACTCGGTTTGACCTCATGATTCTTCCCTCTATGTATACCTGGGGTAGAGATGTAATAGTATAAAAATATCTTATCACGATTATAGTGACCAAAATTATCATGGTTATCAGTATTATCACGGTATTGTTAAAATGTGCTGGAAATGTTTAAAAAGTACTGACACATAAATCATTTACCAAGTTTCGTATTTAAAATCAACAAACAATAAATAAAATTACTTAATAAACTCTAAAACAATAACATTACAAATTATGTCCGGATTTTAAAGGACAACATGACTGACACAGATTATCTAATAGCATGTACGAAATGTTCAAATAAAGCTTTGACAAAGTTTCATAAAATGGTAAACCTCACATTTCAGCCTTTAAATAAAAGAAAGAGTTAAGTCAAAATGATAATTGAATAATAAATGATTATATGTATTTGTTCTGCTCCATAAATAATTCTAGATACCTTAACCGAATTGTTTAAAAGTGTAGAATCCACATAAGCTTGTTTTTAATCAACTGGTCAAAATTTACAGCAGGGCATGCAAATTCGGTCTGTATTTTGGCCAGACAAAAACTGCACACAGGCTGAATGTAAATGTAACTCTCTGTAAATCCACTCTCTGACACTAGGTGGCACTTATGGAACAGCAGAATTACAGCTGTTTCCCGTGACCTCCGTGGACAACGCAGCATTGTGATTAAAACACTACTTTATTAGGTATTACATGGAGTGGAGATGAAAACAAAATGCCATCAAATCTATTCTGAAGGCAGTCAGAATCTTCAGAGGTACATTCATATAATTAATTCATTCATATATTCATTTGTATAATTCCCTTAGCACTCTTTTAAAACCTCCCAGCTTTTCCGCCATATTTTCACACAGAACGAAACTACTGTTACTTAAAACTGTGCTTTATGCTGGATAGTATTTATTTATCCTATAACTTTTCATATCATATAACTATTTCTTCCTACAAATTTGTCACATCTTAAATCATCTTCAAACCAAGCATAAGAAAATTAAATGCATGGATTTTTGGTGTTTTTTGAAAACATATTAATTCCCTGCCAAAGGCAGCAAATAGAAAGCAAAACATTATCAAGGCAATGCTTTTGTATATTGAACCAAAACTTTTTGTTTAAAGGTACAATATGTAAGTTTTTGCCGCTAGAGGTCGCATTTTCAAAACAATAACAGAGGCGAAGCTCGATGACGCAATGACGGAGCATGGAACGATGGGAGATGTCTTTTTCACAAATAATTATAATACAGGAAAATTCTGGAAATTCTTAGTGTAACGTCATTTATATCTATTTAAATCACCTGTACATGACTATTACTTGCACAATAAATAATATATATTTGCTTACCTGTCTATTAAAACACACGCGAGAGCGGAGTCTCTGTCCAGTCCGAGGTTTTTGCGAAGCTCTCTCCATTTTGCAAACGCCACGCCGATATTTATTCTAGTTTTATTTATGTGTTTGTCCCAATGCCTTCTTGCCTCAGTTGGTGTACGTCTAAGTTTTTTTGGATTTTCCATACTTTCTAAAGTGTAATCGCGATCCATGATAACGTAAATGCACAACAGTGGCGCGCTGCGTGCGGTATAGCTAACACTTTTGCATTTCTCCACGTGTGTTGCCGTAGTATTCATAAGTGGAAACCGAGGATAGCGCGGATATTACATCATTGATAGGCGACAATGACCATGGATGAGTCATTATTTAAAACTGGAATTTCTCTGGATTTACAAATCCTTGGGAACTTTTGAGATAACGTTCCCAAGTACACAACTGCATGAAATATATAACACTGTGCAAGTGGTTTTTGGATATTTTATTACAAAAATCTTACATATTGTACCTTTAACTGCCACAATATTTTGATCTGGTGTCACGACTGAGTAGTGGTGTAATGTAACGAAGTAATAATACTTCGTTACAGTACTTAAGTATTTTTTGTGAGTATCTGTACTTTACTTGAGTTTTTATATTTCAGCCAACTTTTACTTTTACTCCACTACATTTCCTAATTAAAATTTATACTTTTACTCCGATACACTTCCCCGAAGCATATTCGTTTCTTACTACAAAATAGTCAGTAGTCAGAAGAACATGGACTGCAGGAAAGCAGGTTTGACGATTGTAATGATGTGCGATCTGACATTATCAAGTAGGCTATATCACCAAATCACACACAGAGTGCACGCACGTTGATTTATTAGTCTATTAAAACTCAAAATTCCAGGCATTCTAAATTGAAGACGGCAAAAATGCTTCTGTATGCTTTTTACATTTATATAATTTAATATAGTTAACAATCTATATCACACAAAGAGTTCCGTTTTTCTGCAGATATCGGCATGAACACATTTAATAATCAGTTTATACAAGTTCACTAAAGCAATAAGTGACTTACATTTTAGACATAATATTGCTTGTTTTTGCTCAATCTTGCCAACGAAAATAGTTCCAAACAAAGATCACAGCACTGTTTTACGCGTCTCTGAGCAATGGACGTCTGGTAAGATATCTGTACTTTTACTTGAGTATGGCTTTCAGGTACTTTATACACCACTGCGACTGAGACTGTTGAGACCATATTAATGATAATTATATCCTTTATTTAATATAACTGAAGGTCTACCTAAGCACTGTGGCAGTAGGTCTGGGGTGGCGTTGGCCCTTTAGAGCTAGTAGTTTGTCTCCTTGAGTTGGAATCATGTCCTCTTCTCTGAACTCATTCTGTAGTGTAACAAAACAGTTTCAATAACAGTGTTACTGTATTGTGCACTCAGATATGATTGGTAGATTCAGTTCTTCAGACGTCTCACCTCATCCACACTTGGTGGCTTCAGAATGGTGCTGTCGATGGACATGTCGTCCACGCTGGATATGAGATGGGCCATGTTTCTCTCCTGTTGTCGGCTTTGCCTCAGCTGCTGTTGCTTCTGCTTGGACCGATGGAGATCACCTTGCACCCACATACTGTGCTGCTTCCTTAAGAGAAAGAAAGTGCTTCTAAACAGACCTCTAGACCATTTTATGTCCTTATGTGCCTCAATCTGTCTGTAGAATTTTTGGACTTACTGTTCGAGAAAGTGCTGCTGTGGTCCAATGACGGAGCCCGGTCTGCAGATTCGTGTCCAGGCAATGGCCTCAGGTGCTGTGAAGCGATAATGCTTCATCAGGTAGCAGCCTATCAGAGTGCCTGTCCTGCCAAGGCCAGCTGTGAAAAGAAAGTGGGAAAATAATAATTAAAAATCTAAATATTATATTAAAATAAAATCATTTTAATCAGAAAATGCTCCCCATGGAAGAACATGCACGCAATCAAACTATTTTGTTCAAAGTATTTTGGCATTAATTCATCTGTCACAGCCAGATAAATAAGACAGATCCAACATGGACGGGTTGCGTGACTTACCGTCATCCTCGAAATCTAAGAACAAAACTTGTAACTTACCAAGTAAAATAAATAAGGATGCACTGATTTTAAAATTCTGGTCAGCACCGATAATCAATGATTGTTGTCATATTATGGCTGTTAATCGACCATATTTATACTATTTTGTTGAAAATTAAATTGAAACAAAATAAACTACTAAAAACTAAAATCAAGCACTTTAAACGTAAAAATTTATTCAGCCGTCACCTTACATTGTGCATCGATGAAATATTAATAGTGTTTTTAAAGATGTACTTTGAGTGGTAGGAGATGGGTAAAATGTAAAAATTTTTAAATCATGATCAAATAAACATGCAATATAGACTGATACCAATCAACTAAAAATGCCTAAAATCAGCCGATGACCAGTATGTTACAGATATAAGATATATTCATTAATTTTAATTGCTGAAATTTTGCTGATTAAATCCATTAATCTCAATCAGAATTAGACAAGTTTTACATGAGGGCAAAAAGGTTTTAAGTTGGTAACGCAAATTTGTCACACTGACCAGCAGAAATCTGCTTGGTTTGAAAGTGACATCAAATGCATCAAATTTGACACAGACTGCATTAAATACAGGTTCACTAGCAACATAAAGTCTGGGTCCTGCATTACACTTTCACAAAAATTGCAGGCTCATACAATGTCTCCTTTCCACTTTTTATGTATGCAATAGTGCACCTTACTCCAGATGCAAAAAAAAAAAAGATGCAGTTTCTTCATAAATCTAGAAAGTGTCTCACCCTTGCAGTGGACAGCTATGGCACCCTTGGCGCTCTCACAGATGTGCAGGAAGCGTCTTGTGAGGAGATCACTAGGTGTGGTGCCGTCTACAAAGAACAAGTCGTGATGTTCAAACCCAGCATCTGTGAAGCGCCGACCTTCATAAATCTTCTTGTTCAGTCGCACAACATCTGTGACATTGTGCTGGCGGAAGTAGGAGAAGTACACTTCTGGAGCGTGGAGAGGATAACCTGAAAGAGCCAAAACAGTCATCAGTTCAGAAGTGAAGAACAATTACCAAAACATCGATCCAATAACCACTAGAATCTAGTATTTGTTGGGGCAGAAGCTTTTAGCTCTGAATCTAACGTGCCAGCTTACCGTTCTCTATTTTGCTCTTGGGATGAGGTCCAATGAAGGCCAAGAGTTTTCCTGGCACAATCCAGTTAAAATCACCATTTTCTACACGCTTGTAATGCAAAAGGTGAGAAGACATGCTAAAACATCTGAATTCATCAAAAACATACATGTTAACAACTAATGAAAAGAAGTTACATGTGTTGAGTTTTGTAGATGCTTTATTGCTTTTAAGAATTTACAATAGGATAGCATCCTTTTTCCTAGCGAGTGTCCTGCGTTTTAAATTATGGGAAGCACTTCCGGTTTGGGGAAGCTCCACTCAAAAGACTAAAACAAATAATTTCAAATCATAAGGCTGCACTACAAACAATCCTTATCCATCGTTTTGACTGAATAAACAACATTTTCCTTCATGTTCTATTTTCAGACAGCAGGAGAATAAGATAACAATTGGTATTTTAGTGCGGCATGGTATAACTCAAATATCTATGGCAAGAGCTCTTTTCAGTCCGCTGCTTTCTTTTCCTCCTAAATATTTTCTGTTTTCCTAAATTGTAACAATATATAAAAAGACAACAATTACTACACATTTGTGGTCTGCTCTCCTGATTTAATTTGTGATATGTTCCATGGATAATTCACTGAATGCATTAAGAATCTGTTTTTCTCTTGCCACATTCTCATATCTCTTTCCAAGAATGTTTTCACACGGATGCTTTAAAATGTAATCGTCTCCCCTTTTCATTTCTAATCCCTATTAGCAGTGTTTACTGGAATGTTTCTATTTGTTATCTGTCAAAACGACAGAAATCACACTGAAATATTATCACTCGTGAGAATGAGTATGAGAATTAAGAATACTAATATTGACGTTAATCAATATTAATATATATAAAAGGTGATACCTCATAATGTTCATATTCTTCAACATCAAAATTCTCAAAGTCAAAGAACCCGTGCTGCAAGGCCTGAAGAGAAAATGTATTAATAATAATTAATAATAAGATTCGGCATTTCATTAAATAAAACAAATATGAATTTGGGTCTTTTACTAACTTTACCAACATAACAGAAATTTAAATGGTTCTAAGGAAGCATCTTCAAAAGAGACTATTATGCATGAATTAATTTTAGATAAATCCTTGATGCTTAAAAGGACAAACTTGCAAGGTTTTCTTCAACCCCACATACTCAAATAATGTTTCAATTACAAGTACAGCCATCCAAGTTGCATATCTCACTGTTCTTCAAGTGCATATCATTCCTGAAACTCTCCACACACACAAACTGTTTTCTTTGTATTGTGCTTCCTGTTACTCAGTTATCACATTGTGTTAATGTCCTTTATGTAATCTGTCTGATAGTGCCTGTGCCAGTTCTTTCTCCCGTGTCAGATTGAAAAGACAGATAATTGGACTAAAAGCTTATGATCTGGGGATAAAGTGCATTACATGTCTACACTGTCCAGCAGTGGCGAAGCAAGTCAGCCCCGGGCCAATATGCAAAAAAAATGTGTCCCCCCCCCACTCGGTTAACTTAACTTGGTCCCTATTGTTGATTTTTCTGAAGTAAATAACGTTACGTGAACCTTGAGCTGTTTTACGGTATAGGCTAAATGCTTGGAAATTATATTTCAAGTTTAAAGTCCATTCATTATTTGTAGCACGCAAGCCACTCGATAATCGCAGCTTTGTGCTTTGTTACTACAAAGTCTCAGCCTTCTGTCAATTTTATGATAAAATACAAACAATAAATGTGTTTTTACGCTCTTTAATATGTAGTGAGATAATTCGCCTCCGTTCAAGCGGCATATGAATCAATTATAATTTCCTCTTTAATATTTGCAGCACGAAATAAACATGAATATTTGAATGAATGAAAAAAAAACAGAACAATTTAATACAAACGAATGTCTCATGAAATCGATCAATCAGAGTTGTAAAAAACGTCAATAAGTCTACATTTTATTGCTGTTTTTTATGTTAAATGTGAAGAATGACGGATGCCACAGACTTTTTTTTTGGCGGAGTAGCCTATAGGTGGAATTTTCACATTAACTTCACGCAATATAACATGATTTACTATCGTAATTTTGACTTTATTCTTAAAATATTATGATATTAATCTTATTTATTTAGTTATTTTTCAACGTGGCACTAAAATGCTGCCATAGGCTATTTGTAGCTACTGAATGCAAACACAATTTTGGCACAGCGGCCCAAAAAACAAACAAACAAAATAAATAAAAAACAAACAAAAAAGTAAAAAATAGTGAGGGGATATTTTAATTGTTTGTTAATAAACTAGTGTTTTCTGAGTCAGTGT
>NW_015653008.1:368620-377240 GCF_001515625.1 Sinocyclocheilus rhinocerous | reverse complement strand
CTATAGATATATTTATCATGTCGGTGAAGCGCTCCTGCTCAAGACCAAGACGACAGAAAGCGCATCCTGTTTGTTTTCCTTATTTTACAAAAGCACAAGGTTTTGTTGATATTGTGAGTGCACACAAATAAAAGTAGACTTTGCAGTTCCGAATGAGGTATACTCTTACCTTTATGAGCAAAAATGATGGCATATTTTTAAGCTTCCACTGTTATAAAAAAAAAATGCAAGTTATCGCACTGGCGCCTCCCATGTCCTGCAAAGCACGATTCAGCTTCCACTCTCTGCACAAACGATTGCATATGCGCCTAACAGCGCACATTTATCTAGGTTAAATGTTTAAATTAATACTGTGAAATGCACAAAGTCTTTTATGTCTATAGATTTTATTTTAGGCAAGTCGGTTGGTTGATTTGAGAAGGCTAAATTGATCAAACATATGCTCAACTCACTGTCTGCCGCTGGCCGCTCCATTAAAAAACAAAAACTTGAATTTAACAAACATAAAATGTTCCAAACATATTTCTAAATTAACTTAATAAATAAACGAAAAGAAATATAACCACTTTGCCATTAAAAACCGAAACTGAACTATTTTAATGGCAACAACAGCAGCTGTGTAATGGGGAAGAGAGAGAGAGAAAAAAGACACGGGCTCCAGTCGGACTCGAATTCTGATAAGCTGTCGGACAAGGGAAATTCAGGGAAATTGCAGGGAAATTCATTTCATCGTTTCAATTAAAAGTTCCCCTCAGCTCGGCGGACCCCCAATCTGCCCGGGCCCATATGCACCTGCATACCCTGCATACCCAGACGCTACGCCACTGCTGTCCAGCCTTGATCCAAAAAAAAGTTTAAGAGTGTCACAAACTTTAACCTTCCTAAATATTAATAGTTCAAACGGATTGTGCTTTTATAACAAACGCTTCCCTTTAATACACGTACCTTGCGGATTCCTTGTAAACAGTCTAATATGGTTAAATCATATGTGCAGTTCCCAAAAGCAGCATCTCTATATGGTAAGAAAAAAAGAAAATAGAAGATAAAGAATGTTCATTACAAAAAAAAAAAAAGATTTTTTGTGAATGTATGATTAAATATTTGTTTGTGTGTGTGTGCGCGCGCGCATGCATGCAGTGCTTCCTCAAAATTACACACACTACCATTCTAAAGTTTGTCAGTAAGGTCATTTTTTTTATACAACAGTTATTTCTGGTCCTCGAATCTGATTGGCTGAGAGCCTTTTCCAGCAGTGCAATATTCTAGTGATAACAGAACTCCAACCGTTTCAACGTTTGTATCACTCTGCTTGCGGCATTTCTCACATTTCACAATATTAGTGAACTTATTTGTTTACTGTAATTCTGATCAAACAAATACAGCCTTGATGAGGTATTATCAATGTTGAAAACCGTTTTTGCTGTGTAATATATATGTGGAGCCCATGTAACTCTTCCAGGATTCTTTGATGAACAGAAAGTTCAAATGAACAGCATTTTGAAGTAGATTTTTTAAATTCTTTACTGTCACTTTTGATTAGTTTAATGCATCCATTTAGAATAAAGGTTTTAATTTCTCTCAAATTATTATTATTATTTACTGACAAACTTTTGAACAGTAGTGATACAGTAATATACAAAGCTATAGTAATGAGGTATGAGTAGCATGATGACACGTGATCAGATCAGATTGTGATGCTTGTGTCAGATGGTGTGAGCAGCTTCTCACCTGAAGGGCAGGTATGACACATTGGTTCCAGAGATCAGGGCCCGGTACACCTCCTCTGGAGTTCTTTTTAAGTAGATTACCTGCACACAGAAGCGAGACGTCATGACTAGAAATTTCTCCGGGAGGCTCTAAAACGAGGTCAGCTGGGTCTACATAGCTCTTGTTTTTCACTGTTCATAATCACTTTGTTCTTACTGTCTGGGGTCTCTCAAACCCTAGAATGTGATGGTTAAAATCAACAAAATGATCATCTTCTAAGGTCATAGAAACAGAGCTGGACTCACCGCATAAGCACCGATGAGGAAGGCCGCATTGGCTCTCTTCCGTTGGTCGTAACTGCTGTAATGGATGATGCGCTTTCTGGACAGAGTGAAAGACTGCAGACATACACAACACACATTCATTTTCAGAGCTGTGCTGGTTAAAGGGATATTTCATCAAGAAATGAAAACACTTGTTCTAGACCTGTATAACTTTTCAATGAAACACTAAAGGAGAATGCTGCTTTTCATCCAATAAGTTGCACCAAGAGCTTGTAACACTCTAAAGAGAAAGGAAAAAATGAAATCGCATCATATGACCCCTTTAAATCGAATAAATGAAAAACAGATGTTTGGTGAATAATAATCTAACTTTAATTCTGTCCCTCACAGAAAATACGGTATTATATGAGAACTCTATACCACTCTGTTTAAGAAAGCAAAAGAATATAGTGCATGATGCATATGGACTGTTTCTGTCACTTTCTATCACTTTCTCTGTACGGAAATGTGTAGACATTCTGTCTGTAGAGTGCTGCAGGGATTACTTATTTTTGTAAGCCAAAACAGCTTCAATCGTCCTGAAGTCAAAGGGTTTTTTGAATTGCTTTTTGGTAATTTATTTTAAAGTTTGAAAGGAACATGTACAGATTGCCCAACCAATCAGCTTCAATCATCCTGAAGTCAATGGGTTTTTTGACTGCATGGGTTAGTTTATTTTAACCAAATTTGGAAGGAACATGCTCAGATTGTCCAACCAATATATAGCTGTTTTTCACCTCCATTCAACGACTGTTTTCCAGCATCCCTCCGCTACCCCAGCTGGCTCCTATACCCAGCCAAGGAAATCTGGGGGAGTACTTTGGGTTTGGGTCATATCTCAGCTTAACCCTTCCCTAAATATGCCTATTCTTTACCCCGCCTGATTTACAGTATGCACATGTGAACTCGTGAAATGCCTGAAATGATTCAAGTTCAAGATATTTTCATGTTTTATTACAAAAAATTACTTATTTAAAAAAAAAAGCTTTTACTATTTCTTGTCTCTTCTAACTCAAACTTTTTAAATAAATACATTTTAAAATAAAGTCTGAAAGAGTTGTTGAAGCTTAATGGTGGTGAAATTAAAGTAATTCAATGTGGGGTTTGTTTATAGACTACATTTAGCTTCAAAATGCATAAGTTTGCAAAGATTATCATGATTACATGAACAAAACATGTAAGCATCAAAACTTTTTGATGAGTTTATTTTCTGCAATAATCCAAAAGCTAATGGAAAAATACTGTTGGGTTTTTGTGGAGGGAACCAGGTTAATGCTAACTTTGATGTTGGCCTACAAAAATATGTCAGATATATCAAAATCAGGTTTGCAACGACATGAGAATGAGTAATTGATGACAGAATTGTAATATTTTGGTTAACTGTTCCTTTAATACCTTTTATTACATTTAATTAGATTTAAGCCAATTTGTTGTTATTTATTTCATAAAAATTGTTAATTATTTATACAAAGAATCAGGGCCAATTACACTAAATAGAATGGCCCCAAAATGTATTTAGTCATTTACACCAGACTTTAAAATGTATGAATGCAACTGCATTAGGAAACTCAATACCAAACCCAGTGTTATCTATTTTAAAGAAAGATTAACAAAAAGAAATTAGGTTTAAAACTATAAAACAATGTTATATTGCTCAGAATGAAAGCAAAAGGTATCAGACTTTTAGCAGATCATGGATCCTCTGCTCATTTCATAAACTAAAAATCACCAAACCGTTAATTGGTTAAAACTTAAACAAGACAAGTTATTTTAGTTCTGAGAAAAGCTCTACCATAATTTGTACCATTACTATAACTCAATAAACTTTTAATAAAAAACTTTTATGTGACGTTTTATGTGCGGCTTACACTGGAAGACAAGAATTGTAGAAAAACCTAGCACCTGAACCTTCTCCAAAAACAAAATTACCAGCAGCTTTTCTGTTAAATTTATGGCCATTTCCTTAAATTTTCCACAACACAAAGCAATACATAATTCGAAAAAAGTATACAGAAAACAGTACACTGGACCTTTCACAGACTTTTCTTAGAGTGTAGATATTCAAATACTTTTTCACCTCACTTCACATTATAAAGACACACATATACACTGCAGAGAAACACCTTGAACATGAGCCATACCCCTTTATCTGTCAGCTCCAGACACAGACAGTCATTGAAGTTCAATCATTCATGCCAGAAACTTCTGTCCCGGCATTATACAGACGTGTATAGAGCGCTCTCTACTGCTCACTGCATGAACTCTGTGTGCCTCATTATACAGTCTAGCAAACAAATCTCTACACATGAGCATTATAAATATGAAGACTACGGCTGCTGATGGTGGACAGTTGTGAGCACATATTAAAGGCAGAGTAAGTGATTTCTGGTAGCCAATGTTGATATTTGAAAACACCAAAACAAACACGGCCCTACCCCAAAAGGGTCTTGCCCCTATTTTGATAGCTCCGCCCCACATATACGTACGCAACCCAGGCAACGATTAGTTCTGTGAAACAAAGCAAAACCAATGTTACACCGTGTCTACTGACGTGAGCGGCGCGGCGCAACAAATCCCGACAGAAAACTGCTGCCGGGTTCTATTTATGACGTGCTGACACAAATTTCAAATGGTTTTCAACGGTCGTTTGATCGCGTCCAGTGTAGTCAGACTTTAGCTGTTGTAGACACGGTGTTACTCACCTATTGAGAAGAAACAAAGCAACCTCGGCGTCCGATCGCAGGCCTCGCTCCTTGAGTTCTCTCCAGCGCTGGAAAGCTGATCCGATATTTTCACGGGTCCTACTTCTTGCCTTATCTTTCCGCAGACGTTTTCCTCTTTTGTTTTTTTATCCGCCATCTCTATCTTTCTGTCGCTTGGCTCGGCTAATGTCCGTCCCATGCACTGAACGCGCTCTCCTCCACATCACGAGTAGACACGCCCCTTATTGCTGATTGGCTACAAGTTTGTTTTGCGATTCGGCCCGAATCAGTTTTCTAAAGTGTTTTTGAAAAATCACTTACTCTGCCTTTAAGGTTTTTACAAAACTGAACCATTAAGGGTCATTTTCATTCAGTTTGTAATGCTGGGCCCGGATTTAACCTACCTATATTTGCAAAGGATTTTCCAGGAAAGGTATTTTCAAATATCTGTTATCTAAGATTCATATATTCTTATATATTCATATGTATATCAAAGTGCTTCACCAATGGAATTTTGCGTTTACTTTGGGAAAGCTAAAACTTGGTTCAGCAAATCACTTTTGTTGGTTTTGTTTTTAGGCAACCAAATTACTTTACTTACTAAAAAGTGATTAAGAACCAATTCAAAGATAAAAATGAAAACCACAAGTCCTATATTTGATCAGTAAGTTAGATGAACAATGCAAACATGGAGCCATTCGATTCAAATAAGATGAACTTACCTTTAGTTTTTTGTTCAGTTTGCAGCAGTATCTGTACAGCATTGCCAGATTGAGGGGCCCAAAATCTGCATAAAAGCTTGTGACAGAAATAAACCATAAAATCACCACTTGTCATGAAGTATAACAATCAAATATGAGCTATAACAATCCGAAATTGAATTGTTAAGTGTGCCAAAACCTGAGGACTCACTTTTCATAAATAAATTCATCATCGGTGCAGAAGAAATGTGTGTTTGCCGTGCTTTTGGGTTTGCTTCTAAGAGTAGCAAAATACAGACGATCTGAAAGAAAATACAACAGTATACAGATCGAGTCATAAAATAGCTAAATGATGGTAAATCACATCTAAATCTCTTATATCTGGAAACACAGTCTCTCTATTTTAAATAATTGGACTACATTCTGAAGATAAATATAAGGTACAATTCATTTCAGTTGTAACAACATTAACAAATTTATTACATTAACATCACAAAATGGCAAGCCACTTTAAACCATATACTGTATTTTATTCCATTGATATCTGAATGTACACGATCTGTTAAGATAGTTTTAATACATTCAAGAAATGTATTACAGAGTGCAACATATGCTAGGATATTGATGTAATAAGACATTTACACATGGATTAAGCAGATTAGAAAATAGGTTGCCTTTCAACCTTTACTTTATATAAACGAAACTATTTTTCAACTTATTTAACATTACCTTTGATAAACTCAGATGCTCCGAGCAGCTCATTGTCATCTCCCATTTCATTAAATACTGAAACTTTAGGATGTTAAAATATTTCCACGCGTTTCGTTCCAAAGGGTTTTGTTATGTTCCTGAAGTTTGAAATTAAATGTATTTAAAAGTAAATCCGTTATTTACACAGAAGTAAACACAGTCTTGCTATAACCCACTTCTGTGTCCCATAAGCTCTCGTGTGTCGAATATAGACGGCAAATCCCCTAAATCTCTTCCGAACGCAAAGTGACTTAAAAACATGATAATTTCCAACAGCTGAATCTCACGGACGTTCGTGTCCTTCAGTTTTCCTTTATCTTTTGCAATTATAGTGTGCTAGAGTTTCCGTGCACGTTGTTCCATCGCTAAAAACTTCAGGGTAAAAGTTAAAGGGACATTGCCTAGTAACCACGTGCCACACCGCCACACAAATGCGCGTTGCTAAGGAGGGGTTAAATTCGACCAATCAGATGTCGAGACGCAGTGCCTGCTATGATATTTTGGATTACTTGTGTTACACATCCAAAGAAATAAATCATGTCATTTTTGCAACCAACGTTGTTGAAAAGTATTGCGCACATTACCCAGAAAATGTTTATTAGCCTAACGTTACCTGTGAAATTATTTGTATTTTGCACAAGTGTTTGTGTCATAGACTGGTCAATAGATAGATTGATACTTTTGGTCTTTGTAAGCATATGCTTCATTGTTAAAGTTAACATTAAAGTCTATATTAAAGTGGGTCATAAACATTTATGTAGCATAAACTAGTGATTGGATTATTCATGATGCAGGATTATGTGTGGTGAATATTTGTTATGATGCAGTCAGTCAGACATTGCTATCACTTATCACTGCCATACTGTGAAATGAAACATTTAAGGATTTAAAAAAAAATTTGTTTTAAATGACTGAGGTGTGTTTGCTGTGGCATCAGCGGCCACACGTGCAGCTGACGTGCTTCAGCTCTAAAACTCTTAATATGATCAGGCTTGAGTCAGCTCACATAGGCCTACAGCTACAGCCTCAAAACACCGGCATCCCTCTGCTTGTGCATCAGAGCACATATCAGCTTCATTTACAGTTTTTCTCAGTCGTTTAGGTGCATTTCTCAGATCAGAAATGAAATTCTGAAAACTACTTGTTCAACCTCCACATCATCTAGTCAATTGTGCACATCATAAAAGCAGTTTCTCATTCTTTTGAACAAGTTGCGATTGCTTTAGTACATTCATGCAGTTGATTATGTACATTTATCTGCGGTCATGTTGCTCAAAATGTACTATATAGTTCTCTGTGCAAAAGTCTTACCCCCCAAAACATCATTAGTTCATCGTATAAGTCATTAAATGCAAAATGGTTGATCTAGTTGTGATAAACTGTCAAGCATATTTTCTACACATTTCTATTAGACTTTGTGTAAATTTGCCATGAATTGAGCAGGTGAATGTTGACTTTCACTAATGAAGAGAATGTAGATCAGCTAATGATAAACCAGTTCATTAGAAATAGCTCAAAGGTGCATCTCATGAACCTTCAATTGGAAAGCATATATAGACAGGAGACAACACAAGAGTTACGAATTCCCGTTAGCCCGGTAAATCAACAGTAGCTCTGTGGCCGATGACATTTCAACCACGCCTTCTGCTTTTGGTCAGGTTGAAACCAGCCTCATCCACGTACATGTAGTTGTGAGATGGTTCACTTGACTCCAGTTCCACATTGCATTGCAAGGGAAGATATTCGTTGTGATGTAGATGAGAATTGGTACGTCAGGAGGTGCAGTGCAATTCCTCAAACAGTGCTGCATGCAAAAGCAAAGTTTGCCTTTCTAATTTTGTATTTTCGCCTTTGTGCCCATGACGTGCTTCAGCTCTAAAACTCTTAATATGATCAGGCTTGAGTCAGCTCACATAGGCCTACAGCTACAGCCTCAAAACACCGGCATCCCTCTGCTTGTGCATCAGAGCACATATCAGCTTCATTTACAGTTTTTCTCAGTCGTTTAGGTGCATTTCTCAGATCAGAAATGAAATTCTGAAAACTACTTGTTCAACCTCCACATCATCTAGTCAATTGTGCACATCATAAAAGCAGTTTCTCATTCTTTTGAACAAGTTGCGATTGCTTTAGTACATTCATGCAGTTGATTATGTACATTTATCTGCGGTCATGTTGCTCAAAATGTACTATATAGTTCTCTGTGCAAAAGTCTTACCCCCCAAAACATCATTAGTTCATCGTATAAGTCATTAAATGCAAAATGGTTGATCTAGTTGTGATAAACTGTCAAGCATACTATTTACATTTGCACATTAGACTTTGTGTAAATTTGCCATGAATTGAGCAGGTGAATGTTGACTTTCACTAATGAAGAGAATGTAGATAAACCAATGATAAACCAGTTCTCTGAAATAGCTCAAAGGTGCATCTCATG
>NW_015653008.1:320503-367236 GCF_001515625.1 Sinocyclocheilus rhinocerous | reverse complement strand
ACTGTCAAGCATATTTTCTACACATTTCTATTAGACTTTGTGTAAATTTGCCATGAATTGAGCAGGTGAATGTTGACTTTCACTAATGAAGAGAATGTAGATCAGCTAATGATAAACCAGTTCATTTTTGAAATGGATATATGGCATACATAAGAAGTGCAGCCTTCTGCATTTCAATACAGTAACTGCATCCAAACTGCTGCCATAGTTTACATCAGGTAATACTAACAGAATGCACTGTTATATTGACAACATGACTAAGCATTTTGACTATCTTGTTTGTGAACAATGAGACAAGGACTTTTCATTCTGATAGCACTGATATGTTCATTGACATAAATACTTACTTTTGAGAGATGAACTAAAGATTTTGAGTAAGTTACAGGCTTTTGCAGGTAATCTATTGTGTGGTGCTGTTTGTATGAATTGTTTTGAGAAATGCACTTCTTTGCAAATATTAAGGATGAGTCGAGAAATGCACCAAAGCGACTGAGAAAAACTGTATCATGCAGACCGACATGTACAAACATACAGTGTGTCCAGTACTTATGATTTAAAGTGGATTGATACAGTACACAGTTGGGTTAGTCCATATTTGACCCAAAGTTGGGTTAAAACAACCCAGCATTTTTTAGAGTGTATAGATAGATAGATAGATAGATTTACCTGAGATGTGTGTTATCCAGGCTGTTGGTGGCACCATGACCGGGCGTCTGCGCTTGAAGCGCCAGTGTCCCCCCCAGGCCGACACATGGGACATGCCTTCATTGAGGTCCGTAAAGGGAGGAAGAGGATATTGCTGATGAAGAATCACGTCCTCCTGTTCTCCCCCATATAAACCAGAGGAACGTTCCTCAAGTCACAGAACAGAAGAAAGAAGCTGCGTTTCTCCAGAACGCCTCGCAGCTCCACCTGCCAAAGAGCTACGAAACACAGGTAAGAGCGGCTCAGGTGACGGCCTCGGGTTACAGCTCAACGGCTCCGGTGCTGGCAGAGGGTTTTGGTTACTCTGAATTCACAAAGAGGTGGGAACGTCACTCCTGAATTCTTGTTCTGATTGGGTTTGCGATATGACCTCTGTGACACATTCATATGGTTCTCGGTCCATCTCTGTTACAATAACGTGGCGTGGGATTTTGAGCACTGCAGCAGTCTGGATTATTCAAGGGTCAGGGCTGTGAGGCAGCGCTAAGGTAACACCTGAGACGAGGACATGCTCAGAGGCCAGAGTCCAAATGGAACAGGGTTTCTAATAACAGGCAAGGTCACCCGCAGCGTTACAAGAGAGCTTATCAGCACTGTAGATATTTGAGAAACGCTGGAGGAGGAGCTCTTCCCCACCGGACATGGATGGAATGAAAAAAGCAGCAAGAAATCTTAAGTGCCGCTTGACATGAATTTCTGTTAATTGAAATAAAGCTGAAGTAAAATAAAATATAAATATTAGATGGCAAAACTGTAAACTTAAAAAACCTGAAATTCAAAAAAGTTAGAAAAATGCTGAACTTACTCAACCTAAAACTGAATTTAAATCAATTAAAGCTAAATATAAATACAAAAACAGCACAACAAAATTACAAACTATTTTCAGAAAAACCGAAAAAAAAGCTAATTTAACAATTTAAAAAGGTAATTACATAAATAATATTAAAATAACACTCCATCAGTTTACATTAGCGTGGTATTTTTCTTCTCACATAATGAAATCATTTAAAATATAATTATTAATAAGTGCAATAAGCTGAGGATAATATACAGTCTTCCTGATTATTATCGCAAAATAAACTCAATAACTGAGTTCTTTTTTTAATAGCTTTTGTGATGTAACCACTGTACATTATCCCTTACATGTTACTGTTTTTTTGTTTATAATATTTATTTCTGAATATCCAACTGCCTTAACTTTTTCCACATAATGTGTCAGATAGTTTTTTTAATAAAATGTGTCATATTATTCTTATACTAAAACATGATGCAAAATCATTATCATACATTCTAATCATCAAATTATTTATCATAAGATTTGATCAGCATTTTAACTGCATAATTAGAAAGTTAGTAAAAATATATATATAAAAAAAAAATGACGAGATAGGTGCTATTAAGTTGTTATAAAAACAATGATGATCTAATAATGATTACATTTTAGTACACTAATTACTTATGTGTCCTTTAGGCAAAATGTCATTGCACAGAAATGCATCGGAGGAGCGATATTAAACGAGTAATGGGTAAAACAATCTTCTAAGCATCCAGACAAACACAGCGCATGAGAGAATATCCTCCTTTACTCATGCACAAACACTGTGTGCTTCATCTCACACAGTCAGACCTCATCATCTATTGTCGTCTTAACCCATTCATTTGAATCAGCCAATTAAGCAGCAGTTTAAAGGTTTTGTGGAAAAGAAGTTCAGGGTCAAGGCCGCTGTGCTAATCTCACCATCAGAGGAATGACTGCTGAACTGTGAGTGACATGGAGACTGAGGTCACGTGACCTCAGCCATGCAATGGAACCAGACCGATGTCTGAAGCAACTGCAATTTATATGATATCAAATTGGTATAAAACAATTCATTTTTAATTATTTCAAACATGACATAAACCCATAAATCCTAATCACTGTGGGTTCCATCATGAATTTCCTGTTTTTTAAAAAAGGATTTTAACCCTTGTGCTTTATTATTGTATTGAATGTGCACTTGTAGTGTACTTCAAATCTTAAAAGTATATTTAAAAAAACTGTACTTGCAAATAATATAATACTAATGAACTAAAAGGCCACTTGTACTTAAAGAGAGTACACTTTTATAACTATGTTTGTTAACACAGGTACGCTTTTAAAATGTGCATTGTAATGTTGTCAAGTTAGTTCGCACAGTATATTCTTTTGAAGTATTCTATTTTAAAGTATGCTAAAGTGTATTTTGTCACAAGAGTCTGTAAACATATTTTACTGACTTTCACGTTTCGTTCTGCAACAGAAAATCTTATGTCGTTAACATTGTAATGACAGCACAAAATATTTTATTGTTAATTTAAAATAATTTTAACATACAGCCAAACCATTTTTACATGCTTCAGAGAACTAAACGCCCATTGGCTGGTCAAGGTAGGCGTGAGCATTACGTCAGCAGAGCGTAACCAAACAAGAGAATTCAAAGATGAGGGATGATCAACTCAACATCACTTCCGGTTCGCGATTACAGGAAGTCATGCTTCAGTTTTTCTCCACGAAAACATTTTCTGTTAAATAATAAGTGGTTGTAGCATTACAGTATGGTTGTTTTTGTATTACAAACTGTTGTTATGTGCTCAGTGAGCTGGTTATTCATATCGCGGGGTTCCAGGATGTTGATATGGAGCGAGAGATCTCCTGCGTTTATCATCTCTGTGAGAGTCTTGGGCAAACATGGCGGCGGTGACGCCAGTGCGGTGTTCTCTGAGAATACTGAGACGTCTGGTGAGTTTATAAACAATGATGCTATCTTTAAAAGGATATCCCATATACAACGCACAGAGTGTCAGAGTTACCTTGTCAAATCTTTTTAGCGAACATGCAAAACTTATTGTATAATAATGAGCTGCTGAGGTGCTCAGTCCAGTCCTCTGTTAAAGTCAGTTAAGTTACTGCATACACTATTCAAACAAAACAGACCTAGTGTCATGAATGTCATGAAATGTTATGCAATTAAAAAAAATAAATTTCTGTGTCTTGTGTATATATATTTTTCACTGATCTCTGGTTGAAAACCTGGGTTTAATGTATTAGTTAAAGCAGTAATTGGCATGAGCAGAGAGTTTGAATGGTCTTGCTTGTGTGCATCACAGCCTCGGGTTGTATCCCATCGCCTCCAGCAGTGTCCCAGGCTCCAGGCTCTTGGACCGACCCCTGTATTTCACATCTCCACACCCCTCACTTCAGTCCACTGGAGAGGCTTCAGATGCAGCCATGGTATGTGCTGCAAGCGTGAAATGTTCAAACAGGCATATTGGCTTGTACAACACATTAGTAGCCCTGATTTTTCTGTGTGTATGTAATTGCTGTCTTAATAAACTGGACTGCTGCAGTATACATGTGTTTGTACTTTCAGTGGCCTCTGGACAGGTGCTGCAGTTCAAACTCTCAGACATTGGAGAGGGCATAATGGAAGTGACTGTAAAAGAGTGGTAAGCTCATGTCATTTGTCTTATAAAATGCTGCAACAGATTTTAAAGGGGTAGTTCACCTGGAATTGAAAATGTTGACATAATTTACTTACCCTTATGTAGGGCTGCACGATTAATCGAATGCGATTTTCATGTGCATTTTGTTAAAAAAGCCGGTTCTGTAATCAGCAGGAAATCATCATCACGTGCTTTCAGATGGAGCAGAATTTACTACACAGAGCCGTAGCTCACTGACAAGTTACGCAAAAAAATCGCAGGCGATTTTATAATTAATGAGGAAAAAAAATTAACTTAAATGATTTTAGCAAATGGCTGCAATATAACAAAGAGTGAAAAATTTAAGGGGGTCTGAATACTTTCCGTACCCACTGTATATACACACATAATAAATATACACAGAACACACACACATATTATGTAAACAAAAACATTTATTTTGGATGCAATTAATCGTTTGACCGCACTAAATATTACATAATATTATAATATAATGACATTTTTGCACATTTTTAAAGTCACAATGAAATGGAAGTAGCAACAGATATTTGTGACATTTTTGTGACGGGTTTATTACTGTTAACTAAAACCATAAACACTTATTTCAGCTAACTGCAAAGACAACATTTCTCTTTTTTTGTTTAGTTTAAAATAACTAAAACATAATAAAAACAGATGAACGTGAGTTTGTGGGGTTGGGTTTAAGCATCTGCATATGTCCAGTTATGACCTTTTTGATTAAACATAAAAAGAGGTACATTAAAAATAAATAAACAAACATGTGGATGAATTGTTTACAGGTCTATATAACGATCTATAACTTATAATGTGAATTTTCATTTCATGCCGACTTAAACACACCAGCATTGTCAGCACTCGCATTTTCATAGCATAAAAAAAATAGTTTCAGTTTTGTTATGGTGTTACAGCTTAAACATTATAGGTGCAAAATATGAGGACTTTTGTCAATTAGCATAGGAATCAGTAAATAGTAGTAAAGGTTTATTTTACTGATTGACCCATATAATATACTGAGTAAATATTCAAAAAAAATGTATTCTGTTGTTTTGCTTCTCTGTCTTTATGCAGGTATGTCAAAGAAGGGGACAGAGTCTCCCAGTTTGACAGCATTTGTGAAGTCCAGAGCGACAAAGCATCTGTCACCATCACGAGCCGTTATGACGGCATCATCCGTAAACTGTATTATGACGTAGATGCTATCGCACATGTTGGTTCACCTCTTGTGGACATCGAAACGGACAAAGCGCTGGGTCAGTCACTGCTGTGGATCGTATTCTTGATACTGACTTTGAAATGTCCTTCCAGTTCTGTCATTGTGTAGTAAAATAGTTTGGTCTGTTGTCCTGCAGAGGGCGCCCCAGAGGAAGATGTGGTAGAGACTCCAGCAATATCCCATGAGCAATCACATCAGGAAATCAAGGGCCAAAAAAGCCAGGCGACACCAGCGGTGCGCCGTCTGGCCATGGAGAACAATGTAATTTTGAATTGCATCAGGCTGTAACCACCTACAACACCCTGTCATTGTGGCTTTATCGTGTTCTTGGTCATTTCTGATCTCTAAATCTGTCCTCTACTAGATTAAACTAAGTGAGGTGGTCGGGACAGGAACAGACGGCCGTATTTTGAAAGAAGACATTATCAATTTCTTAGCCAAGCAGACAGGAGCTATCCTCCCGTATGAAGTCCAGAAAACCCCATCACCCACTGCAGATACCCCACCCAAAGAAAAGACGCCCATCATGGCTCCTCCGGCGATCCCGAGACCCGTCGTCACCTGGAAAGACAGGACAGAGCCTCTGAACAGTGAGTGTTTGTTGTTGTACATGGGTCGTGCATACAATAACTAAAAACACCTCTTCTGTGATTAGCATATTTTTAATTTCTGGATTTAAATTATTTTTTAATATTGAAATTTTATGTGGAGAGGTATTTAAAAAAGACAACCTTATTAAGTAGTTGTCTTTTATTTTTTATCTTTTATTATCTACTATTATTTCTTAAAGGTCATGTGGTGCGACTCCCCCAAAAAATGTAATATTTAAGAATTAACAGTTCATGATTTTCAATACTTTGTAAAATATATAAATTTTTTGAAAATGATAATGTGTACAATTACATATATTTGATGTGAGAAAAATGTTTTTACTGGGTTGCACCATATGACGTTTTCAGAGTCATCAGGTTTTATAAAACCTAATGAAACAAACATGAATACAAAAAGTATCTGTATAAAGGGTAATTCTAAGATAAATATATCGATAACTATATTAGTCTCCACAGCAATGCTCAAATATTTATGTATGCGTTTCAGTTTTGCCATTTGCTGCTTTAAGATATTTAAGACCCGTTCACACCAAGAATGATAACTAATGCTAAATTAGCATTCACAGCAAAGCAAAATAATGCTCAGTTTATATAATTGTGTGCTGCAGTTTTGTTGTCTGCAAATACTCAAACTCTTGAAAGCCATGTGTATTCTGATTGGCTGTCAATGTTTTTATTGTTCATCAAACAGAAAAAATCATTCTGAAAGTGATTCCAGTGTTGTCGTTTCTCTGTGTTGTTATTGTCATAATTGTGGTGTTGATGTCACTATTCTCACAGAATTAGAATGAATATTAAAACTTTATAGTTATCGTCCTTGGTGCAATGGGCCTTAAGAACTTGCTGCATGTTTCTAACTCAACTTTAAAAAGATATCCCCCTTTTTTAAATGGTGACTAGGGCTGTCAAAATGATAAAAAACTAAATTAAAATTTTCTACTTAAATATTATCAAAATTCGAATTATATTCGAATTTAAAAGGCATAATTTCAGTTAGGGGAAAAAAAGCTTTTGGCTTCTCTCCTGAGGCCACAAGAGGGCGCATCGCGCAAAATATTATGCACGTTTCTTCCAAGCGTAATAAAATAACAGGGCTGTCTTTGAAAAAAAAAAAGTGCATAATGTTTAAAATAATGTTTATAAACCATATATAATTAATAAAGTTGCTTAAACAATTAGAAAAAAAAACAGCACCATGCATGTATGTATAGTTTAATACAAAGGACCGAAAACCAATCACAAAGAGTAGGCTACTTTCTTTATTTAAAAACATGAGATACAGTGGGATGGGAAAAACCCATCGTCTTTAGACATGTTTTTTTAAAAGTTGAACTTGCATTAATTTTACATGGCTTTCTAAACATGCCGCTCTCTTGTGCCAGACGCGAGTGCAATGATAGATGTCCCTCTAGAAAATGTGATAAATATGCAATGTGGATTTTTATTTTTAATTCGACGAATATTCGAAATTCGAAAAAAAATTTTGACAGCCCTAATGGTGACACTCTTATTTGTCATTGATTCACATGTTCTTGATTGGCTGTCTCTCCCATATGGTCATGAACGTAGGTTTCCAGAAGGCCATGGTGAAGAGCATGACTGCTGCTCTGAAGATTCCTCACTTCGGTTACTGTGAGGAGGTCGACCTGACGCAGCTAGTGCGGTTACGCTCCGAGCTGAAGGACCTGGCGGAGTCTCGCGGTGTCAAACTCAGCTACATGCCTTTCTTTATCAAGGTGCTCTCCTGTTACCTTCCACCACTGCCACCTGCTTCTATTCAGACACATTAAACATTCAAGGACCATCACGCTATCAGATCAAATACTTCAAACGTCTTTTTAAATCTAAATAAAAAAAAATAAATGAGTAAAATGAAATTAAAATAATTTTAAATATGCATTTTTGTAATTAAACTAAAACTACTGTATATATATATACACACACATACATATATGAGTTTATTTGCAAAAACGGATAACGGAATCATGTTTTTTATTGTGTTATCATATTTTTGTGTTTTATTGTGTTGGTTAGCTGTATTTTTAGATATTATTATTTAATCAAAACAACCCAACTGCAGTTTGATTGATATTAATTGGAATGCAGGATAAAAAAAACATGATTTTTGAACAGTTTTAAAAACAGAATGGCTCTTCTATTTAAAATAAAATATTTCCATGAAAGGCAGGAAATGTCAGAGAGGGAGAGAGAGATTAAATGTGTACACTTGCTTTAACTATGTGAATATTAAAGGGATAGTTAACCCAAAAATGATAAGTTCACCCTCAAGTTGTTCCAAACCTGTTTGGAGTTTGTTTCTTCTGCTGAAGAAGATATTTTGAAGAATGTGGGTAACCAAACAGTTTCTGGTACCCATCGACTTCCATAGTGTTTTTTTCAAACATACCATGGGAGTTAATGGGGACCAGTGACCAACATTCTTCAAAATTTCTTCTTTTACGTTCAACAGAAGTAAGAAACTCGTACAGGTTTGGACCAACCTGAGGGTGAGTAAATGATGACACCGTTTTCTTTTTTTGGTGAACTATTCCTTTAACTCCAGGTGTTTGCGGTCAGATTATAATTATAGCTTGTATTTTTACTGTTTTGTTCAGGCCACGTCACTCGGGCTCTTGCAGTTTCCTGCTCTCAATGCCTTTGTGGATGAAGGCTGCCAGAACATCACATTCAAGGCAAGGCAAGCCCCAAAACACTTCAGTCACATCACAGCCTTTCATTTTGAGGCCACGGTTTGCTTAAAAGTCCTAAACAGCCCAATATGAGTAACATTTTCATTGTTGTCAGGCGTCTCATAACATCGGCTTGGCGATGGACACTGCTCAGGGCCTCCTGGTGCCCAATGTGAAGAGCGTTCAGGCCCTCAGTGTTTTTGACATTGCTGTGGAGCTAAACCGTCTGCAGGCTCTGGGTTCAGCCGGACAGCTGGGCACCGCTGACCTCACTGGAGGAACTTTCACACTCTCCAACATCGGCTCGGTGAGACTCCACCCGCCTGGTTTTAGACTTTGGATGCAGATTCCCAAGTGTGCAGTTTTTACAGCTCTAGTGCCACCAAATTGAATTGCAACAATAACTGTGACTAAACAGGTTTCTGAAAAAAATTCATAACGTCATTCGATGCTCGAACAGATTGCAGTTCTTTTTTTACGCCGCTAGTGGTGCATAAATGACACGCTGTATTTGGTCTGGAACGCTGTATCACCTTGTTTTGGGCCTCATGATCATTATGCTGTCATTTTTGAAGGTTATATATGAGTCCAAGAGCTTCTTTTATAAGCTAAGCACTCAAACAACAGCAGGCTTTCAATGGGCTTCTATTTGCTGTCTAGCGATGATCAGATCTCTCATCATAAGGGAATTAAAACAGTGGTTTTTTGTTTAGATTGGAGGGACGTATGCCAAGCCGGTGATTCTGCCTCCGGAGGTGGCCATCGGAGCTTTGGGAAAGATCCAGGTGAACCGCTTGTTTTCTTCACCATTTAATAAAAAATGTATTTGTATTTAAGGAGGTGATTTATATTGAATTATTGGATCTACGATAAATAAGTTGATTTTATGTATTCTTTAGTGTAGACTGTAATTATAATAACGCATATATGCCCAGCATATCAACAGTATCTTAAAGAGTAAGTGAAATACTCACTTTTTGTCCCATCTATTTATTAAAAAATACATTAAAATGGAGCTCATACATACTGTAATTCTAACATATGTCTTTATGAGCATATTTTCAGAACAATTTTTTTTTTTTGGACTGGGCATAAACTCGTAAAAAACTCAAATAAAGGGTGATGCAACTGTGCTGATGTAATGAAAAAAAGTTTTGCATAATCTATATAATAAATTATATAATTATTATTATTTTATTCTTTAAATTACAATGTGGCTTTGCAGCATTTTAATATTATAATTTTTTCCACTAAATTAAAGTCATGTGATGCAACCATCATGCATAAATGAACACACAAACAGAAAATATCAGCATTGACTTTAAGGTCAAAAAGTCTCTTAAAATATCAGATAATTTGATCTAAAATGGAGCTCATACATACTGTAATTCTAACATACGTCTTTATGAGCATATTTTCAGAACAATTTTTTTTTTTTGGACTGGGCATAAACTCGTAAAAAACTCAAATAAAGGGTGATGCAACTGTGCTGATGTAATGAAAAAAAGTTTTGCATAATCTATATAATAAATTATATAATTATTATTATTTTATTCTTTAAATTACAATGTGGCTTTGCAGCATTTTAATATTATAATTTTTTCCACTAAATTAAAGTCATGTGATGCAACCATCATGCATAAATGAACACACAAACAGAAAATGATATCAGCATTGACTTTAAGGTCAAAAAGTCTCTTAAAATATCAGATAATTTGATATTTTTATGACAAGGTGAAATTAGCTCAGGTTGTAAAATGTCATGTGGTGCGACTCCCTAAAAACACTACTGATAAATGCATTTTTAAATACTTTTTTTTTTTTACTACAATATGTACACTACCATGTATTTTAAGGTTTTATTAAAATATGTAATTACTTTTTACTTCATGGTTACACCACATGACATTTTAGAATCATTAAATTGCCACATCTCTTGTAATAGTGTAAAAGTTTATCAGAATTGTATGAAACCAACATAAATACAGTTCATGAGTTTAAGAACTTAAAAAAAAAAAAATTCACCTTTTTCTTAACCATTGTTTAACAAATTTCAGTAGGATTTCATTAGGACTCCATGTGGTTGTGAAAGTTTTTATCAACAGCAAGCAGCTTGTTTTGAAAGTGACTTCTGTGAGCTGCGCTTCATACATCGCTACACTCTTGACCGTAAACAATGGACCTTTTTTGCCTGCAGATTTTCACAGAAATTTTGCTCATTCCACACCTTTAAGCTAAAAGCCGTTTCTCTGCTTTATCGCAGGTGCTGCCCAGGTTTAACTCCTGTGACGAGGTAGTGAAGGCATACATCATGAACGTCAGCTGGTCTGCCGATCATCGCGTCATTGACGGCGCCACCATGTCCCGCTTCTCCAACCTGTGGCGCTCTTACCTGGAGAACCCAGCTTCCATGGTCCTGGACCTCAAATGAACACGGCTCTGGAAATCAGATCTCGCTGTCTGTTACTTCCTGGAGTGTCTTTAGGTTACTCGTAACGGCAAAACAGTGTCGTGTCTATCACGTGAACACTCACGTTTCTGCTTTCACATTCATCTGTGAGAACTTTAAGTTCTTTCTCTAGTTGCCTTAATTCAGATTAAAGACTGTTACTGTAACCTGACATCGCAAAACACTCATCGTATGTTATTGAAAATGCTTTGAAGCAGCAGGCGCTGCGCATTTCAATTTTTTGTCTTGCTGTGCATCATGCATGATCTGAAATCACCTGTAGGTTTTCTGATGCCTTGTTTATAGAGGACGGAGGCTGACACTGACTGGCTCTTGGACACATCTGTACTGTAGCATCTCATTGTCTGCTGACTTTCTCTGAGACTTCATTCACACAAGCCTCTGTTGAGCTGACAGACAGCCACTTCATCTAAAACCACTTGTGTGCCAATGTGTCTGGATGTCATTGTGAAGGACCATCATTTAACTGTTAAAAGAACAAATGGACCACACATGTATAGATAACTAAAATGTGAGGAGAATAAAGGTTTTAAGGCAAGCTGTATTGCTTTTTGCATCATAACATTCATTAAATACTGAAAGACACAATTGCTTAATGATGAACAGATTTAATTTAGGCTTTGAGGCTTAAGATCTTGACACTCAAACAATTACATGATGTGAGAACAGACATGTTTAAGCTTCCGTTTACTATATGTGATCAAAGTTAATACATAAATAAAAGCTTAAACGAAAACGGTTTATCATGTAAAGCGAACATGTCTTTTCAGAAGGCTTGGATTAAGTATGGATTAGTTTTATGATCTCTTCATGAAGTTTTTGAAGCTTCAAAGTTTTGGTGGAATAGACTTTCAATGGAGAGACATCTTGGTCACACTTTATATTAGGTGGTCTTAAGCACTAGGTACTAACATTAAATACCTAACAAGACTGGATTTTCTGGGAAACTACATGCAAGAGAGGTATGGTTAGGTTTAGGAGTAGGATTAGGGTTATAGGGGTTAGTGTGTTGGGTTACAGTTCGGGGTACACTTAACAGTGTAATTACAACTCAAGTACTTTAAATGTAATTAAAATGGACCAAGTATGTACATAAGTATACTGTAACCAATGGTTAAATACATAGTAGTTACAAAGATAGTTCAACCAAAAATGAAAATTGTCATTTACTTACCCTCAAGTTGTTTCTTCTGCTGAACACAAAAGATGATATTTTGAAGAATGTAGGTAACCAAACTAATGGTTGACCATTATTGTTTGTTTTTTTTGACAGCCGATGCCGATATCTTACAGAGCAGAGTGGCCAGTGGCCGATATAAAGCCTAGACAGATAGATAGATAGATAGATAGATAGGTCAGACATATTTATACTTTAGATGACAACTTCTTGATTCTGTAATTCTATTACAGTATAGCAGCATAGTTTGAAATCACGAGTTTGAAGTTTCTTGATCATGCGTCTCGAGTGAAGCTGTGGAGTACACGATCTTGTCTATTTTTCTGATTTAGAAATATAAATCTTAAATGCCAGTCAAAAATGAGTACAAATGCCATGAGAAAACATCAACAGAGAAACCTTGTTTTTTGTATTTTTGGTCCAAGCATTTACTTGGGACAGTAGTACATGACATAGTATGAGAGGTGTAGCCGGTGAGTCTTTTGGGTATTACATGAATGTGCGACTGCAGTACCTCCTGTCTTACATCCATCTCATTCACAGACAGCTAGGCTTTCAGAGGTACAAATACAGATTTTTGATTGGAATGGATTATAAACCATCATATGAGAATAACCTGGGCATAATCGTTCAGAAACCCATCCTTACATAATTTATCACACCAAATTGAATGTGATGACTTATGCAACAAGTTTTACGAATGATTCACACAGAAACTCATTGTGCTCCTGTGTCAGCCAAAGATTCAGCTGAAAAGAAAAGGGAGGTGTCGTTTCTCCCACAACCTCTGAAACCCCTCAGGTGGTCTAAGAATTAGTCAAACTCTGGAAGACACTGGCTGAAAATTAAACATAAAAACAAGATCGCAGACATGGAATGCTACTTCAGTGGAATGTGATTGCTGAATAAGATTTGTGTGTTTAACAAGCTTTAAGATACAACAAAACGGGGTTTCAGGATGATCATATGTAGGAAGCAAAATGACAGCTAAGGAGAATTTCTCAAGGAATGCTTCTGATATTTGGCTTGCTCTTAACATGAGCCTGACACTTCTAAAGCTAAGGGCGTTTTTCTCTCATTCTGTGTCTACAATGCAGCACCTCTTCAACCTGTATTGACTTTAAGACATGTGAAACAAACATAAGCAGACACTCTCATTTGGCATTTTAGAGCAGGTAACTACATTGGTGGTTTGTGTTTAAACCAACTGGCAAAGTATTTCAATAAATATGAATCAAATCAGTTTTTTTCTTCAGAGCCACCTGAGGGTCAGTCAAAAGCATGCAGAGGTCCTGGGTTAAAGGTCCAAGGTAAATCCTTACTATATTTAAAAGATTTCCTTTAAAGCAACGTTCAAGGCATCTTTCCTTCACATAAATAACAATGTGCATTGAAAAAAAAAAAAAAAAAAGTATAAATTGTAATTGTCATGAATGAGGGTAAACCAGTCCATATGTCTGCTACATGAATGTCTTCATACCCTCATCATAAAAGTCTTTAAAGACAGTATCCAAACCGATTGATTGATCACGACTGCTGTGATGACGTGTCCATAGTTTATATGAGCGTGGTCCCATCAAGCGGTTTGTGAACTGACGTATACATACACCGTCCATTGAATTCAATTTTTGTTTCTTCCACATACTGGATCTTCACAAAAATGTTCAAGGCAGTAACGAAGGAATCATAAACAGTACAGTAACTAAGAAGTGGCTGCTCCTGTTGCGTGTGTGAATCAGTGAGGTCTCGGTGTGAAATGTGTGTGTGTAGTCAGGCAGCTTTGTGATGGATTGATTGGATAGCTTTTGAAGTCGAGGCTCACTGAGGTCTATGGTCCTGTAAAAAACAATTTCTCAAGCCACTGTGGACGCAAGGGTCAGGTGTCGTCATCGGTGTCCTCTATCAGGACTTTGGTGTCTCGGACCTTCGACCTGAAAATAAAAAAAGAAAAGAAATTGTTGAGTTTCATCAAACTCAATGAAATCTCATGAGGACATTTGTATGATGGCGCTTGGAGGCTTACAGGGCACTTTCCACAAACAGGGCCCCTGATGTCTTGTTACTTTTTAATAAAGGCATAAACCCTTGATTAAAAATGGTCTTTTTAATAAAGAGAGAACTACTACACTATTAAATCTTGTTTAAATTGAATATAAAAAAACCTTTACCTTAACTCATGTACGTCAACACACCAAAATGTGATTATTTTCTCAACAATTCAACCTCATTTTCAAAGTTGTTTCAAGAAAGACTATTTTTTTCCTCAAGTTAAGCAAAATACACATTTACTGTATCAATAACAACAAACCAACATTTGGCCGGAAACTGCTTGACACCTATTTTTTATGGCTAAATCTGTAACCCTGTCGCTCATTCTAAAGTTAGCCATTTAAATTTTTTTAACAGAAAATGTTCATTGCTTCAAAATTGAAATAAATAAAAAAAATATATATATTTTTTCGGATGGTTAAGTGGACCATTTTTTGCAAACAAAACAAAAAATACATTTACAATAATTTTTTTTTGTGGTTTCAAGACCTATTTTTTACCCTCTCTATGGAAAATGCCACTAGAACTGCTGAGGTCTTTGTAAAAAAAAAACTAGGACTTTGCTAGTGCCACTAATATTTATTAGCATTTCTAGAGGAAATTGCAAGGATAATAAGCTTTTTGAGCTTGTATTTAAACCAGTGGTTCTCAAACGGGGCTGGGGCCCATTAAGGGGCCTCTGCAAACTTTCAAGGGGCCTCAAGATAACTTAAAATTATTTAAATGAGACAAAACAAGCATTAAAATGATCTAAAACAACTAAAACTCCTGGCTAATAAAATAATCTTTTAATTCACCCCTTCAACATTTTTTAGTGTTTTCCCACTGTAAAAACCACTTCCACTTGGAAAAAACAGGATATATGAGGTAGCTTAATTTAAACGTATGATTTCCGCAAAAGTCATGTCTAGTTTGATTTAATTTGTTGATTTTGATTGCTTCCATTGTCCTCATTTGTAAGTCGCTTTGGATAAAAGCGTCTGCTAAATGACTAAATGTAAATTTAAATGTAGTAATAAACGTTTAAACTCCATAGGCATTTTTATAAGGAATATACATTTTCCAGTCAGCTCTAAAACTTTTTATCAAATAGAAATGAGTAAAAATATTTTTAAAAATCCTTAATTCTTATCCAGTACATCAAAAGTAACTGGAAAAGCCAGGTGAATTCATTGGTTAAAAAGACTAGGATTCCTAAAAACCATTTCCTAAAACGTCTGGACTCCTGGAAATGGAAATGTAACGGAAACTAGGCATGTCGGCCGTTGAATATTGTTGTGGACAAATGGGGGGATTCAACAAGATTGAGAACCACTAATTTAAATCAATCTTGCTGAACAAATCTCATTCTTATGTATTCTATGTCTGGATTTGTGTCTGTGAGGCTGAGCGTACTGGGAGGAGAGGCGTGGTCTTCTCAAGGACATGCTGTAGCTTCTCTTCCAGTTCTTCTTTCCCTGTCTGTTCCTGACACCATCCTCCTGGTCCATCATCTGCTCCAGCAGCGTCTGGTCATCAGCATTTAGAGGCGCTACTGAGATGTCCCGCACAGCTCTGAACTCACCACAGTTATTCAGATGCTCGTTTTCCAGACGGAAGAAGTTCCAAACAAAGCGCCTAAAACAGACAACAGATTATACGGATGGGTTACTTTACTGTGTCCTGCTGAAAATTCATATGCAATTACTTCGAGCAGACATTGATGGGGATGGAGGCATGATAAATAAAAACAGTGAATAAATAGATTAAGTCATGTTTTCTGACTGGTCAATAAAGTACTCCTGTAATGCTAAAATAGAAAACAGCTGACATGAAAAACCTGTCCATCATTTCAAAAAGGTCACTGCAGAGGATCCACTGGTGAGCAAGTGATGTAATGCTAAATTTTTCCAAATTTCTACCTAAGAAACACACTCATACATCTTGGGTGGCTTAAGTGTGAGTAAATTTTCAACATATTATAATTGTTTGGGAAAACCATTCTTTTCACCACAGGTTGTGGGTAGAAATGGTTGTATGAATGTATGGATATATGCTGATGTGTTTACCTGAAGACCTCCAGTGGTGCAAGGACAGTTGCTAAAATATCAGAAATGATTGGGAATGTAGTCACAACCCCAAGAGAAAGTGGAATGGTCCATGCAAAGCGTAAGATCACATCTTCTATTATGGCACAGAAGTAGTAAGCCTGTTCGAAGAGAGCACACAAATCAACACAATGACAGTGTAAATGCCGTGAAATGGACTATTCTTTTAAAAAATATTGTAATGGTAAAACATGAAAACCAACAGTGTATGTATTCTTACTTTCTGTGGATATACAATCTCCTCTCTGAGGAGGGTGTTCTCCCCTGCATTACGGTCAAAAAGACCCCAATCCATCTTCAGGTCCCACAATAAGGTGTAGCATGAGTTAATGATATTGCAGGCAATTAGCAGGTAAAGGAAGACCTGACCTTCTGGAAGAGCTAATGATAACAGAGAGGAAGTGACATAAGAGAACATTAGAGATAATTGAAAAAACAGGACTGTAAGCATAGCTGCATGGTGTTCCTCAAGGTTCGGTGTGTGGTCCGCTTTTACTTTGTAAACAACATCATCAACCACATTATACCTGACAAAGAATGTCTTTTAGACTTGTTTTGAATGGAAACAAAAAATGTCATGTTGGGTAAACAAAGAATTTCAAACAGTATCCAAAGCATCTGATGTTTAGTTAAAGAATGTAACAGCTCATGTACTTACTTTCATGCGTCTTATAGAGTGCAGAAAAGATGACCACAAAGAAGGTAGTGGAGTATTTGCCAGCATTGGCCAGGTGAGGGAAGGCACGCTTTGTGTCCCGATAACGTCTCAGACACTGCACAAACCGGAACCAGGCAGGCAAACACTGGATTACAGCTCGTACTCCATATGAATACGAGTGACATATCCCTCCACCTGATTTTGAAAAAAACAAAAAAAAAAACATCAACCTGTCATCAATAACTGCCCCATAAAAACCATTTTAAATCTGCAAAGACAATAATGTGCATCTGGATACCCTCTTTAATCCACAGCTCCCCCTCAGATTTGGACCAGTTCAATTCCATGCTGTAGAAGCAGATCATGTACTCCAGGTCCATCAGAACCACAACTAGAGAGTTGAGCTGGTCAGCCAGCCAGAAATCAGCAAACCCCACTCTGTGAAATGGCGCTGTGACCACTCGAAACTATGAAAAGAAAAAGGTGGACAATAAAGCAGGAGAAAAGAGGAGATGACTAACTTAATCAACGACATTCAAATGAAATATTAATGTCTCATAAAAGTGTGATAAATGCTCTTGTGTGTTATGAAATTCTCCTGGCTCTTACCAGTAATTTGAGTAGCCAGAAGCGAGATTTGTAGTAGCACGTTTTGAAAGGGTTGATAAGGAAGAAGAAGAAGAACCCATAGAGAGCTAGAGGGTTCGCTTGTATAGGGATCATTGTGTAATTAGCGAAGAGGCAGGACAGAATACTAACACACCAAAGAACTCCAAGGAATCCAGCAATCTGCACAAAAACAGAGAGAAATACATGTATAAATCTGGTTCTTTTTATTTTACATTGTTTTTAGCCTGGCAGGAAATTTGACAGGAGCTCTGCACTGCTAAATCTCTAAATGTATAAAGTAGCTGTCAAAATAAAGAGGGATCTGTGATTATTTTAAACACTCGTACAGCTGTTCTTTTTTCAAAAACTTAAAAAAAAAATCTGTAAATTCAAAAAGTCAAATGGAATCAAGGACTAAAAATGAAGCAACAGTATTATATTTAACCATCTCTTGCAGTTGTGAAATTACCTTTTATGGAATTAAAATAAAAAGTAACATTCATTTTATTCTTCAGAACCTCAGTCACAGATTTCTAATTACCTCAAAGAGATGCTGGTGGGACAGGTTATTGCGGGGGTTGAGCTCAAATATTAAGACATGGTTAACTCCAGCCTGCCTCCATCCATACGTGTTGATGCCCAATAAAAAAAGGAACTCGATGAGCAGGAAACCACCCCGATAAATTCTCACTAGGGGCCAAACATTCTTCTCCTCTCTGCTAACAAGTTTAACCACACCTGCAGTTGTGCAAAACATATAATTGTCAAAATAACCAAATCCTTAATAAAGATTCTGATCGCAGGGTTACATTAACGTTGTTATATATCTTTGATTTGGTAAATGAACTTTAGAGACAGGCGAAATATTAGACCTTATAAAGTAACTAAAAGCTTCATTAAAATAGCAGTTTTCGAAAAGGCATATGAGAGGTTATATACCTGTGATGATGACTGTGACTGTTAAAGCAACAAAGACACCACAGTAGAGTCCTACTCTAAAAGTGGTCCATGCTGGTGCAGGCTAAGACAAAGAGCACAGGATGGTGAGATGTTCATGTCCTTTAAACAGTACAAATGAAAGGTGTTTTAGTAAAAGTCACAGAGTGTCCTACTTGTGCTGCTCCCAATGGGGGCACTCGGAGCCTCTTCATGGCTTTCTGTCGGTCTCCTCCTTCCAACTCTGTGGTAACAAGGGCCTGGGGATTTGAGAACATACTGTCAGAATAACTAACCACTGTGCTGGTTGCTGAGTGATCTTCTTACAGGTGTAAAAAGGAGCCACTTCAACATGGGCCACACGCCAATCAGCGCCACGTTCGGTCTCAAACATCTTGTCATGTTTCTTTAAAATCTTCCGAAAGCCAGTGAAGTTTAGGTTCTGACAGAGAGAAAGCATTTACACTTTAAATGAGTTTGATCTCAAAGAATAGCCAATCGGAAATGAATTTAAAAAAAACTGTTTGATTTTAGCTGGATCATACTCAAATGGGAATTACTGAAAAAGCAACAACCGAGGGAATAAGAAAGTTATCATGTGCACATGTCCAATCCATCAAATGTCATGACAATTCTCAATATTCACAATTTTGAACACTTTTTAAAACATCTAAAGCTACATTCAGACTGGAGGCAAAAGTGGCCCAAATCAATTAAAAAACAAACAAACAAACCAAAAAACAACGTGAACAGCCAATCCAAAAAATCAGATGTGATAATCGATCAGAACTGAGCACTAAGGCTTGTAAACCATAGCCTAATAGTGTTTTGCATACTTTCAGACCTGGTAGTTCTGCAGCAGGATGAGGCTGAGGTAGAACTCGCTAAAGGCCAGCTGCAGGTCTTTAATATTGCGATGTTTACAGCGCTCCTGCTGTGACAGGTGGAAGACAGTGCGACGGCGGCGCAGACCCGTGGCTCGACTGCTCTCTCGCTGCGCATCCAGAGAAGACTGCAGCTCATTCTGCAGCGTGGCGAATCGCCGCTGTGCTTCTGCAAGCTTCTCTGCGTCACGAAAGAATGGAAACATCATCAGTATGTGATGCAGCTGGAAAGATGGAATGCATATTTCTGGTCTAATTGTGAATGTCATGTCATGTCCAGGGCTCTGTATAAATAAACTTTATATATCTGTTACCTGGTCTAACAAGCACAAACTGTGATAATATTGAATTTGATGAGCAATAAAGACTGAAACCTGCACACAGATTAAATATTTCTCCTGCACACAGCGTGACCAGTAATGTCTAATTTGTCAACAAATCACTTGTTACATAGACTGACATTTACTGAATGAAAAAAGTTATATTACAAAGCTTTCTGTAACAGTCTGAGTGACCAGCCCACAAAACCAATTCCAATTTATGGGATCATACAACTCTCTCATTCGGCACGAATCCAAATGTTTCCATGGCCACAATGCAAAACCTGACTGCTAACTATTTTTCTATTTTGTAAACAAAGCCTTGTCCTTTACTCATGTCCAAATATTCATGTCAAAAAACATTCATATGTGCAAAAATGTTTTGCTGTACCACTGCGGTGGTGTGGTTATCAGGCTAACCCACAAAGCCATATTTTATGTTAACTTTAAAAAAAGAATCATAATTGATTAAGAATATGAATAATCTCTGAGCCATTGGTTAGACAATAAACAAGTGGTCATGGGCCAAATGAGAGTAAGAGAACTGTGTGAGTGAGAGAAAGAGAAAGCAGGTGGTTATTTATTGGGATATAAAAAAAATAACAGCAGTCCTGGTTTAATGCCAGTCCTGGCTTTGGCTGTCACTAAATACTAAAGCAGACAGAAACTGTGAGCTTCACATTAAACAAGTCTAATGTTCACACTTACCTGAATAGAATGTGTTGATTTTGGCCAGCTCCTTCTCACATGCTTGGAAGAACTTCTCCTCAAACTTGGCATAGTATCTCTTGACAGTGTCTTCATCTGTGACTAAAGGATGAAGCAAGCGTTAAAAAGTTATTCAGGAAAACACACACACACACACACACACAAATAAATACACACACACACACACACGTTTGTTTCTGTGAATTGTGGGGACTTTTCATAGACTTCTATTACTTTTATACTGACCAAACGTTATCACACAACACACACACAAACAAATGCACACACACAAAAAAATGAGACGGGTAATATACTGAACAGAAAAAGAGGAAAAGAAACTTGTAGAAAACTTTGTTCTCTCTCACAGCTCAAACACCTGAGGTTGTGTGTATATTTGTGGGAAAGAGAAAAAGCAGTGAAGCTTTTTCTGCAGAGTAGTACATCAGATTCATTTGTTGGAGCTTGTAAATATGACCTGATGTTCCAAATGCTTGTGCAGCTTCCGATAACAAGACAAATGGATTTGGAACGTTTGCTTTAACACATCCAGTGTACACAACCTTTGAAGATATTTTGAAGAATGCTGGGGTGGAAACAATACTGGACCAGACAGTCTATGGCTGCGTTTACACTTGGCATTAACATGCGACCTGTATTCGGATGTTGTCCACATACACATTGAAAAGACAAGTGTAAACGCGCTTCTGATCGGAATGTTATCCGATCAGCGTGTCCTGGTCCAGAGGTAGTCGAGGACGCATTGTGATCGGATCTCAGTGTAATGTAAACGCAATCCAGCCATCGTGTCTGCATTCGCAGGTCGCCATCACGCAAAACACCACCCCCTCTCTCCCGATCTGTCGGAAGAACAGAGCGCTAGTGAGACTCGTACATTTATTTTGATTTGTAAAATGTCCCACGACTGAAAATAGTTTTCAAAAGAAAAAGCACCACTTCAGGTTGACTTTGCACCGCAGACTTATTTAAATATTGCGCGGGAAATACAGATCCGATCGGTTATCCAGATCGAGAAGTCAGCTGATGTTGCCAAGTGTAAACGCGCCGTGTCCTGATTGACTGATGATCCGATCTGCTTGATCAGATCACGGTGATCGCATGTTAATGTCAAGTGTAAACGCAGCCTATGAAAACAGTTCGTTGAAAAAGTGTTTTATGTTCACCAAGGCCGCATTTATTTGTTTTGCATTTATGTATTTGCAGTAAAAATAGTAATACTGTGAATTATTACTACAAATTAAACAGTTTTAACAGTTCTCAATTTTAATATATGCTAAAAAGTAGTTTTTCCTGTGATGGCAATGCTGAATTTTCTGCAGTCATTACTCTTCAGTGTCACATGATCCTTCAGAAATCATTCTAATATGATGATGTGGTGCTCAGGAAATATTTCTTATTACCAATGCTCAAAACAGTTATACTATTTAATTATTATTATTATTTTTTTTTTTTGGGAAACTTGCTTTTTTCAGGATTCTTTGATGAATAGAAAGTTAAACAGAACAGCATTTATTCAAATAAGATTTTTTTTCTAACAATTCAATGTGTCCTTGTTGAATAAAAGTATTAATAAAAACTTCGAACAGTAGTGTATCTTTTTTTGCATTCTGCACAAGAATGAAGGCCGTACAGGTTTGCAGGGGTGTGGACTCGAGTCACACGACTCGAGACTTGACTCGGACTCGAGTCCCAAATTTGATGACTTGCGACTCGACTCGACATAATTAAAGAAGACTTGAGACTCGACTTAGACTTTGACAGCAAGGACTCGAGACTTGACTTGGACTTGAGCCCTGTGACTCGGAAAGACTTTATGATCAGATCAAAGTCGTTATAGACGCGTCCCTGCAGCGTGCTTGTGCTTGACTGACAATAAGCCAGAGACCTGAGACTTACTTGTGACTTGCAAAACAATGACTTGGTCCCACCTCTGCAGGTTTGGAATGACATGAGGGCGAGTAAATGGTAAATTTTTGGTTGAAGTATCACTTTAAGGAATCCCTGTATAATTATTCTGCGTCATGTCTTTCCAAGATCCTTAGTCTGAGAACCAAGAGTCAAGACTAATTAAGTCAGCATGGTCTTAAATCACAATAATCATAACAGTTCACAGGTCGTGACTTCAAACATTTACAGTTAGGGGGCATGTGAAGTTTCTGTTGACTGTAAATACTTTTGACACCATAGAGACGTAACTGCATGATATTCCCCTCTGAGGGACAAAACACAGAGCGCAATGACAGTAAGTCTGGCTGATACTGTCCAGACAGACAGACAGACAGACAATGAATCACTATCCCGGGACTCTCAGACTTGGGAAAATGACTCATGCCTTGAAATACCTGCATCACTTTATCCTAAGAACATTTTAAGAGCATTGCCTCCTAAATTAGGAGTTTCACATTTGCGTAGAGATGCATTTAAGAGTAACTCTTAAAACAAAGAGGCCAGTGAGGAGAATACTGTTACATGAGTGTGTGGAATCCAGAGTGAAAAAAAGGAGGAAATAGAGGGAGGTTTACTTAACGCACTATTACTCATATTTCATCTACCAAAGCTCAAGTAATGTGGTCTGTATGTGGTTGAAAAACACGTGTCATCTGACGAAACTAAAACAAGACTCTCAGCTGTGATCCTTGAAACACTAGACTCACAAAACAACCCACAATCCTACACTTCCACAACAAACACTGTTAGTATATTAGGCTTTGTTCATAAATTAGCCACATGTTTAAATCTGCCAAGAATCATTAATGTGCAAGTTCTATTAAGTATATAAGATTTATAAGGAACTGCTTTCTTGATCAAAGTACTAAACCACAGCTGTCAGCAACAGAGAGTTCAAAAATTCCTTATGGGTCAAAAATCTCTCTGAGTAGGCAGTTGACTTGTCACATGATAAGTCACATATCAGTTACTATAAAACCCTCAGGTAAACATGTAAGAAATATTTTGGGTTATGATTGCCATTTGAGGTTCAGTGAGTTCATTATTGTGTAAAAACACTTCAAAGTGAAAGGGTTAAGATGATTCTGGGTTATTCTCACGATAAACTGTTTGATCTGATCTGATCTTATGTTAATACTGGATTACTCCAGCTCTACAGCAGGGAGTCCCTCTCTGCACTGGTTTAGGTAACCCTCCCCAGTGAGACCTTCAGCTGGGTCAATGTGTCTGGCCCGCTATGAAAGCACACAACTCAGTTTCACATCAGCTCGGCAGGGATGAACATACACAGCTCTCTCTCGCTTAGCTGAAGCTCCTGAGAGAGAAAATAAACTACTTGAGAACTTGTGAACTGAAATCTTCCAGGGAATGCATGACCTTACAGAGGTACCCTCTGTGTTTATTTAAACCTAACACAGTTCTGGACTTGCTGCTTTCTGTACTTTTGACCACTGATTGATCAATGTATCAGCTACCTGGTCATTTTTACATTACTGGCCAATAACAGTATCTCCTTTGCATAGGTCACTGAAAAGCCCATATCAGGGAAGTACTTCTTTTGTCATTCCAGGTCAGTGATTAAATTCACACAAAACTATGGCTGCAACACCTAATCAATAAAATCGACAACATATGTCACTACTGATTAGTTGGGTGTGTGCCCTGTGCATGTAGAATCTTCTTCAATTACACAACTTAGTGAAAAATGCATTTCTACAAAAAAAAACAAAAAAACCAACGCAGATGGAGGGCAACAGTGCAAGGGTACAGAAATTTGTTCAAAATACATTGATGAAACATTTATTACATTTAGGTTTAAAATTGACCATATTGTAAGAATTTATATTTTTTTAGGAACAGTAACTGTTATGGAATAAAAATGTGAAGCATAGCATACATGATATGTATACTGTACACTGCAGTTCAAAAGTTTGGGGTTAGTAATACTTTTATGCAGCAATAACACCTTCAACAAATTGATCAAAGGTGACACTAAATACATTTAAAAGGTTACAAAAGACGTCAATTTCAAATAAATGCCATTCTTTTGAATGTTTTATTCATCAAAGGATTCTGGAAAAATGAGCATGGTTTCCACAAAAATATCAAGCAGCACAATTATTCCCAACAACGATAGTAATTAAAAATGCTGAAAACTAAGCTTTGCATCACAGGAATAAATTACATTTTAAAATACATTAAAATTAGAAACTGTTATAAGAATATTATTAAAAATAATATTGTAAATAGTAATAATATTTCAAAATATTACAATTTGTAACTTTATTTCTGATCAAATAAATGCAGCCTTAGTGAGAATAAGAGACAAAAAACAAAAACGCTAAAAAAATCTTACCAAGCCCAGATTTTTAAAAATATATTAGGGTACATTTATTTATTTAATTATTATATAATTATTTTTTTTTATAGCTTTCAAAAATGCATATTGGTTTGGAGGAGAACATTGAGCAGTATGCAGAATCATGATTTCTTTAATAAAAGTCAGGAAATAAAAAAATATTTTATAAAAAAACAAAAAACAAAAAAACAACAGACCTGTCACTTTATCATTGTCAACTCTCTTTTGCTCTATACCTTGTTCTAGTATTGTCTGTGTTTATTGTTGTCTTTAGTCCTCCTGACTGTCTATTATATATACGTCAGTGTAGTTTCCTGAAGGAACCATGTTTTGCTTTTTATCCATTGCCATGCAATGTGCTAAAATGACAATACAGCTGACACTGAATTAATCGTTAGTTGCAGCTCTAGGTAAAATGCACTTAGATATTACACAGCTTTGAAAGAATTGCGTACTTGGACGAAACATTAAGAAATCTAGGGACTATGATCTCATTCTTAAAACTGTGAAGCACTGCCAAGTAAAGACGGTCATAATCACTTGTGTAACTTTGTACGCAAATACTTAAAATTACAGGTTTATGACTTCAAACACCTGCACCATCAGCCCTTTCCGATATCCGTCATCAAGAAAAATCAGCATCTTATTAACGAAAAACCCTCGTCATGCAGGTTCCCCTCCAAAATAATAGCTTTACTTAAACAATCGCATTAGCTACACTTATCACCACCCATAAAAACCACAAACTTTGACAGAAGATTACAGTTATTTCTAGATAATTACAACTACCATCATCCCACAGCTTAGAAAAACACTCAGTATGCAGGTTTATGGCTCTCTGGGAGCTTTAGCACTGTTGTAGGAAAAAATGTACATCTGGACATGTGTTTGTGTGTGTGTGTGTGTTTGCACGCGCTGTAACTTTTGGATGCAAATCACTGCTAATCTGAGCGCTAGAACAGTCCTCCATAAGTTTTCATCAGCCGTGGGTTTTGAGCTGAACCCCGGGAACTAACAGATAGCATGACATTACAACCGAGACAAAGGTTTTCCTTATCACCCACGTTTAGACATTATAATCTGACAAAGCAATTCAATTACACACTGTGCTAAGGATAACTACACTTCACATGTTACTGTGGTGAGGTAACCTTACACTGATTTTAGGTCAGGATTTGTCATTTCCAGTTCCAGAACAAACCAAAAAAAGACACAAATACAGGATTTTTTAGTTCTTTGACAAGTACTGTGAACTGTGAATGTGAAAACTGCCAGATGGAAGTTCAGTATAATGGGACAGAAGGTCCAATGGCATGTTGTGATGCCACTGGGAGTTTTACTGTTGTTTACAGACAAATTTTTTTTAATTGAATCTCTAATCTGAAAGTTGAATCCGCTAACTATAGAGAACACCAGGCACTAGTAAGTATTTGTATCTACAATGTAAAGTATTACTGTAAATATACAGGTACATTCTAACAGTATTATACTGTATTTTTATAAAACAGTATCATGCCGTATCTTTTACATAATGCCTACAAATGTACAGTAGTATTCTGTTTTCAGCCCGCTTCATTTGTAATTCAGAATCATACTGTAGAGACATTGCATTGTGAGATTTTTTTTTTTTTGCACTTCTTTCAAGATGTATACATTTCTGGGTCTAACATATAAATTTTAACTGCTCTGTTTTAGATCTACTCTTCAGGGTTTATTACTGACATGTAAGAAAAAGAAAGCAAATTATCACGACATCGAAAAACATGTTGTATCTGCTGAAACTGCACAAGCTGCACCCAAAACAGCTTTTTTCTGAAAACATGTGGGTGAGGTCAAACAAAGAAGCTCAAGTAGCAGAGACACTAAAAGGTGTTTGTTTTTGTACAAACACCAGAGAATGTTACAGTTGATGGGTTGTAAATTTCATACACATGGAAAAAAAAGCAGCTTGAAGGAACTTGATTGACTGATAACAATGAGGATTTACAATGAAGTTCAATTTGGTAACACAAGTTTGTGTGTATGAACAATGGTCAACAATGTGTTACATCATTAATTCAGGGTCATTTTTAAATATAACTGTTGGTAATATAAACATACTACACATTTTTAAATATACAACTTGTATAAATCAATATTAATCTATATTATTAAATACTGTAAAATATTTCTTTCATTGTTAGTTCATGATTCCTAATGTATTAACTAATGTTACTACTGAACCTTATTGCAGTGTTTCCTAACTGTGTTAAAGGGGTCATATGATGTTGCTAAAAAGAACATTATTTTGTGTATTTGGTGTAATGTAATGTGTTTATGCGGTTTAAGGTTAAAAAAAACACATTATTTTCCACATAATGTACATTATTTTTTCTCCTCTATGCCCCACCTTTCTGAAACGCGTCGATTTTTACAAAGCTCATCGGTCTGAAAAGCGAGGTGTGCTGTGATTGGCCAGCTATCCAGTGAGTTGTGATTGGCCGAATACCTCAAGCGTGTGACGGAAATGTTACGCCCCTTACCATACTGTGTTTCCGTGTGTCCCGGCGCGACGAGACAAAACCAATAAAACCCATTACAAACGAGGCATTTGTTGCAACCAGTGGGGACATAATTACGGATTATAATGACGCATCGCGCCGCGTAAACATAAAACCAACTGCTGTTCCTGAAACCACGCTTTCTTTCTTTGCGTGCACATTTGGGCGGTGTTATGCAAATCTTCGCACATCGTGACGTAGACATGTGGGGGCGTGTTTAAACAAGGCGTTTTAGGAGGGCGTGGACAAGTCTTAACTTTTATAAAGAATATCTCTTTGGATTTGAGACTTTAGTCTTTGCAACTTTACAGATCTTCTTTATGCACCAAGAGCTTGTAACACTCCAAAGAGAAAGGAAAAATTTTAATCACATCATATGACCCATTTAATCAGAGATGCAAATGCAAACTCAGCTCTGTTGTGATCTGATAAAACTATGCCACCTTAAATTTGCAAAACCTGAGGTGAAATGTTGCCCTTCCTCTTTTAATGATTACCACTGATTTTGACTGATTACACCCTGTTGAAATGAGTGTTTTTTTATAAAATCAACTAATTCTAAGACATCAATAAATATGAAGAGTTTATTTGCAAAAACAGATAATTCAGTTTTTAAACATTTTCAAAAATCATGTTTTTTATTATGTTATCGTGTTTTTATTGTGTTTTTTGTGTTAGTTAGCTAGTATTTATTAGTTATTTTTTACCTAATTAAAGTAACCCAACTGCAGTTTGATTGAGATTAACTGGAATGCACAATGAAAAAACACAATTTTTGAAAATAGTTAAAAACGGAGTAATCTGTTTTTGCAAATGAACTCTTCATATACATAAGATATCAGGGCTCTAGACCACTGATCTATATGACTGGATTGCTCATTGCATTCTAAACTGCCATTCTGCGGTGAAGCCACCGGAAGTGTTCGAGCCGTCCCTATCGGCAGAGAGCATCATTGACTGACAGCCAGAACAATGACCTAAAATCACCCGATTTGAAGCGTATCAGTCACACAGGATTAGTTTTTATATTATGTGTAAGCAACTTAAACATAAACATGTATATGATATTAGTATCAGAAACTGATTGGGATATTCAATAAATATTACAATACAAGACTGCTAATATTGCTGGAAATCTGTTAATATTGCCTGAAAATAAAGATTTATGTCTTGAAGTCCATAACATACATAGTCAGAGTGATTTCTCTAAATAACTTATGATGCGTGTATTGTTTTATGTCCTGATGGAGTAACATCTATTTTTAGACTCTTCAAGACGGAGCAAATTCTGTGGCGTTTTACTAGCATTACTATTTCCATAGGACTAAAATGTTATGTATATATGTTGAATTAATTATTAATTTAACCAACGTTTAAATCATTACCTACTTCAAAATGACTGTTGTTAACTAAATCATTGAAACATTTGTAGTTAGCCTACTGTACGAATAAAAACTATAAAACATACATAAACAGCGAATGTACAAAGCGAATTAACGTATACAAAGCATAAATCTTTATTCAGATTTCACTTGCACTGAAAGAATCTCTCTCAGTCTCTTTACGCGATCAGTGAAATCTGACTCTTGCTGCAGCTCTGCAGCGTGCACTGTGTGGAGCAGAGCAAACACTTTGGAGCAGAGAAGACCATGCGACAACATCAAATTTGAACTCGCACATTCTCAAAAAATGTTTGCATATGCGACTACTTTGGTCGCAGTCTACATCCCTGGAGATTAAGTATATGATATATCTAAGATCTACTATGATCAAACTAGGGATGTGCAACAGCGATCGAGTACTCAAGTACTCGGCCGTGACAGCGACAGCATGCAGTCCAAAGCACAGACGTGAGAAGAGAGAGAAGCATGGCTCTGAAGTCACGTAGTGATGTCTGGGTTAGCTACATACATATCTGAATAATCTAATATAGGATGCGTTGGGATATTAACATTTATTAACATGCTGAATGCGCTGCATATTACCAGTGTTTAGTTTCATGCTCAAGTGCAATGCACGATAGACTGAGTTATTTGAGACGGTCATCATGCTTTTAGATGTTTCTTTTTAAAAATACTAATGTTATAATAATGCAGCAGTGCTTTTTTTAGTGCTGGGCAGTATGACCAAAAATTTATATCACAGTATTTTTCAAAATTATACCGAATACATGATGGTATTTTTTTTTTCATGCATGACCGGGTGTTAACCATATTTTCTACTGATTGAGAGAGAACAGTCATTTTACATACAGCACACAGTGAAAATTACATGAATATGGCAGTGGGCAAATGCATAAAGCGCAGCATAATTTGAAATCACTAGTTTAAAGTTTGTCGATCCTGCGTCTCCAGTCAAGCAGAACTCTACTCCTGTCAGCATTCAATTCGCACGGACCAACTGTCACACAAAGAACACGCGATCATGCAGGATACAAATGCACACTTCACAAGATCTCAACTAGATTCGACTAAGTCTGCAAGGTTTGTGAGATTAAATGTTCATTAGTCAATCAAAGATTTGTTTAAATTGTATAAATGCGTTTGCTGACGCTATTTGCTGAATGCTGACGGCAAACGAGAAAGTATTATTCATTAGTCATTCAAAGATTTGTTTAAATGATATAAATACGTATTTGCTGAATGCTGACGGCAAACGAGAAAGTATTATAATGTTTGCCTTTCTATTACTAATAATATTAAAGCAATCGTTATAATACTTTTTAAAATTCCTTTGTTTAACAGTTCTATCTGATTATTAGATAGACTTCTATCCATATTAGACAGAACTGAACGACGACAGCGAACGAGGAAGAATGTGAGCAGTGTGCGCTCAGGTGCTGCCGTTCTCAGTGCCGTCAAAATAAAAGTCCGCCGCGCCGTCAAAATAAAAGTACCGCCTCGAACACATCGGCCAAACAGAAAAACTTATCGGCCGATGCCGATATTTGAAAAATTCCAAATATCGGCCGATATATCTGCCTTGGCGATATATATTGGTCGACCACTAGTCCTAATGCCTGTTGGTTAAGGAGTTTTAATTCCGTAGGGGGCGCTGTTGGCCTACTTCTAATAAAATGAAAGTAAAAAAACACAAATAACATTTAGACTATGTTTCTGATTAAATAAATCAGTAATTGATGTCATAAAATCATGAGTATGTTTTGATTTAAAGGTCAGAAGCTATAGCTTACATGAAAAAAATTAAATCACAAACATGACACTTGGAAATTAAATAATTTTATATATACTGATTTATTCATTAATGTGTAATATGTAATATTTTTTAAACAAATAATGAGCTCTAAAAGATTTTCAGAATTTTTACAACTCTTTTGCTTTAGACCATCTACAAATGTTAAATCTTAAAATAAAATGTTAAGGTTACTACTGCATCTCTGAAAAAAAATGCAGCGATTTATTTATAGTTAAAGAACTTCATTATTGTTTATTTAATTCAACAAATAAGTTCTTGTTAAAAACTAACCAAAATTAAAAATAATTTGCTTATAATTTCCACATAGGAGAGACTTGGTCTTGTTTCCAAACAAAAGGAAATATATCGGTATCGGCATCGGCCAAAATGAGTTGAAAAATATCGGCAAAAATCCAATATCATGCATCCCTAGTTTTCATGTCATATTTTTATTTTGAACATTCATTTTCATAACAGTCTTCAGATATTTTCATTATCTCCATTACGGCCATGCCCCGCCCCCAAGTACTCGTTTTTGATACCTAACGATGAATGAACTGAGAAATTTCCCAAAATACCCATCCCTAGATCAAACAAAGGGTTTTAACTAATTTGACAACAAAACCCCAAATTTTCCACTTTAAACTACTTGATTTATTTAAAACGAACAGTAAACTGGTAATTACACTATTTTTTATGGGCTGATTTCCACAGTATGTTTTCATGTATTTATGTATTTCATGTAATTACCTTCGATTGATGGGGCCTGATCCTGGGCCGAGTACAACATTTCTTTAAAAGCCTGTGGAGAAGAAAAGAACATGAAACACCATTTCCAGAGGTCAGACAATTGACTTTCATATCACACAGCAGCATGTGACTGGCACTGCGCCCGTTCTATCTGACAAGGGAAGCCCTGTCAGGATGCAGACGGACTGAGATAGAAAGACATGAGTTTTTGAGTACAGAACAGGAAGTACTAAAACTAAAAGAAAGATAGAGGAAATGGCTGTTTTTAACTTTGTCCAACTCTAGAATTGGATATCCCCTCTGTAAGAAACACATCGTGTCCTTGAATCAGAAAAAATGAGGACAAAGCATTGGTTACAATAGATACAAGCGTAGGAGACTTTGAAGCATTTCCATAGGGATGCACCATTCGACTGGCCAATATTCATTTTAAACCTGTGACCGGAGATTGACAAATAATGCTACAATTCTGGGCCAATATATTTTTTAATTATAACACACAATTGCACACACATGTGCACTCCAACTCTACTAAATGCTAGGGATGCACCGATAGGATTTTTTTTTTGGCCGATACGATACCGATTTTAACAAACAACTATTGGCCGATTCCGATACCGATATTGGTCAATTGCATAAAGCAGGGATTAAAAAAAAAAATTTTTTCAATCAGTTCACTCTGAGCAGAATTGGTATTTGAATGTTTCTGTTCCTGTGTTCCTCTGTATTATTACCGTTCCGAAACCGGTTTGAGTAGAAAAAATACTGGTTAATAACGTTATTTTTAAAACTTTTTCTTTGCTTATAATAATAATTATGATGAAGTACAGCGTTTTCTTCACTCAAAAAGAAAAAAAAAAACACGTAGGTCTTGATCTGGTAGCCTATCTTGCGCTTAGTCATAGCCAATACAGCATCATCTTTTCTAGATTTTGACCAAATGTATTAAACAAAAGAAAATACTGTCAATGCTTTAAAGACATTAAAGTAGGCCTATTTTTTCAAGATATTTAAAAATGTTTGCAGCATGGATAAAAAAACGATACTCCTATAAGCGTTTTGAGAGGAAAAAACTGCCTAAATTAGTAGGCTGTACGTCGCATTTTATTATTAATATATTATTATCATTCAGAAATAATGTCGGCTAAAACACCGGTAAATAAAGCAAAATATTTACAAACATTACAAACACAATTAGGCTATGTTAGTTCCCTTCTCTCCACAACAAATCCTCTAAAGTCAAAATTAATTAATTTATAATTTAAAAACGAAACTGAAGCCTACCTCTCTCATTCTGCACGAATCCAAATGTTCCATATTCACGACGTATCTGGAGGCGGTGGTTACGCTGAACGGCAGAGACTGTACTACGGACTATTTAAATTGAGCAGTGTAACTTTTTATGTATCTTTAACTGTATTTTATTTTGATAATGAACAGGCTGCAATGTCAAGTTAGCAAAAATATGTTGTATGTGCGTGTGAGTCGCTGACGCGATTCAAAACTGTAAAGCTTTTGCAAAATAAAGAAAATGGCTTTCCTTTACATGAACTTCTGAGCGTGCGTTACAATGATCCAAACGCAGCACAATTTTTTGCTTTCGTTTTGTTAATCTGTTAATGATTTAAGTGAAATATATTTCATGTATAGGCCTATATATTCCTTTTTATGTAGCATATATAGTTTTCTTCCATTTTCTCTGTTTACAGAGACGCTGCAGGAGCGTGATGTGAACTTGTGTGAATCAGTGTTCTTCACGATCCTGCCATTTTTTCTGGTTTCAAACACACAAAAAGCTGCATATTACCTGCCATTCATTTTCACTTAAATGTAGGCCTAATGCTTAATTGGCGGTTCATGACATATCCTCAGATAAACTAACTCCAGGGCATTGCCATTGCGACTTAACGTTACCTATGATGAATTTACAGCTGAGCACGGGCATTTCACTGGTTGGCTGCGTCAGCATCAGCATCACATTTGCATAGGTCATACTATGCTGTCTGACAAACTATATTTTGTACAGATTTTTTGTTTTGGCAAGTATTTAATTATTTTGCAGAGAGAAAAATGTTGGATTATGCAACAGACATGCAACTCATTGTCTCCATGCAGTTAATTAATAAACCATCGGTATCTGCCCTTTTCATGCTATTTCCGATATGCCGATGGCTTTAAAATAATAAAAAATCGGCTGATACATCGGTGCATCCCTACTAAATGCGTAAAAATAAATAAATAACATTTAAAAAAAATGTCATGTCATATTCTTCACGTAGCTACAAATCCAACACAAACTGAGAACGATTTGTGAATAAGTTTATTGCCATTTTATGCGTCAATAAATCAAGACAGTGATGTTGCCATTGTTATCACTGTTAATTGTCGCAATTTTAGGAGTGACTCGTGGTGTTATATGGAACTATAATTTAGGGGATTCACAACAGCATTTAAATGTGGTTATCACTCAGAAAACGTTGCAGTGTCTTTGTGGATGCTGGGCTCTTACCAGCATGAAAAATATAATATTCAGAATAGATGACATGCAGAAAGCGACTAAAGTGAGCAAAGAATGAGCTCAGTGATGTCTGTTTTCTCACGAAAACTCCTATTATAATAAATGTAACCTTCTACACTACATGATGAATCCCTTATTTACATCGTATCTCTGGTTTTTGTTATCACTCATGGTCTTTGGCAGTGACAACAAAACTACTCATAACATATGTATAAACAGTCATATTTCACAAAATGTAAATTTTTGTAATATACAGCTTTATAGAACCATGCTTTTTTTTTTTTTTACATATAGCTTATAAAAGTAGCATGGGGCTGAGCTCAGTCATTGCGGTGTCAGCGTCAAATTTCCTGATTGGTACACCACTAGTAATTATGACATGCGTCTAGCCACATCTTAGCACAAAAGTGCATAATCACTAGGGTTGGGTATCGTTTGAATTTTATCGATTCCGATTCTGATTCCGATTCTGCTTATCGATTCCGATTCTTATCGGTTCCTAGTTTCGATTCCAATAAGATTAAAAATCCATTATAAAAAAATTTAACATTTAGATCTCAAACGTTTATTCTGTCTTTTTACAAAGCATAACGTTCGTCAGCCAATCAGATTCAAGCATTCAACGGCCCCGTAGTATAATTAACATTAATGACAGGCAGCATGTTTATTAGGCTGCTGTCTTTTTAACACCGAACGCACACAGATCTAAAAATACGGTACACCTGCGTTTTCTTTCTCATCTGTTTACGTTCACTTAAAACAAAAAAGGCTGTGTTTATGATGTTATACTGACGTAGTTTTCTGCATACTGGTCGATAAATATGAAAGAAGTCAGTTTTGACATGGAACAACCTTTTCTACAGTGGAAATACACGGAGCGGTTCGAGAACGGACACAAACCAGGAACCCGCTGTGCTCGCGCTTCGTGTGCACGCAAACAGGGTGCATGTTCTTTCCGTTCCTGAAATTAAATCATTTTAAATCACATTAAAATGCGAACGCAGGAATCGTTAAGCAGAATCGAAATGCACGCGTCTTATCGAATACCCGGTTCTTTGACATTTGGAACCGGTCCTAAAATGGAACCGGTTTTCGATACCCAACCCTAATAATCACCAGAAAACGTATAAGGCTATTTTAAAAAGCATGTTAACTTACTGTGGCGAGGGGGGCGTGGTTCAGAGAGGTCTGCACCGGGAGAGAGAGGCAGGAGACGAGCGGTGCGTAAGTAGGTCAAGCGCAAATGATAATCACCTGTGTCTCGTTTCAGTAATTGGTGTGGAGAGACCAGATAAAAGGGGCCACCTGGAGCATGGAAGGCAGAGAGAGACTGGCTGGGAACGCGAGCAACACGGGAAACCGGGCTACTGGAGAAAAGCATATATATAGCTATATTCTGAGTTATTGATGGAGAGTTTTGAATGCGCAGTGAGCGCCTTGTTCTGTTGTACTTACTGAGAGACTTTAATAAAAACTCGCGTCCCAGTACGCCGACCCTGTCTTCTTCCTTCCTCCCTCTTGAACCATATCACACTTACTATGACAAAAAATTGCTTTATTCGGTTTCATGCTTTGCATTAATATTAAGATTAAATTTAAAATGAAAAACTGCAGTGATATTGTGGAAAGAGGGGTATTTTACTCGCTTTTATGCATCACACTAGGTGAAAGGTCATACACATCCAGTGGAGAAGCACTGAGGAGTGAGAGAGGCAGGAACTTTGCCTGTGGAACTCAAATCAATAACAACCCATCAATATTTTGCTTGCCCTGTATCAGTTATCATGCCTCACTGTTACATCACAGAGAAAGAGTACACCCCCCACCAAAAAAAAATCACCTGACCTCCATATTAAACAGAGCCAATAAAATAAAGAATAATAAAATTAGACAAGCTAGGCTACATTAAACTCATAGTCATAGACAGTTCTCTGTATTATAACTGCACTGAGTATTTTTATGAAATGTTGTTTGAATAAAAAGTAAAAGATAAAAGAGATGAAATGTGAATAATTTTAAGTGTAGAAACACACTGAAATTCCTTACAGTGGGATTTCCTCCATGTTCAGCACAGTATTTGACACTGACCTGCATGAACCTTAACGCTACTCCTGAACTACAGCATTGTAATCAGAGCATGTGAGAAATGTCAGAGTTTTCTCTCACTCCAAAATCACTCTGAAACGGCTCCTGATTAAAAGCATTTTAATGCTAAATGCTACTAAATGTCAGTGTAAAATATCATCACAAAGAAAAAACAAAAGAAACCAAACATCTCATGTAACAAATATTTTCATTCCTTTCACATAGAAAAATCTAAAGATGGGCAATACACTCTTTGTCCTCTTCCAGATGATGGAAGATCATGATATAAAAAATAAATATCTATTTTTATTTTTAAGTTAATTAAGTGCATCATCTGGGTATTTAAAGTGCACTTGTTCTTTTATGGAATCTTCAGTATGAATACTACTTTTACTACAAAATGGCACAGAATAGTGCATAAGCAAGCATGTAAATTGTGACACTTTTTCTTTCAAGACACTTGGCAGGTTTGGGTCAAAATTAAAATGAATTATTTAATTAAAATGAATTATTGGGTCAAAATTAAAATTATTAAAATGAACTCCGTTAGTGCGGTTCATCTGAATAAGTGTGAATGCTGCCATCTGAACTTTAGTGCACACCAAACAAGCCAACAGAGACCCCCTGAAAAGGGTAGTCAAACTGTGAGTCGGTTCAACTGAAATATTGATGCTAAGCGGACCAAAGATATAAAATGCAATGCACCAAAAACAGGACATGATATCACATAAAAAAAAAAAAACATCATCAAATCTGCTCCTGGGGACCCGCTGTCCTGCAGAGTTTACCTACAGCCCTAATCACATATAATCCAGCTAATCACGCTCTTCAGCAACAGTTTTGGATGACCGGCAAGTTTGCAAAATATACTGTATGTCATAAAAGCTGTCCAAATAGGTTGTGACGTATCCTTGTGCCTTCAGTGTCCTATTTTTAGGATAGGTGTTAAAAATGACAGTGTGAATGCTAAGCGAATCAGGACTAAATGTATGATTTAATTTTTTGTCCGGACCAAAAGAACCGAACTACAAGTGTAAACACATCCTAAGTGAAGAAAAGAAAATGAAATACCAAGAGTATAGCTGGAACAAAACAACTATAGAATGCTTTGACTGGTCAAATATCGCAAAAAAACAATGATGTCCAACAAGTGATGACAAATTCACATGCAAATACAGTTCTGCAGTATACAGTACAACGCAGATTCTGAAGAAGCCTGTTGCAAAAACAGAATCCTGTAAGAAAACATGAGCTCAGAGGGACTGTGGCCTTGACAGCTGCATCAGGGATGTTTACTTGTTCTACCAGCAGGCCAGCATACACCACGTTTCCATGACTAAGAAAAAGGTCTTAAACTCTGAGGCAGCCTTGCCTTTAGTCTTGACTTCAGCATGCTTTTTTGAAACGGTAAACATTTTTCTTCTCTTTCCGAGCATCAGGAATCATGTGATAGCCCACTCAGAACACAAAAATCAGCAGAAACGCTCATATCTCTAAATAAGCTGACATCAGCTTTGTCAAGACTGTGTGACACAAAAGAAAGGTCACAGAACATAACAAATCAACACATTCATAGTGCCCAGTCATAGCGGGCAAAAATAAATGTGCTACCAAATAGAGTGGAAAAAAAATTCTCCTCGAGATCAGAACTGATCTCTCCTCAAGGCAGGTGAGAGGGAATTATAAAGTCTAGAGAAAGCAAATCCGTCACCGGTTTATTTTCTGCTATCATTTATATTTGATTCAGCAATCCCTTACAAACACAATCCGCTGTGTACTACTCTCAAAAAGAGATGATGACTAATTAATTAGCAAACGTCCAAGGGGAAGGCAATAATCTCATTATGTGTAGGCCATTAAACCCTGAAGGAGCTGCAGTACACTAAAGCCCTGTCAACTCTAACCCAGTCCAGTGTCGAAGACAAAGAAAACTGCCTCGTATGCGCTCATGTGAAATAATGCAATTATGTAGCCTGCTAAGCACTGCATTTTGAAGCTCTGTATCACCACCATATATGTTTGTTTTGAAGGAATGACCCCTACAGGTAATTACAGACCTGAAAAACAATGCAGATAACGACTACATGGCAATGTGGGGGGAAAAAATACAATTTTATCACACTTGCTTTATTCGGTTTCATGCTTTGCATTAATATTAAGATTAAATTTAAAATGAAAAACTGCAGTGATATTGTGGAAAGAGGGGTATTTTACTCGCTTTTATGCATCACACTAGGTGAAAGGTCATACACATCCAGTGGAGAAGCACTGAGGAGTGAGAGAGGCAGGAACTTTGCCTGTGGAACTCAAATCAATAACAACCCATCAATATTTTGCTTGCCCTGTATCAGTTATCATGCCTCACTGTTACATCACAGAGAAAGAGAACACCCCCCCCCACCAAAAAAAAATCACCTGACCTCCATATTAAACAGAGCCAATAAAATAAAGAATAATAAAATTAGACAAGCTAGGCTACATTAAACTCATAGTCATAGACAGTTCTCTGTATTATAACTGCACTGAGTATTTTTATGAAATGTTGTTTGAATAAAAAGTAAAAGATAAAAGAGATGAAATGTGAATAATTTTAAGTGTAGAAACACACTGAAATTCCTTACAGTGGGATTTCCTCCATGTTCAGCACAGTATTTGACACTGACTTGCATGAACCTTAACGCTACTCCTGAACTACAGCATTGTAATCAGAGCATGTGAGAAATGTCAGAGTTTTCTCTCACTCCAAAATCACTCTGAAACGGCTCCTGATTAAAAGCATTTTAATGCTAAATGCTATTAAATGTCAGTGTAAAATATCATCACAAAGAAAAAACAAAAGAAACCAAACATCTCATGTAACAAATATTTTCATTCCTTTCACATAGAAAAATCTAAAGATGGGCAATACACTCTTTGTCCTCTTCCAGATGATGGAAGATCATGATATAAAAAATAAATATCTATTTTTATTTTTAAGTTAATTAAGTGCATCATCTGGGTATTTAAAGTGCACTTGTTCTTTTATGGAATCTTCAGTATGAATACTACTTTTACTACAAAATGGCACAGAATAGTGCATAAGCAAGCATGTAAATTGTGACACTTTTTCTTTCAAGACACTTGGCAGGTTTGGGTCAAAATTAAAATGAATTATTTAATTAAAATGAATTATTGGGTCAAAATTAAAATTATTAAAATGAACTCCGTTAGTGCGGTTCATCTGAATAAGTGTGAATGCTGCCATCTGAACTTTAGTGCACACCAAACAAGCCAACAGAGACCCCCTGAAAAGGGTAGTCAAACTGTGAGTCGGTTCAACTGAAATATTGATGCTAAGCGGACCAAAGATATAAAATGCAATGCACCAAAAACAGGACATGATATCACATAAAAAAAAAAAAACATCATCAAATCTGCTCCTGGGGACCCGCTGTCCTGCAGAGTTTACCTACAGCCCTAATCACATATAATCCAGCTAATCACGCTCTTCAGCAACAGTTTTGGATGACCGGCAAGTTTGCAAAATATACTGTATGTCATAAAAGCTGTCCAAATAGGTTGTGACGTATCCTTGTGCCTTCAGTGTCCTATTTTTAGGATAGGTGTTAAAAATGACAGTGTGAATGCTAAGCGAATCAGGACTAAATGTATGATTTAATTTTTTGTCCGGACCAAAAGAACCGAACTACAAGTGTAAACACATCCTAAGTGAAGAAAAGAAAATGAAATACCAAGAGTGGAGCTGGAACAAAACAACTATAGAATGCTTTGACTGGTCAAATATCGCAAAAAAACAATGATGTCCAACAAGTGATGACAAATTCACATGCAAATACAGTTCTGCAGTATACAGTACAACGCAGATTCTGAAGAAGCCTGTTGCAAAAACAGAATCCTGTAAGAAAACATGAGCTCAGAGGGACTGTGGCCTTGACAGCTGCATCAGGGATGTTTACTTGTTCTACCAGCAGGCCAGCATACACCACGTTTCCATGACTAAGAAAAAGGTCTTAAACTCTGAGGCAGCCTTGCCTTTAGTCTTGACTTCAGCATGCTTTTTTGAAACGGTAAACATTTTTCTTCTCTTTCCGAGCATCAGGAATCATGTGATAGCCCACTCAGAACACAAAAATCAGCAGAAACGCTCATATCTCTAAATAAGCTGACATCAGCTTTGTCAAGACTGTGTGACACAAAAGAAAGGTCACAGAACATAACAAATCAACACATTCATAGTGCCCAGTCATAGCGGGCAAAAATAAATGTGCTACCAAATAGAGTGGAAAAAAAATTCTCCTCGAGATCAGAACTGATCTCTCCTCAAGGCAGGTGAGAGGGAATTATAAAGTCTAGAGAAAGCAAATCCGTCACCGGTTTATTTTCTGCTATCATTTATATTTGATTCAGCAATCCCTTACAAACACAATCCGCTGTGTACTACTCTCAAAAAGAGATGATGACTAATTAATTAGCAAACGTCCAAGGGGAAGGCAATAATCTCATTATGTGTAGGCCATTAAACCCTGAAGGAGCTGCAGTACACTAAAGCCCTGTCAACTCTAACCCAGTCCAGTGTCGAAGACAAAGAAAACTGCCTCGTATGCGCTCATGTGAAATAATGCAATTATGTAGCCTGCTAAGCACTGCATTTTGAAGCTCTGTATCACCACCATATATGTTTGTTTTGAAGGAATGACCCCTACAGGTAATTACAGACCTGAAAAACAATGCAGATAACGACTACATGGCAATGTGGGGGGAAAAAATACAATTTTATCACACTGGCACTTCTAAATGTTCTATGTGAACAATAAGTAGAGATGAAAAAATGAGTGTGCTTGATTTTGGTCATTGTTATAAGCCTGATGAACTTGTTCACCCTGTAAATTCTCAAATATTAAGTTTTCCTACTCCTAAATCCTAAAATTAAGGATACACTATTTGTATTCGAGATATGAATCAGAATTTAATATCCAAACTGACTGTTTAGAGATTTGTGTTTTCTAAACTGCATCCTGGAATTTAGTGGAAAAGCAGGTAACGTTACTGTCATTTGAGTTACATATATAGGTTGAATTTGACATTTTAATTTGTCTTCTTATTGGTTTAGAATTTGTATTTAATAAACATATTAACAAAGCTGATCATGAGCAGCGCGAAACATCTGGACTGATTCACCTGCATCCCTGATGTTCATATACGTTAAACTCACACTAGCTTTAAAGCTATCAGCTGTTAGCTTTCAGTTACAGACTAACCCTGAACAGATATGACAGACATTAAATCACATAAATACAGATGTCTTTCGTTCAAAGACTACAGTATAACGACAGATGACTGGTTTTGGACCGGTTTCGTGAGCTGAAGGGAAGCTGTCTGAGGTAAAATAGCTCAAGGTTTCTTTTCTTCGGCTCTTACCTCATATTGAATGTATTGTTTCCTCCACTCCGGGGTGATGTGGGCAGACAGGTGCTCGGTAAACTTCATTTTAAAAAATATATATATTTCGGGGTGCTTTTTGTCCGAGGAGAGTCTCGCGCTGCTGGAAAATTACCAGTGAATCATCGCGAGCTGTGAAATCACCCTCAGATTAACGGCTGTTTTCCGCTGCTCCGCGACATATATATTCAGGGCAGATATTGCGATATTTTCAAACAGCCGTCCCCGGTGTTCCTCATTATCCCTTCAGGTGTTTTTTCAAGTGCTGTGGGACGCTGGCAGCGGTGGTTTAGAGGGCTGAAAGAGCTCTTGACAGAGGTTTTCTCTGTCTGATATCTGAGGCTGAGGCTCCAGCAGCCGCCATCATTGTCGGAGACTGACGTCACAAGCGCGTCACCACAGAGGATGTTTTCCAGCTCGCGGTATGACCGCTCGTGCCTCTTAAAATAATTACTGTGAATTATAGACATGTGAAATCAAGGGCAGGTTATTCTTAACCCAACAGGCCTAAAGGCAAACCGTTTCTCGTCGCACAAATGTGCATTTGAATTCGTGTCGTGTCACTTGCACCAGCTTGTTTATCATCGACAGTTACAGACTAACCCTGAACAGATATGACAGACATTAAATCACATAAATACAGATGTCTTTCGTTCAAAGACTACAGTATAACGACAGATGACTGGTTTTGGACCGGTTTCGTGAGCTGAAGGGAAGCTGTCTGAGGTAAAATAGCTCAAGGTTTCTTTTCTTCGGCTCTTACCTCATATTGAATGTATTGTTTCCTCCACTCCGGGGTGATGTGGGCAGACAGGTGCTCGGTAAACTTCATTTTAAAAAATATATATATTTCGGGGTGCTTTTTGTCCGAGGAGAGTCTCGCGCTGCTGGAAAATTACCAGTGAATCATCGCGAGCTGTGAAATCACCCTCAGATTAACGGCTGTTTTCCGCTGCTCCGCGACATATATATTCAGGGCAAATATTGCGATATTTTCAAACAGCCGTCCCCGGTGTTCCTCATTATCCCTTCAGGTGTTTTTTCAAGTGCTGTGGGACGCTGGCAGCGGTGGTTTAGAGGGCTGAAAGAGCTCTTGACAGAGGTTTTCTCTGCCTGATATCTGAGGCTGAGGCTCCAGCAGCCGCCATCATTGTCGGAGACTGACGTCACGAGCGCGTCACCACAGAGGATGTTTTCCAGCTCGCGGTATGACCGCTCGTGCCTCTTAAAATAATTACTGTGAATTATAGACATGTGAAATCAAGGGCAGGTTATTCTTAACCCAACAGGCCTAAAGGCAAACCGTTTCTCGTCGCACAAATGTGCATTTGAATTCGTGTCGTGTCACTTGCACCAGCTTGTTTATCATCGACAGCCACAGCATATCTAGGCTGAGTGACATGTTTCTCAATGCTCTCAAGGCTGAAGGCTCAATCTACAAAGCAGTGCTAGTGTCTGTGTTTTTCACCCACCTATTTCTCAGTTTTGTGTGTTAAAACTTTTGTATGTATGTTGGTATGTATGCATATATGTATAATTTTATTTATGCAATCATTCATTCATTATGCTTAAAGGCACACTATGTAAGATGTTTTTATTAAAATATCCAAAAACCACTAGAACAGTGTTATATATTTTGCTGACTTGTGTACTTACATTATCCCAAATGTTTAGAAGAATGTTTAAATCCAGAGAAATAAGCAATTTTAACTAGTGACTAGGACCGTGTCCATAGTGTTTGAATACGCGTCCTCTAGCGGCGAAAATTACATATTGTGCCTTTAAATGTGAGTTAAATATTGGTAAAAAGATCAAATGACATGAGACATGTAAATAGTTTCCAACATATTCCAATGTACTTTGACACTTCCCAGACTCCCTTCAAGATTTATCAACATAAAGACACAAATATTTCAAAAGGCAATAAGATTATTCTTTTCCCCAAAGAATCATTTTGCTCCAATAAGCCAGCAAATATGTATATTTAATAAACAGTGACAACAACAGCAAAATGAACAGAAAGTACATTACTGTACATACAAAAGGAAAAGAGAGTATATTGAACAAAAAATAATAACAAAATAACATCCATTTAATTTTTAGAACATAATATTTCATATTTATATAGGTCAACATTTATGATTTTCTTATTTTTAATCTACACTGAAAAAGAAGGATATTGCTATTACATTTAGCTGAGCTTCCCTTACATGTCTGGGAATTGCTGAATGTGTGTGGGGAAAAGCTACATTTTCAGTTAGTCATGGTATTCCATCAGGGTGCTGTGGATCTCCAGGAACGTGGGTCTTTCTTTGGCATTTCTCTTCCAGCAGCTGAGCATGAGGCTGTACACTGAATCAGGACAGCAGTGCGGCTTCGGCAGATAGACCTGAGGGGTTAAAAATACAGCTCAGCACTGACAAGTTTTTCCAAGTTATTACATGGATTTATCCTGACTCATCTTGCAGTGCCAGCTATTCTTAGGCACAAGGGGAAAACAAAGCATAAATATGTCAGTCCAAGAATTTTAAAAATACACTGAAGTACTGCAGAAATACTCTTTTTCAAACAGTAATCAAATTTAAATGTAAAAAATATATAAAAAAATGATTGCATATTTATATCTAAATACTAAAAGTAATAATAAAATGGCATTTAAATTAACATAATTAATAATAAAATACAAAATATATTAAATATTAAACAAACAAACAAAAAAAGAATTCAAATATATATTTTTTCTTTCCCATTTTTATTTTAAAAGGGACAATGCACAATTAACATGACTACTTAAGACCATCATGTTAATGTGCCAGATTTAGCCATACAGGCTCATTTTAATCTGTAGTCCCTGGCAGGTTGATGGTAAAAAGTTCATAAGTACATAAACCATTAAAACATTAATTAAATTAACATGTTCTTGAACTAGTCATTTACAATGCACAAATAAAAAATATTTAGTACATAAATTAACATTAAAATCTAATAAAGTGTAAAATGACATATTTAAGCATTAAAGAAGGAATATTGTTATTAAATAAGTAGTGTTACTGAGATTTTTTATTTATTCTGGATGTCTCTGGTGATTTCCTAGATCTTGTACGGTTTGAAAAGTAAAAATGATTTACATCTTGGGTTGTCAGAGATGAAGGTTATAATTGTTGCATGCTCAAGTCTCACCTGTTTGTTTTGGTCTCTAAAAAACTCGCCCGTGTTTTCGATCACCTGTTCATCTGTGAACTGGGCATACGGCTGCTCTTTACACAGGGTCAGAATCTCCCACAGGGTCACTCCGAATGCCCACACGTCGCTGGCCATGGTGAACTTGCCCTGTAGAAACACAGATGGTCAAAATGATAGAGCAGCATGTGAGTTTGTGGCCCCACAAATTTGACTCCAGAAAGACATACCAGTAGGATGCTTTCCCAGGACATCCAGCGGATGGGGAGCACTGCTCGTCCCTGTATGCGGTAGTAATCTCCACGATACAGGTTGCGGCTCATGCCGAAGTCGGCGATCTTGATGGTGTTATTTGTGCCCACTAAACAGTTGCGTGTAGCGAGATCACGGTGAACAAAATGCAGGGAGGACAGATACTTCATTCCCGAGGAAATCTGAGAGGCCATGCGGATCAGTATTCTGTAGCTGCAGAGAAAAAAAAATGCATTTACAATATTTTATCCTAAAGTTTGGTCTGTTCATTAAACAAAACTTTCATATAGCTTTAGGAGACGCTGAATATAGCACTAAAGTCAAAGAAACAAACTTTTGAGTGGAGCGTCTGCATTTGTTTTATTGGTCTCTAAGCAAAAATCAAGGTTTCCTCTTTAAACCTGATTTGTGCAGTTTGTGTAAAAGCAGATAACACTCCCCATAGAAAAGAGTGTTGATTTGCAGAATGCATACTGGCTAGTTTACAGACTGCAGAAATTATTGTGGGATTAATGAATTTTTCTGTGTTTTTTTTTTCTTAACAGAAAAGAGGACATTTATTATTATTATATTATTATTATAAAGATGATGCATATGATGTAAGACATCATACTTTAAAAAAAAAGAGGCTTGGGCAAAAATGCCACCAAAATGAACAAAAATGCCCCACAAATTCAAGATAAATGGGGCAAAAAGTGCCCCTACACAATTCAACAATTGATTGCAGCTGTTGCGTTAAAAAAGAATTGTGAAAATTAATGAAAAGTGTCTATTTGTGGAATTACATTTTGATTCACTCACACTGCAGCAAATTCCTTTCACACTTTTTTTTTTTGCAGTGTTAAAGGGATAGTTCACCCAAAAAGGAAAATGTGATGTTTATCTGCCCCCAGGGCAGGCATCCAAGATGTAGGCTTCTTTTTCTTTAGTAGAACAGTAAAGAAGATTTTTAGCTGAATCCATGGTCTTTGGTGATTCCTATAATGTAAGTCAATGGCTGCCGGCACTTTGAGAGTCCAAAAAGCATATTCAGGCAAACCTAAATTAATACCCATGGCTCCTGATGATACATTGAGATCTTATGAAGTGAAATAAGTTTCTCCAGACTATCGTGAATGCACATCAGGACCATTTGCCAAGGCTCTAGATTAGTGGTTGACCGATATATTGCCAAGGCCGATATATCGGTCGATAATTGCCATTTTTCAAATATTGACGTACACTGATAAGTTTTTCTGTTTTGCTGATGTGTTTGAGGCGGGACTTTGATTTTGACAGTGCTGAACAACAGTTGTTCAGCAAGTTGTACAAAATAAGTTCTTAATAAAAAACGCCAGTGATAAAATATTCCCTTATGTAAAAGGTAAATACCCTCAAGGAAAATTAATAATAAAGTATTACACTACTCAAATCATAAATGAAATTAAAATGAAAAGAAAAATTAATAAAAGAAACATCCTTTGAAATTCTTGTATACTTGAAATTTGAATACATCACAACTTCAGCTAAAATCCCATTCTTTCCCGTGTGACTTCTCTCTGTCATACAGGCCATGAGGCCTTCAAAACACATCTGGCTTTCATAGTATTACAACTACTTCTACACTTGTTTTCTATAGGATAAATAAAATATTGTAATACAAAGTAAATGTTGTAAATAATGTTCAGTTTCTTGCACAGACCATTTGTTTCGCTTCATAAGACCTTGATATATCATCAAGAGCCATGAGTATTAATTTTGTGTTGTCTGCATATGTTTTTTTGACTCTCAAAGTGATGGTAACTGTTGACTTGCATTATATGAAACACCAAGGACCACGGTTTCAGCTAAAAATCTTCTTTACTGTTCTG
>NW_015653008.1:300005-318680 GCF_001515625.1 Sinocyclocheilus rhinocerous | reverse complement strand
GGCATCCGGTGCGTGAGGTGTGTATGCGCTCTGGCGTAATACGCAAGCGCCGGAAGTGATTTCTCGCGCGTATACGTCACTCATTGTTTGCACAGTGCACAGTCATTGTAGGTACGACGGCTAATCAAAATGGTACTTACTTGCGCTTATCCGGATTGTTCAAACTGACTTAAAACTAAAAGATTACGTTCTCTCGCGCGAACTCATTCGTGAGTGGTGACTTTCCACGTATTCCCAACTTCTGAGCCTGCTCGCCTGAAGTTATGGTTGATTGCTCTTCGGCTGGATATCAACACACCCATTAACGTAAACTACGCCAGAGCGCGTACACACCTCACGCACCGGATGCCGTACGCTCGCTCAAGGCAGTTGGACATAGTGGTGTATTAGAGGTAAAAAATTATATAAATACTGTTCGGTTTCTGGCACAAACCGATCGTTTCGTGTCTTAGGACATCAGTGTGTCGTCATGAGCTGCAGGGTTTAATTTGGATTTGTCTGTGCATGTTTTTTTTACTCTCATAGATTTTGTTACCATTGCCATGCATTATAAGACTGATAGACTGCAACGGTTGGACTTAAAAATCATCATATGTGTTCTACTGAAGAAACAAAGTCAACTACATCTTGGATGCCCTGGGGGTAAGCAGATAAACATCACATTTACATTTTTGGGTGAACTATCCCTTTAAGCCTTATGACCAATCACGCGCATTTCTGTTGATCTTAAGAATGCATTGGCCAATCAGAGACGATTGGATTAGTCAGCGCTGAAAACTCCGGAGTTGTTGTTGAGAGTGCGCGCTCACTGATTGAATAGCTTGTGAATTCCCTCATCATAAACAACACAGTGCCAATAAGATGTAAATGAAAGATTCATTTCGTAGCTTGAGTGATTATGACGGAGTTTTTGCACTAGACTAGACTAACATCATGGACCAACATGTTTGTCTGTGAAGCCAGAGCCAGAATATATGAAGAGCCGTTTCCCCAAAACACAGACACAAAAAGCAAAAAAGTTTTATATGTATTATATTAATCGACATTAATAATCATTATTACAATATCAAGAGCAATAATTGATGATTTTTGTCATAATATTGCAGCCATATTAGCTTTTTTTAAACGTATAATTTAGATACAGTTTTAAACAGTCAATTGTTATTGTCATAAAGTATTTTGATTGATTGAAGTAGGTGGTTAAATTTGACATTAAAGACAACACATTATTAAGGCGGTGATAAAAATTGTCCTCACAAATGTAAAAAAATGACACTGGATATCACTTCCAGGGGGCAAAATTAAGTTAATTTCTGACCCTGCTATATTGTATTAATATAACAAATTCAGAACAGAATTACAAATTCTACTCTCATATTATTGCTAATTTAGCTTTTGTTTAAGGTGACGTTAAGTTTTAAAAAGCCCCAAAAATATTATACATTAAGTAACATTTTGGCTTGGGTCTAAAGAAAATACAGTATATTTATTATTTTTATAATAATAATAATAATATAATAATAAACATCAAATAAACTACTTTGTATGAAAGAAATTAGTTAATTTAATGTTTGAATCAAACCATAAATATAATTTAAGAAAAACAATAAATTTGGCTATATCAAATTCGTTTTTTTTTTTTTTTTTAAGTTGTTCCAAAGTATCTTTTATTTTTTTCATTGTGATATACCTGATGGTAGATGAGTTGCCAGCCAGAACTCCTTCTTCCTGCAGCTCATGGCGGGACAGGAACTGATTGAGGTCTCCGTTCTCCATATACTCCGTGATCATGCACAGCGGATCGCTCTCAACGCACACCGCCAACAGGCGAATGATGTTCGGGTCTCTTAATCGTGAGATGATCCTGATCTCTTTCAAGAAGTCGTTCCTGAAAATGTAGATTTCCTTGAGGAAAATGTAAATTGTCCTAAAATGGCTGGACAGCATCTGTAAAGCAAAAAGCAGTGCTTCTCAGCAACAACAGGCACGTAACATCGATTGCGGGACACCTGCACCTGTGTGTTACCTTGCATTTTTGTTTGCATCCTCTCTTAGTGTCTTAACTGCTACGAGCATTGGCTCATCGCTGATGTCGCCACAATGGTCCTTCATGAACTCCTGCATTCCCTCAGCTTCACACAGATGAACCTGCGGCAGGAATGAACACGTATAACAAATAACTTGAACAAGAATAACTTTTTTTTTAGTGAAGAGAATTGTTCACTGACTTCTCCAAACTGTCCTTCTCCAAGTTTCTCTTTGAAAGTCAGTCTCTCCCTCGGAAACTCCTCCAGAGCCCCGTCTCTTCCTGGAGATAAGGGCATGTTGACCACTGTGACGCGGTAACTGTGGGCACCAGTGGCTTCCTGCTGGCTCACGATATCTGCCTCTGCGTAGTGTGGGGCCTCATCTGTAGGGTGGGTTGTAGAGGGTTCGGAAGGGGCATCGATCATTGCTGTAACACAACCATATTAACATAGATATGTTATGTTGTTAAAGGTATAGTTCACACAAAAATCAAAATTCTGTCATCATGTCATTCTAAACTTCATTTCAGTTATTTTTTGTTAATATGCATTTACTTGGGAAATACAGAAGGATACATCACTGGGCTGATAAGAGTTTTAAATGTCTCTCATGCTTACCAAGACAGCATTTATTTGATAAAAAATACAGTAAAAACAGTAATATTATTACAATTTAAAATAACTTTTCTATTTCAGTTTTTTTTTTTAATGTAATTTATTCCTCTGATGGTGTCACAGTCATCTGCTGGAGTGCCCATGACAGCCACCAGAGGGCACTCCTCCCAGATCATTGCCCAGTGCTTGTGGACTTCAGTTCCCATCATCCCTTGCTCTGATTATTGGTCCATTACTCTCAGCTGTGTGTGATTTGAGATACTCAGCTCACCTGTATTTATACCCTGCGGTCTGTGTCATTGGTTGCTGCAGTATTGTTTTTGTTACTTTGTGTTTGTGGAATACCTTGTGCAATGTATTCTGCTTTTTTGCCTTGATGTGGATTACTGTTTTGGGACTATAGTAAAGTACTGGAATAAAGTTGGCTTGATGTTGCATGTTCGATATTACAGTTTATTTTAATAAATATGAAAAATGTAAAAGGTGTGCATTATAGCTGACACCTAGATGAACAGTTTACAGTTGTTTTTATGACTGTAAGTCATTCTCCTCAAATGCTATTGATGTTAGAAAAGTGTATACCAATATCACATGCAACTTTAGAGACAGCCCCTAAATTTGCGAATATCGAACGTCCAACGTCAAGCCAACTTTATGCCAGTTAATAAAGTTGCTATTGAATCTTCAGTGTTACCTAAAGAGCATTCCATGACACAATACTGCAGCCATTTCAAGATCCAGCAGTTTTGAATCATTTTGGAGTATGGATATCTGGGTTTCTCCTCCTGCCGCTAAGAGGGAGCAGATAGCTTGACATCGGGTCTTGATGGTTCGACAGCAGGGGTTGCAGGTAGAGGACTTTGCCCAGACTTTTTTGGCTTTTGCTTTGGGGCTGGAGTATAATGAGGCAGCGCTCAAGGATCTTTTTAATGTCTGCCTGGATGACCCTCTGTGGGAGATGGAGGGACTTAGGTTCCTGGACTTTCGTCAGATTTCTCCATCTTCATAGCCAGTGTTTAACACCAGATCATTCAGAACCTGCCCCAGAGGAAGTAGTTCCAGAGTCTGCTCTTGAGGAGTCTGTTCCAGAGTCCCTTCATATGTTGGTCGCCAACCTAGAGTTCCTTCACAAGATGGCCGCCATGCCAGAGCTCCAGCCGTGAAGTGAAGTGTGGCTAAGTATGGTGTCCCATACTCGGAATTTGTGCTCTGCATTTAACACATCTAAGTGCACACACACACACACTGTGAACACACACCCGGAGCAGTGGGCAGCCAATGCTGCGGCGCCCGGGGACCAGTTGGGGTTCGGTGTCTTGCTCAAGGGTCTCACCTCAGTTGTGGTATTGAAGGTGAAGAGAGCGCTGGTTATTCCCTCCCCCCCCCCACCAACAATCCCTGCCGGACCTGAGACTCGAACCCGTGACCTTCGGGTTACAAGTCCGACTCTCTATCCATTAGGCCACGACTGCCCCAAATGGATGTCATGCCACCGTCTTCAGCCTTCACGGATGCCACTCCTGTGTTCCCGGTCATCGTGAATCGTTCCCGCAGCTGGTATCTTAAGGGCCTCAGTACTGGTTGTCACAGAGACCGTTCCATTCCATGAATCCACTCCAGTACCTGCTCCAGTCTATTGCCTTGGCCAAATACCCACACTTGCGGTCTTTGCACTTGACAACATATGTGACGTATTTCCTGTATTTGGCCCAAGTGTTCAAGTGAGGATGAAGACCGCAAGTGTATGGTGAACTTTTCATTACCTGATGGGACACACTGTTGTAAAAATGCAAGTGTTTACATAGCTTAATTTTAATTTAAATACTTTGCATTTTAAAATCAACTTCTAAATGTCTGTTTTAGAACTCTCTCAAGTGGCCAAGACTGCAAGTGTGGGTATTTGGACCAGGCATATGAATCTGCTCCTGAGCTCACTCAAGTCTACGAGTTCATTCCAGAGCTCGCTCTGGTTTACGAGTCCGCTCAGGTCTACGAGTTCACTCCTGAGCCTGCTCCAGTTTATGAATCCACTCCTGAGCTCACTTAAGTCTACGAGTTCATTCCAGAGTTCACTCCCATCTATGAGTCCACTCCAGAGCCCACTCGAGTTTGAGTTCACTCCTGAGCTCATTCCAGTCCAGGAGTCCATTCCTGAGCCTACTCTACTTGTGTCTTGTGGGGTTGCTGCAGTATTGCTTCTGTTACTTCGAGTTTGCTGGTTCTGTGTTTGTGGCTAACCTTGTGCAATGTTTTCTTGCTTTTTTGCCTTGATGTGGATTACTGTTTTGAAACCATAATAAAGTTGCTGTTGGATCTTCAATATTGCCTCAAGAGCATTCTGTGACCAATTGCAAAGCTGAATTTTCTTTAGTCGTCAGTATCACATGATCAGAAATCATTTTAATTCACTGATTTGGTGCTCATCAGATCTGTTATCAGTGTTGAAGTTGTGGAAAATCTATGAGTCCACTCCAGAGCCCACTCGAGTTTGAGTTCACTCCTGAGCTCATTCCAGTCCAGGAGTCCATTCCTGAGCCTACTCTACTTGTGTCTTGTGGGGTTGCTGCAGTATTGCTTCTGTTACTTCGAGTTTGCTGGTTCTGTGTTTGTGGCTAACCTTGTGCAATGTTTTCTTGCTTTTTTGCCTTGATGTGGATTACTGTTTTGAAACCATAATAAAGTTGCTGTTGGATCTTCAATATTGCCTCAAGAGCATTCTGTGACCAATTGCAAAGCTGAATTTTCTTTAGTCGTCAGTATCACATGATCAGAAATCATTTTAATTCACTGATTTGGTGCTCAAGAAACAATCTGTTATCAGTGTTGAAGTTGTGGAAACTGAAGCTTTTTTCAGGATTCTGATGAACTGAAAGTTAAATAGGAGCATTTATTTGAAATAGAAATCTTTTTGAGTGTCTTTACTGTAACTTTATACGTTCTAAAATCTTATAAAAATCTTGCTGACTTCAAATAGTGCAATTTTTCAAGAATCTTATCCGAGCTGTTTGCATAAAACTAGTCCATACTCCAACTCTTTATATAGCTTTGTGTGACAAAGAGGCAACAATTTAAGTTGTTATTCATTGATAATCTTCTTCAATGACAGTTTTTAAAACCAATATGGTGACAGGATTGAGAAAAACAGAAGTCCACTTTGATATCCAATGTCACATTTAAAGGAGACATATTTGAAATGAAAGTTATAGCAGATGAAAAGATTGTCAGTGAATAATGCCCTTAATTTCAGGCTGTTCATCAAACAGAGCTATTTCATATGGCTATTTTGGTGTTATTTTCTCCAGACAGACTAAGCTACTATAAACTCCTGTAAACTGGGTTTGGAATGACATGAGGATGAGTAAATATTGAGCAGCCCTACCAAGGTTTTCCGTAGCCTGGAATTCTGGTAGTTTCCGTAAAAGTAGTGATGGCTCCTGATAGTCAGATCCCATGGGGAAAATTCGTTCATATGTGGAATTGGACTCAACATCGCTGGACAGAGAGGAGTGACGGTGGGTGAAGGCCTCTCTCTGAACAGACAGACACGTGGTCAGCTCATCATCCAACATACGCTGAGAGGCCTTCAGCAAAATGTGATACATAACATGCTACATTGATAACCACAAACTGACAGCAGGGTTATTATAGTTAACAAAAACTAAAACCATTAAAAAAGCTTTATCTGAAAATAAAACATAAAAAAGCCTTTAAATTAGCCAGTTACCAATGCAATTGTACAGCTTTCTATTGCACAAGATTTCCAATAGTCATTTTACAGAAGCGCAGGCTTCAAACTCGAGTTGATGATTGTTGCCTCTGAAGTTGATGTTGAAGGTAATAATCTTACCTTCTCAATCATCTTCTGCCAGACCTGTCGCCACAGTATGATTATTATGATGGCCAACAGAATGACAATAATGGCCACCAAGCAGCCTATCAGGATCCTTGTGCTGCTGTCATCGATTTTGTGGCTGGGATCATCACCTGCCGAAAGTTCAGAGTAGGAAATACAATACAATATTTTTTATGTTTTACAGAATCAAAATTTTGTTTGTTTTCTGTGAAATTACATCCTTTCAATGCAATATTGAGCAGTGCGATGCTTCTATCAAAAAAAGCGACTGGCACTTTTAACTGTGGATGGGACTGCAGTCACCATAATGAGAGTTATGATTTCTCCCATTCATATAGCCTATAGTGAAAATATTCACACCCCATTTTTTTTTTTTTTTACATTTTATGATGTTGCAGCATAATTACAAAAATCTTTAAATTATTATTTTTCATAAAACTCTAAAAGCCATACCAATCTATTAGTCTATAAAAATATATTTTATGTGTATAACTGTGAAATTCATAAGGCCACTGCATGAAGTAATGAACAACAGGTGGCACTGTTGATTGCAAATTTAGACTGTAAAATCGTATAGCAACCAATTGGCACTGTGTGAGAGCAGATAATTATTCACAAAGAATTCTGTATTGTATCTAAAATAAATATAACGTTTACCTGGGTGAATCCCTGGAGTTGGATTACGTTTACGAGGAACAAGAGAGGTGTTGTACACTGCTGTATCTGAAAGGTGAATTTGGGTGAAAGGCATTTTGAACTGCAGAGGTACTGTATTTTTAGTAAGCTATTAATATGCTAAAATGAATCATGAAAAAGTGAACAGATAAGAAAAGGAAAGAAAAGGAGCGCTGGAGATGAAAGAAAGAACATGCAGCGTGATTAAACCACTATTACCTGACTGGAAAGCAATTTCACTGAACATCATCCAGATGTCATTGAATGCAAAACGGCACCTAATTGCGCTGGCCATGCGGTTACCAAGGGCAACCGTGACAAACCGAGCACTTGGACTGATGTTGTCTGCTTTCGGCTTGAAAACCACAGGATTGGGCTCCCAGTCTGAATCCGTACGGAAGTAACAAACGGCCTGTCGAAACATTTTTACTCCCCATGTGTACATGTTGTTACAGTGGACCTATTGAAACAGAAGGTTATGCAGCAATACAAAATAATTAATTAATAATTATAATAATAGCATATATGTTACCCCTTGTGAAAAAAGTAGTAGACCTACAATGGAATGCACTTTTTAAAATATTATGGAAATAAAGTATGAACCTATATAATTCATTGCTTCTATTGTCTTTTGAAATTAAAATGTACTGTCTAATATACTGACAAGCATTTATGTTAAACAAAAATATAATTTAATGTCCTTTTTACTAAGACTTGTCATGTATTTAAGTATATTTGCAAATACAAATTTGTAATGAAGTTGCAATTTTGTTCATTTAAAATATAACTTTAAATGTTATAATAAAGAACACTAAGTTAAAATTATATTATATTATTATTAAACTGATATTACACTATTATCAAGAACTTCACGTTTAGTTTTAACACATCAAAATAAATGTACAAAAGATTATTAAAACAATGATTTAAAGCATTTAATTTGACATTATTACAAAGATCACTTTTTAAAAACTGTCTATATAATATATTCAATGCCATATATATATAATATGCAAGTTTTTTTTAAATATATAATATAATATGCAAGTTTTAATATAATTAATATATTTAATATTATTTAATATATAAGATTTGAGGAACACTACAAGTGCACATTCAGTACAATTAAGCACTCTTCTTTTTCACAAGGGACATGTAGACACAGATGTATTTCAGACGAACCTTCATTGACGTGAAATTTCTGACTCGGTCAAACTCAAATGTCATCTCCACCGAGCCACCAGGGAAACTAGAATTGATCCAGCCCACATAGTCATAGCCAGGCCAGACCCCATACACCTGGCTTTTGGTGAAGTCATCTAAACCCCAGCTTCCATCAGTGAGCTGTCCAAGGCCTTCTGTCATGCTGGGAGAAAACCTTGTTGTTTCATTTAAGCGAATGAGGTGGTGATATTTACTTTAGTGTTTAGTGTATGATGCTTTACCTGTAACTAATGGCTCCATCATACACAGTGTCATTTAAGTAGATTTGTTGGCCTCTGAAAGACATCTGCTGGCCAGCAGGGGCGCTGTAGGTCACAAGACCATCTGCAGCAATGATGAGAGGTAAAGTCACCCAAAAATGAACATTTTGTACCAAATCGATATGAATAATGATGTGCTCACTCCTTTCCATACAAATACAACTAATGGGGATTGCAGCTTTCAAGCTTGCAAAAAGGATGTAAAGCATCAAAAAATAGTCTTTATAGGGATAAACATTATCATTATCATATTATAGGAGGAAATATCAGTGGGAAATACAGAAACAAATCAATACAGATGTGTCAATCAATCAATCCATCCATCCATCCATCCATCCATCCATCCATCCATCTATCTATCTATCTATCTATCCTTTCATTTATTATTTTGTCTGCCAAGATAATAAAATCTTGATCGCATTTATTTATTTATTTTATTTATCCTCATATTTCCATTCATTTATTATTATTTTTATTTATTATTATTTATTATTTAACACTGTTTGCATTATTTATTTATTGGCTTTTTTATAGCGACTTAATATCTCCCTCCCATCTACCTTTTTTACAGTTAGTTTGAATTAGCCATTGCCATAAAAGTATTATAAAGCTAGTCCATACAGCTCATGAGTTATACGATTGCTTTGTGTGGGAAACAGACCAAAATTTAAGTTGTTATTCACTGACCGTCTTGACATTCTGGAGGAAACAAAGTCAATGAAATGACATAAGGCTGAGTAAATGATTCAATGACTATTCCTAAAGAGGCTGAATCAATCCCATAAAGGCTTGAAACATATTCTACTTCACTATGTCAATGCAAAAAGACATTTTAGGTAACTATTATCACATTGAGGTTTGTTAATGCTACAGTCTGCATTTGAGCACTTGCATGCAATATGTTTTATAGTTTACCGAGCCATTCACAGCCGTAGAGCTCCACCCTCATGCACACAATCATAGAGGGGTCAGTCACAGGCATGAAACGCACAAAACGAGCAATAATGGGAGGCTCCAGGTCCTTAAGCACAACATCATAGGCGTTACTGTTCCCTTCAATGATCTAAAAAGATGAATAAGGATGAGAACACACAAACAATGAACTCATAGATCACAATGAACTCATCATTCTTAGAGGCCTAAAGGTAAAGTTCCCCCCAAAATGAAAGTTTTGTCAATTCAAAACCAACGGATGCCCTACATGGAGACAGATATGTGGAAAAAGTATTGCATGGCCACAAGAAACTTTCCAGTCATTCTCAAAACTTTTGAGTTCTCTTGCAAAATGACTGCATTTTCTTGAGAAACTTTTTCTTCCAACCTCATATTATTTATACCACAAAAGTTTTGTGAGTGAACGCACAGATTCTTGGGGGAGTGCAAAAGCACTGAAATATAATTTTTCCTCCGATCTTATTTTTTTCCCATCACCCTGTCACCTCAGGGGCTCAATACAAGCCTTTCTTCTGCATAACACAAAAGATGAGATTCTGAAGAATGCTGGGGTCCAAATGACATTGAGTCTCATTGACTTTCATTGTATGGAAAGAAAATCAACTGAAACATTTTTGAAAAGAAAGTCGCACAGGTTTGAAACATCATGATGGTGGTAAAGTGATGACAGAATTGAAACTTATCAACAAATCAAAATTAAGATCTCAGTCTCAGTTTAACTGATAAGCATAACATTGCCATCATCTCACCTGTCGACCTTGCCGGTCACGCCAGGAGACCCAGCGTGTGCCGTCCCGGCTGTATTTAACCTTGTACCGCTGGGCAAACTCATTGCCCACTCCATCTGCGTGCCGTCCCTGTGTGCCAACAAGAGTGACAAAATGGAGGGTGTGAAGGTCAATCTGCAGAAATTCCTTTAGATTGTTTGGTTCAGCCATGACATCTGGACACCACGCTCCATCTCCATCATCAAAATCCAATCTGAAAAATAGAGGGATATGGTGGAGAAAATCAGTTCTATTATTAGTATAATAGGATCAGTTGTGTGATCAGTGTGTTAGATGTACCTGCCATATCGAGCTGCGGTGGACTCTGACCACTGGCTGGAAGCAGAAATATCTTCATCCTGAATTTGGCCTCCAGTCATCCCCAGTGGGTACCTACACACAGCTATCACATGAAGAAATTTAGGAAGGTTATATGACACATATTGCACAGGCACAGACATTTATTAAAATTATGTGCGTTGACACAAAAGTGAGAGTATCCATTATCTGTTAATGAGTCTGTAAATTGTAAGGATTATGGATGTTACTCGTTTGCCATTTAACAAATGTAGCAATAACATGACAATTTTTTTTGTTCAGATCAATTAATTTATTCAAAAATACATACAAAATTAATTCATATAATGACTTGAATTAATTTCAATAATTTTCTATAATTTTTATAATTAACATGTTTTTAATTTCTGAATTAAAATAGGGGGCATAAAAGATACGATGATACAGGGTGATACAACAATCCGGATATCTCAATTAAAAATGAAACCATATGATAAAAAGTAATAATAAATAAAAAGATGTTAAAAAAAGACACTAAGAAGTCTGGTGTAATATTTTAGTACACACACACAAACTATAGTGTTCAAAAGTTTGGGGTCAATAAAAGTATTTATTTATGTATTTAATTTGAAAGAAATTAATACTTTTATTCATCAAGAATGCATTAAACTGGCCAAAAGTGACAACAAATACATTTATGATGTAACAAAAGATTTCTTTTCAGGGAAAAATTCTGAGAGAGAGAGAGAAAAATCCATGGTTTCCACAAAAAGTATTAAGCAACACAACTGTCAGCATTGATAATAATATTAAGAAATGTTTCTTGAGCAGCAATCAGCATACTAGAATGATATCTGAAGGATCATGTGACACTGAAGACTGGAAAATTCAGCTTTAGGAATAGATTACATTAAAATGGAAAACAGTTTTAAATGGTAATAATATTTCACACTACTGTATTTTTTGATCAAATAAATTCAGCCTTGGTGAGCATAAGAGACAGATTACTGCCACAGTAATGTAATAGCAGACATTCCTTGAAGGTGAAATGATCCTAGGTTCTCCGTTTCTATGTTCTTGGGACTGAACCGATAATCTGTGTTTGTATCCTAGAGTTTAAGCATGAGGCTGCCACCACTCCAGAAACTGAAACAGCAGACTAAGCTTCACTACACAGTAGGTGGCATTGTGCCGCAGGAGCAAGACTCCGTATTCCTGCTCCAGGGAGGTTGTGCGAATAGGTGGAATCCACACCCCATAAGCAAATACCCAAAATACCGCTCAACCCCATCCGTAAGGCCTCAGCAGAAACAGAGAGACTTTTATGTTCATTCCAGGACATGCTCAGGACATTCTCACCTTCGTGAAGTTATTTCTCTTTAAAAAAGTAGGTAGAAAACAGTTGCTGCAAAGTTGATGAATGATCCATCATTATTATTTGTCACATATGTACCAGAAAACACAGAACATTCTCCAATTCCTAACATTATAGAAACGTTCTCTTTAGATTCTGTTTTCTGTAAACAGAGTCTAAACAGAATCCTTAAACTATCAATCTCAGAATGTTCTGGGAATCAACCATTTTTAAAGACAAAGGCGTCTTTCAATTTTTTCCGATTTTCTTTCCCTGGCAGTAACTTTCCAGCAGCATAAGGATAAATAGACTCCACTGTAGAGGAGTACAAACGGGAAAACTCAGTCACCCAGTGAATTAATACTTCCCATCTCTCTAAATTTGATTTGTTAGCCTTGGCAGATGAAACAGACTCTGGACCCCCAGCATAGTTTCCTCTCTGACGCTAGTGTCAATGACATGCCTGTTTTCAGCTGTCTGCTCAAGTGATCACCATTTTAACAGTAAAAGACGTTCATTTGTTACTGATGATTTCCCTTAGTGTATACAGTGAAAAACCGTAATAGATCTAATGGGACACTTCATGATATGATACTGTTAAATTGACAGTTTTGGAAGTGAAAAAGAAAAAAACATCTTATAATTTGCGATGAAAAACCTGTTTGACAGCTCACATGGGTTTTCATTGAAATAACTAAGCTTCTTGTCAGCTACACTTTTTGTCATCTGTTATGTACATTGGGGCTTTATGTTACATTTTACGCTGTTATTTAATATTTATTGCATTATTTTAGTGTCATGTGTGTTACCATGATGGTTTTTTTGTATTTGTACGACACTCTGCACCTGTTTTTTGGTGGTTGTCAGTGCAATATGAAGGTACAAAAAAGGATATTTTAGTATCTCAGTTGGCATATTAGCATTACTGTATATCAGTTCATAAAACATATGCGTTTTGTTACTGTAAATAGAAATGAATTTCATAAAACCTAAAATGCTGCTAACATATATTTTTTACAGTAACGTTATGACAACCATAGCTGCCTTTTTTTTATTTTTTTTTTACAGGGCATCTGACCAAGTCTTATCATCAGATCCTGTGATTTCAGATGTAATTTCCACTTGTAATTCTCTTTATGTCTTTATTTATTTGTTGAGTATTAAGAAATTGTATGGCACTAATGAAGAGTTGAACCCGAAAACGTTTTGCACTTGGCGCTTCCTTTGCACAATTCTACATTTCTGAATCTCTGTGAGCTTTTGCCTGTATTTTTGTGTGGAGGTCTTTTTCCCCTCTTGAATTAATTTTTAAGGCACACATTGGCATGAGGCTAACTGCAGTGAACCTGATGCTGACCCAACTTCTGCTAAAGGCTATATAACAAAATTACTTGACATAAATTTGCACTATATAATATTATGAATCAAAAGCTATTCCTCATTTGATTTGTGAATTATATTAATTATGCTTCATTCCTCTCACCTGGGTTGACCTGTGACTTCACGGCTCCAACCAGGAGAAGGACAATAAGATATTGTCTCATTTGGAACATCTTATTTTATGACCTTAATTCCTGTAAAAAAAACATCAAAGTAGTTTAACAAATGATCTTGCTTTTTCTCGTACAGAATTTAAAATAATCAGTTAAACACATCACATTCAAAATCAAAACAACTGAAAATTAAAACTAGGAATATTTGGTCAATATTGGACAAATATGAATTTATAATACAATTCAATAATTAAAATGTTTATTATTATTATTGTTATTATTAATAATAATAATTACCAATAATAATATAATAATGTCATACATATAATTATATTACATGACACTAAAATGTATTTCCATTACAATGAACACATTCATAATGCTTAAAAGAAAAAAGAGGGAGAAAAAAAGCTTGCCAAACCATGAACCCAAAAGATGAGGAACAAAGTGGCTCTTGTAGGTGCATTTGCCCTCAGGTCAGTAAGTTTTCCCTGTATACAAAGTCCTCTATGTGACTGGTGTTTATTTATATTGCGTATGGCTCCAGTCAGCTGCCTGTGGGAGAGCAGTACTGTATGTACAGTGACCAAGAGAATCCCACTCTTTATGGAGCACAACCATCTACTACAATCATAAACAACAATGTGTAATCAACTCTTCTCTGGTATAAGCAACTATATGTTTTACTGAATTATTTTAAACCAGAATTTACAAGTATTATGGAATGAAAAGTTTACGTAACATAAATGTACCTAGGAACATTTATTTAACATTTAACAATAACATATTTTGTAACTCTTGGATAAAATATGTTGATATACTTTTTTTTCTTAACACTGCCCAGAATTATTGGTATTATGGAAAAAGAATTTCCAGCACAGACTCAATCATTCATGACTGATTTGTTGGGCATATGAAACAAACTCATAACCACATCTAAAGAGCCAACTGAAACATCCTACAAAACACAAGTGACACTTACCGCTTTCTTCAGTCATAAACTCAAAGATTACTGCCTCAAAGTATTAACCTCTGAGCAAAACACAATCCTCCTCGTCTTCACGATCCATCCTGAGGGAAAATGAGCAGCTGGGGCAAGTGACCCTCTTACAGGAGCAGAAATAAACAGAGAGAGAGAAAAAAAGATACAGTCAGAGCTTTTCTGGGGAAATTCTGGGGAAAGTCCAAAAGCCCAGATTTCAACCTGAGAAACAGAAGGTTTTAATTATAGAGTGCAGGATCTTTTCACACAATAGTTCACTGTTTTTCACAGTAAAACTAATATATATTAACACACACTACACACACACATATATATTTTTCCTATACTTCTATTTCTGTATATAGTACATTATCTAATTGTTTTTTATTATATTAGTGTTATATTACATCCTTACTGTGTTATTCCTATGTATGTCTGCACTATGTTTGTACTTTCTTCTACACTGGAAGCTCCTGTCGTCAAGTCAAATTCCTTGTGTGTGTGTAAACATACTTGGTAATAAAGCTCTTCTGATTCTGACATATATACATAAATATATATATATATATATATATATAGTTAGTAAAAAATGTATACTAAACAACTGACAAAAATATTAGATCAATAAATTACTGCCAAATAGCTATTTGGTGGATATCTTTACCAAATTGTGCTCAGTAAATTAATCATGTCCAAACGAAAAATCTGTGTTTGCTTAACAAGTCCTACATCCAAGGAAATTTGCATGTGCACAGGTATATATTATTTAACCGTAGTTTAACCATTTGTAGTAGTATTTGTAGTAAAACTGTGGTTATACAAATGGTAATCAATACGCCAAAAGACCATGGTTACTACACTTTTACTACAATAAAACCATGGGTAATTTTCATAAGGGCAGTTTGACAGTTTAACATCTGAGCCTCTGTTACTAATTCGAAAAGGTCACTTAGAACTAGTAACTAAGTAACGTTGAGTTGTATTGAAAGCTTATTGTATTACTGTTTTAAAAGCTCACTGTATAGAGTAATGAGAGAGAGAGATGGACTGAGCGAGTGTAATTACCTGTATTCATTCGTATTCATTCTTCAGCCTCAATCTCATATTCACAATAAAACATTAGTTAAATGGAAAGCGATATCTTTGTCGTACTATCCTTTCTTGTTTCCTCTGTTAAAGGTGATTCCCATTGACAGCGCTGCTCAGTGCATTTGTTGGCGGCATCTTAAGGTGTTGTTGAAAGTAAAAATAAATTCCTTGTTTGTAACCCCGTTTCAGTCTCTTTCAATATAAAATCTTTACTGCTGACTTACTCATAAAAGTCTCTTGTCACCATCTAATGGCGGAATAATGTAACTAATCACTATCACAAACACGTTTCTCAATACTAAATACTATGAAATACTTTTATTTATATAAAAAATTATTTAATAAACAACAACAACAGTCATCATCAAGTTGCTAGGCAATTCAGTCAAAAGTACAAAGGCAGTGCTCTGATATAAATTTATGTAAAATTTAACTTTAGACTTTGCCCTCACCAAAACTGCTTGCTCTGGAACAAATAATAGATTAATGAGACCAAAGACTGCCTGTTAGATTTACCCAAAATGAAGCGGAGTGATACAACGAAGCGGAGTGATACAAATTGAAACGGTGTTCCCTATCTGTCGGTCACTTCGAGTTATGGCAATGACGACATTAGGGGTCTTACTTGGGAGCCCGAATCCTCACTGATTAAGAGAAAACACCAATGAAATGATCAAGTTCCCGCCGTTCTGTGCGGCTCCCCGGTGATTCTGCTGTGCCGTCTGACGGCGTGCCCAGCGTTTCATTCAGCGCGCTGATAGAGGATCAGATGTCAATAGCAGCATCGGGGGATGGGCTATCATCCTCTGAGGATGAAGATTCGGCGGGGCTGCCCCCCTCAGGTGTTGTCGCCACCACCGAATCAGACCCAGAGTTGACGGCCATGCTTTCCCAGGCCACCGTGAGCATCGGGCTGGAGGCATGCCCACCTCCCAGTCCCTAGCCCTCACTGCGGGATGATTGGTTCCTCGGCATGGGTCGTGGTTCGCGACCACGCCCTGCCCTGGTTCCTTTCTTCCCGGAGGTGCATGAGGTGCTGATGAAGTCGTGGATGGCCCCTTTTCAGCCAGAAGCCGCTCGTCTGCTTCCTCCATCCTCATAACCTCGATGGTGGGGCGGCTAGGGGGTACGTTGACATTCCCCAGGTTGAGAGTGCGGTTGCGGTGCACCTGTGCCCGCAAAACGCCGCCACATGGAGGAATTGTCCTCGTCTCCCGTCCAAAGCCTGTAAGCTGACGGCGGCTCTCACCACCAAAGCTTGCAGTCCTGCTGGCCAAGCCGCCTCTGCCCTGCATGCCATGGCTATCTTGCAAGTACACCAAGCCAAGGCACTGAAACGAATGCACGAGGGTAGTACCGACCCGAGGTTGATGCTGGAACTGCACTCGGCGACTGACTTTGCCCTTCCGGGCGATGAAAGTCATGGTGTGGCCCCTCGGGAAGGCGATGTCCACATTAGTGGTCCAAAAGCACCATCTATAGCTCAGCCTTGCTGAGATAATATGTGCGCTTTCTTGATGCTCCCATCTCCCAGGCTGGGTTATTCGGCGACCCTGTCGAGGACGCCGCCAGCAGTTCTCGTCAGTACAAAGGCAGACTGTGGCTATCCAGCACATCCTGCCCCGGCGTGATCCTCCACCTGCCACCGTTCCGCTGCGGGCCACGCCTCAGCCTGCCCTTCGCCGAGGGCGCCCTCCTGTAGTTGCTCCGCCCCGTGCTGAGACCATGTTGTGGCCGGTGCGTCGAGCCTTGTGCAGGAGCGTGGCACCCCCCTGTGTCCCAGCCAGCCCCTAAGTCCCCCAGGAAGGTGACGAGGCGGCCCTGACACGGACAGCCCAAAGATGCGAGGAACTGCTTCTCTTCCGGAGATAGCGAGAACAGCGCCACTCCTTTCACCGTAGGAGGGCCGGGTGGAGAATCTTTGCTGTGTTCTGTTCCAGTGTTGACCAAGTGCCAGCAGTAACCACATTATCAAAGAAAGAGCAGTTTCCTTTTCCTCTGGACCATCAGGCTCGTGGGTTGACAGTGAGCGACACACTGCCTCCTCACTCTTGCCCACGACGCCCCCTATCGCCAGCAGCCAAGAGATTGCATTTCGGGGATGCAATGCCTTCCCATGCATCTCCGGCCGGTCCCTCCGGGGACACGGGGAGTCCTGCCATGATGGGCCAGAACGTGGTGCTTTCTGGGCCATCTAGCACGACTTGCCACCGCTGCACCACTGTGGGTATGTCAATTGTCCCTTTGGTGCCACTCGCACGGAGTTTGGCAGCGTGGCTCGCACTGCCCAACCCATCCCGCTGGCTCATTCGGACAGTCTGACTCAGCTGAGCGATTCAGTTCGCCAGGCGACCCCCCCAGGTTTAGTGACATCTTCAAGACTTGGTGGCAGTCTGAGATGCCCCTGTCCTGTGCAAGGAGATTGATGTCTTATTGGCGAAGGACGCAATTGAGCCTGTCCCTCCAGCCGAGATGTGGTCGGGGTTTACAGCCCTTACTTCATCGTGCCCAACAAAGATGGTGGCCTTCGGCCAGTCCTGGATCTATGTGTCTTGAATCGGGTCCTTCACAAGCTTCCATTCAAGGTGTTAATGCAGAAGCGCATCATCAGATGCATCCAGCCCCAGGACTGGAAGGACGTTGACTTTCATGTCTCGATTCTTCCTCGACACAGGCCGTTCCTACGTTTTGCATTCGAGGGTCGGGCATGGCTGTCAGGGTCCTCCCCTTGGGGCTTTCCCTGTCCCCTTGATTGTAAGGGCGCCCTTGCCCTGTTACGGGAAGTGGGCATCAGGATCCACTACTCGAGCATGGCCCGCTCGCAAGAACAGTTGTGTGATCACAGGGACTTGGTGCTCAGGCACCTCAGCCAGTTGGGGCTTCGGGTCAACTGGGAAAAAGGCAAGCTCTCCCCCGGGCAGAGAATCTCTTTTCTCAGTATGGAGTTAGACTCGGTGAGTATGGCGGCGCGTCTCACCAACGAGCGTGCCCAGTCCGTGCTGAACTGCCTGAGTTCCTTCAGAGGCAGCCCGTTGGTACCACTGAAACACTTTCAGAGGCTCCTGGGGCATATGGCACCCGTAGC
>NW_015653008.1:277387-296792 GCF_001515625.1 Sinocyclocheilus rhinocerous | reverse complement strand
CCCGGTCGAGATGAGAGACGTTGACAAAGTGCGCTTTCTTGATGCTCCCATCTCCCAGGCTGGGTTATTCGGCGACCCTGTCGAGGACGCCGCCAGCAGTTCTCGTCAGTACAAAGGCAGACTGTGGCTATCCAGCACATCCTGCCCCGGCGTGATCCTCCACCTGCCACCGTTCCGCTGCGGGCCACGCCTCAGCCTGCCCTTCGCCGAGGGCGCCCTCCTGTAGTTGCTCCGCCCCGTGCTGAGACCATGTTGTGGCCGGTGCGTCGAGCCTTGTGCAGGAGCGTGGCACCCCCCTGTGTCCCAGCCAGCCCCTAAGTCCCCCAGGAAGGTGACGAGGCGGCCCTGACACGGACAGCCCAAAGATGCGAGGAACTGCTTCTCTTCCGGAGATAGCGAGAACAGCGCCACTCCTTTCACCGTAGGAGGGCCGGGTGGAGAATCTTTGCTGTGTTCTGTTCCAGTGTTGACCAAGTGCCAGCAGTAACCACATTATCAAAGAAAGAGCAGTTTCCTTTTCCTCTGGACCATCAGGCTCGTGGGTTGACAGTGAGCGACACACTGCCTCCTCACTCTTGCCCACGACGCCCCCTATCGCCAGCAGCCAAGAGATTGCATTTCGGGGATGCAATGCCTTCCCATGCATCTCCGGCCGGTCCCTCCGGGGACACGGGGAGTCCTGCCATGATGGGCCAGAACGTGGTGCTTTCTGGGCCATCTAGCACGACTTGCCACCGCTGCACCACTGTGGGTATGTCAATTGTCCCTTTGGTGCCACTCGCACGGAGTTTGGCAGCGTGGCTCGCACTGCCCAACCCATCCCGCTGGCTCATTCGGACAGTCTGACTCAGCTGAGCGATTCAGTTCGCCAGGCGACCCCCCCAGGTTTAGTGACATCTTCAAGACTTGGTGGCAGTCTGAGATGCCCCTGTCCTGTGCAAGGAGATTGATGTCTTATTGGCGAAGGACGCAATTGAGCCTGTCCCTCCAGCCGAGATGTGGTCGGGGTTTACAGCCCTTACTTCATCGTGCCCAACAAAGATGGTGGCCTTCGGCCAGTCCTGGATCTATGTGTCTTGAATCGGGTCCTTCACAAGCTTCCATTCAAGGTGTTAATGCAGAAGCGCATCATCAGATGCATCCAGCCCCAGGACTGGAAGGACGTTGACTTTCATGTCTCGATTCTTCCTCGACACAGGCCGTTCCTACGTTTTGCATTCGAGGGTCGGGCATGGCTGTCAGGGTCCTCCCCTTGGGGCTTTCCCTGTCCCCTTGATTGTAAGGGCGCCCTTGCCCTGTTACGGGAAGTGGGCATCAGGATCCACTACTCGAGCATGGCCCGCTCGCAAGAACAGTTGTGTGATCACAGGGACTTGGTGCTCAGGCACCTCAGCCAGTTGGGGCTTCGGGTCAACTGGGAAAAAGGCAAGCTCTCCCCCGGGCAGAGAATCTCTTTTCTCAGTATGGAGTTAGACTCGGTGAGTATGGCGGCGCGTCTCACCAACGAGCGTGCCCAGTCCGTGCTGAACTGCCTGAGTTCCTTCAGAGGCAGCCGCAGTCATGCCGCTCGGATTGCTACATACGAGACCACTTCAGCACTGTTTACACTCCCGAGTCCCGAGATGGGCGTGCCGCTGCGGTACAGTTCGCGTGACCATCACGCCAACGTGTTGCTGCTCATTCAGCCCCTGGACGGAACTTGTCTTTCTACGGGCCGGAGTGCCCTTAGAACAAGTGTCTCGGCATGTCGTTGTCACAACGGATACCTCCAGTGCGGGCTGGTGCACTACATGCAACGGGCAGGCAGCCTCAGGGTTCTGGACAGGGCCTCGACTGCTTTGGCACATCAACTGCCTCGAGTTGCTACTAGCCTTGCGGCGTTTCTGGCCGCTGCTACTTGGCAAGCACCGTTTCGTACATTAACTGGCAGGGTTGTCTACGATCACATCGCATGTCACAACTTGCCCGCCATCTCCTCCTCTGGAGTCAGACGCGGCGCAAGTCGCTGCGTGCCGTCCACATCCCAGGTGAGCTCTATCGTGCAGCTGATGCTCTCTCACGACAGCTCACATTCAAGTCAAGTCAAGTCAAGTCAAGTTTATTTGTACAGCGCTTTTCACGATACAAATCATTGCAAAACAACTTTACAGCAAATTAAGTTTCTACAATATTTAATGGTAGCTGAACTAGTTTTTCTGCATCAGAAACAGGTAACATATTTCGTAACTTGGCAATGTTTCTAAGATGGAAGAATGCTGTTTTTGTAACATGGGAAATATGATTTTCAAAAGACAAGTTGCTATCTAATATAACACCCAGATTTTTGACTGTAGAGGAAGTAACCGTACATCCGCCTAGTTGCAAATTGTAATCCACGAGATTCTGTGTACTGTGTTTTGGTCTAATAAGTAATATCTCTTTCTTATCCGAATTTAATAGGAGAAAATTATTGGTCATCCAATCTTTTACATTTTTAACACATGGCCCAGAAAGCATTCACCAGAGAATGGCGACTCCATGCCGACACGATCCGGCTGATCTGGAGTCGATTCGGAGAGCTCAGGTAGACCTGTTTGCCTCCCACGAGTCCTCCAACTTCCAGCTGTATTACTCCCTTACCGAGGCCCCCTTGGCATGGACGCACTGGCACACACCTGGCCTCAGGTTTACACAAGTATGCATTTCCCCCAGTGAGCCTTCTCGCACAGACACTGTGCAAGGTCAGGGAGGATGAACAACAGGCCCTGCTGGTTGCGCCGTATTGGCCCACCCGGACCTGGTTTTCGGATCTCATGCTCCTCATGACAGCCCCTCCCTGGCGCATTCCTATGAGGAAGGACCTTCTTTCTCAGAGGCTCGGCACCTTTGGCACCCGCGTCTAGATCACGGGACGCAGCAGACCTAAGAGATCTCCCACTGGCGGTGGAAGACACTATCACTCAGGCCAGAGCCCTCTCTTCGAGGCAAGCTTTTGCCTTGAAGTGGAGTCTGTTCACGATCTGGTGTTCTTCTTGCCGAGAAGACCCCTGAAGATGCACGACTGGAGTAGCGTTTTCTTTCCTGCAAGGAAGGTTGGTGCGTAGGCTGTCACCCTCCACCTTGAAAGTGTATGTGGCTGCTATCACAGCACATCACGATGCAGTGAACGGCCGGTCCCTGGGAAAACACTGTCTCATCGTCAGGTTCCTGAGGGGTGCCAGAAGGTTAAATCCTCCTAGGCCAACCCTGGTGCCCTCCTGAGATATCTCTAGCGTCCTGGCTGGCCTTCAGAGGGATTCCTTTGAGCCATTAGACTCAGTTGAGCTTAATTCCTGTCTGCTAAGACAGCGCTCCTGACTGCACTCCCATTAAGAGGGTCAGGGACCTCCAAGCATTCGGTGAGCGAAGAGTGCCTTGTTTTTGGGTCGGCCTACTCTCACGTTGTAGAGAGACCCCAGCCTGGATATGTGCCCAAGGTTCCCACCACGCCTTTTCGCGATCAGGTGGTGAACCTGCAAGCACTGCCCTCGGTGGAGGCAGATCCAACCTTGGAGCTGCTGTGTCCCGTAAGAGTGCTGCACATATAAGTGGACCGCACCCGGAGCTTCAGAAGCTCTGAGCAGCTCTGTGTCTGCTACGGAGGTCAGCAGGAAGGGAAGGCTGCCTCCAAGCAGAGATTGGCCCACGGGATAGTGGATGCCATCGCCTTGGTGAACCAATCCCGAGGTGAGCCGTGCCCCCTGGGGGTGAGGGCTCACTCCACACAGAGTGTTGCCTCCTCCTATGCATTGGCGCACGGCACCACTCTGGCAGACATCTGTAGAGCTGCGGGCTGGGCGACACCGAACACCTTCGCGAGAGATTACAGTCTCTGCGTTGAGCCAGTTTCTTCCCGTGTGTTGGGTAACAGGTAAGTGGCGGGAAGAGCTAGCTGGTGTCACACTTGCTGCGCCATTCCCCCTTCCCTCCTCCTCCAGTACAGTTCCCTGGATGGCGAACCCTGGTGGAGTATCCTCCAGCACCCCCGGCAGTCAGACTGGGCAGAGCAGTCTGACAGCAGGCCCAGTATTGGTGTTAGCTTGCCCAGGTCTCCGTTCAGCCCCTGCACTGGGCTAGATGTCCATATGGCTTGATTCCCTTCGGGCGAATGTGAACCCTCTCTGTGAACCTGTGTCTTCCCTTTGACAGACCATTCTGTCAGGCTCTGCTGGCAGTCGTTCCATCCCTACTCTCAGGTAGGACCTGCCTCAGAGTCCCATTCCATATGTAGTACTGCCCCAGGCCTGGGTCAGTCCATATCAGTGTCTCCACATGATACCTCCCTATGGGTAGGATGTGGCCTCCGTAGTGCCCTTCTCTGGAAGGCTCGCTTCCCATCATTACTGCCAAGCTGTAACAACAAATAGGAAAGACTTGAAGCAATCTTTCATTGAAGGTTGAAATCCCTTCTGTTAAGAAATTTCTGTGGTGAAAGGAACAGCAGCTTGGCTATCACCAGCAGCAATATACTCACCTTTGGTCCCTGCGGGTACCAAGGTCAGCGAATTTGCACTGGGGCAGTGGAAAGGTTACGACCTTTGTGTAGCATTTGTCTGACGAGCGGCTGCTTGTCAACATTTGCAATGCCATAAGGTTGTGACGAGGTTCAGGTTGTGGCGCTTTCCATGGACCCCTAATGTCGTCATCGACATAACTCGAAGTGAACGATAGATAGGGAATGTCTCGGTTACGTACATAACCCTCGTTCCCTGATGGAGGGGACGGAGACGTTATGTCCCTATGCCACAACCTCGAACCATCGCTGGTTGCCAGGGACAAGTTCTCGGCTCCTCAGCATAAAACCTGATGAGTGGGTGCGCCTGTCGCCTATTTATACCCGTGTGCACGGGGAGTGGCTCAGCATACAAAATCCACTAGCCAAATTTCATTGGCATTTTCTTTTAATCAAAGAGGATTCAGGCTCCCAAGTAAGACCCCTAATGTCGTCATCGACATAACGTCTCCATTCCCTCCATTAGGGAACGAGGGTTACGCACGTAACCGAGATGTTCTGTTATCACTAGAATATCGCACCTCTGAAAAAGGCTTTCAGCAAATCAGATTCTAGAACCAGAAAGAACTGATTGATAGATAGATAGAAATATAGATAGACAGATAATTTTCAAATAATATTTCTAAATAGGTTTTCATACCCCATTACCTAGTAACATGACAACATAAAGAAAGGTAAAATATAAAAGACAACAAAATCTTAAATGACTTTCATTTATTCAGTTTCATTCACTCCAAAGGGTAAAGTTAACTAAGATCCACCAACACTAGTTTATTTAAAGGAAAATGATTGCTACAACACAGCAGCCTTTAGACAAGACTTAAGCACAATATGCAGCGTTAGTATTACTTGCTACATTCTTCCCAAGAAATAAAAAATTATAGTAATAGAGAAAGAATGCTGATATATACCATATGACATTATTGTACAAATACTTTCACTTGTGTTTTGACATTGGTATCACAGTGTAACAGTTCAAGCTGCTCAGCTGCTAAATTGACAGTGAAGGTCAAGCATGCTTACACATTGAGTTTATCATGTTCTTTATCATTTCTTTTCTTTCACTTTAGTACTGCTGCATTTTATAGTCAAGCCTGACATTAGAAATACTGGCAAACAAATCATGAAATGCCCACAAAAACAACGACGTAATTCTCATAGCATTGTGATGAACATTATAAAACGTGTACAATAAAAAGTAAACATTTAAAATAAAACTGGCATTGAATGTATTTATGTACGTCTGTCCAAGTGTCCATTCATCTCTACAAAAAAAAAAAAAAAAGTCTTGTTTCATTGCTGACAACCACATAGCACATCTTCAGAAGAATAGATTGAAATTAAAGAAATTGAGGAGAGGCAAATGCTTTTTGAAACTCATGTTAACAGACCAGCCAACACTGTAGATGTTTGGCTTTAAAGGGACAGTTCACACAAAATAATTTACACACCCTCATGTTGTTCCAAACCTGTATGACTTGCTCTCTTCTGTGGACTTTAAAAGAATACACTACCAATGAAAAATTTGGGGTGATGGGAGATGAATGTATTTGATGAAAAATGCAGTAAAAACAGTAATACTAATTCATTTAAAATGTAATTTATTTCTGTGATGGTAAAGCTGAATTTTCAGCATCATTACAGTCTTCAGTGTCACATGATCCTTCAGAAATCATTCTAATATGCTGATGCTAGAAAGTTGAAAAGAGAACTTATAAATAGATATAAATAATAAATTTGGAATAGATTTTTTACATTTTTTTAACATTATAAAAGTATTTACTTTCACTTTTGATACATTTAATGCATCCTTGCAGAATAAAAATATTTAACTTTATTTAAAAAAAATCTTGATGCCCCCAAAATTTGAAATAATATATTATGAAAAATGTCTTAATTATGTTTTGTCCATGTGATTAAAGTCAATAGGGTCCAAGACAAAACTAATGGAAAACCATTGACTTTCAGTGTATGGACAAAAAATAATTCACATGTTTGGGACAACATGAGGGTGAGTAAATAATGGCAGAATATAAATTTTCCATTGAACTATGCTTTTTACACAATTTCACATTGTTCAACAATGTTTTGAATATGATTAGGACAACCTGGACACCCACTGGCTGGGATCTTCATAACTGAATCAATTAATACATTGGGATGTGTAATGTCTTTTAGTTTATTTGTGTGTGTGTGTGTATATATATATATATATATATATATATACTGTATATATATAATTAGATTAAATATATTTAATATACATTTATATATTCTGATATTTATTTATATATTTATTCTGAAAGCTGAAGCTGCAATGCAAAAGCTGAAGTGCTTAGCTGCTGCTGCTGGTCTGAGCTGTTTTTTTCAGCAGGAACAGACTCACACATGGTGCACACAGCTAGTGGCCCCAGCTGTCCCGGTCATCACTCTCATCAGTGTTGGACTCATATCCGGATGCGATACCAGACTCTCTGAATCCTGGTGTGTCCAGTGTGCAGAGAAACTGGTTCCCTGGAGGAGAGCAACCACCCGACTGATCTTCATCCTGACCCTGTCCTGAGTCACGGTCCTGCTCCGGCTTCTTCTCCCGCTCTGAAGATTCTGAGAAGAAAGAGAAGCCGTCGAGCCGAGCCAGGCTATTTGAGAGAGGGAAGCCCTCTCGAGCGCTTGAGGGAGGATTCGGGTTGGGGTCACGTGATACAGCTGGCATGTTGGCACGCAGAGCAATTTCTAGAAGGCTGTCTTGAGATCCAACTGCAGGGAGGAAATTACATCATGGCATAGTCAGTGATAGAATAACTTAGAGGTGCCATTACTGAGCCGACTTTGTCAAGCTAAACATCTAATCACCAGAGTAAAGGCCTGTTCCCACCAAAAATGATAACTATAGAGGTATCTATAACAATAACTATATTTGCATCAACATCAATGGACAAAAGCGTGCTGCTTTAAATGCTCAAGCTCTAAAATCTAGGGCCAGATTTACTAAACAGGGCAAATTAGCGTTAGAGCGCAATTCCATAAAAGCGCAGATGGAAGGGGAAAATTCGCCAAATGAGGGTTTGCACTGGCGCAAGCTGATAGTAAATCTGGCCCTTAATATTGGGTGGATTCTGTTTGGCTGTCAATGTTTTTGTTGTTTATCAGTTGGAAAATATTGCTCTGAAAGTGATTCGAATTATATTGTACCTCTGTGTTGTATTGGTGTGAACGGGCCTAACTGTAACACCATTTTGTTAAGAATAACTCTTTAAAGGAATAATTCCTCTCAAAAGAAAATTCTGTCATTATTTACATGACAGTTATTTCAAACTTAGTACATTCCACTCTACCACACATGCATTTTTTGTACATTTGCACAGTGAATTTTTTTTTTTACTAAATTTAAAGTATATGTACATTTATATTGCATGTTTCAATGTATATCCAAACACAGACAAAAACGTAAGTGTAAATATTACTAATCAATCAATACCTACAAATACTAATGAGTTTGACCTGGGCCTGGGACTAATTTTATGGTGCTTGTAAAGACTATTCTCTTTGATTATATGGAAAAGAGCAGCATGAACATTCTTCAGAATTTCTTCTTTTGTCATCAGTGGCAAAAGGAAAGTCAAGAAAATCTTGGAACAACATAAGGATGAGTAAATGACAGGATATTAATTTTAGGGTGAACATTTCTTTAACAGGCTAAATCATTCTTCTGCCAAAGAGGAAAAATCTCTTGATTGTACATGTCATGAGTCTTGAGACTTACAGGGGGAGTTTTTGTGTGGTTGAGTGCGGAGCTCCAGCTCTTGGACGTGTTTGACCAGCAGTGAGAGATGCTGCAGGAGTTCAGTGTTCTGCTGCAGGAGCTGCTGGACTCTAGCTTGAGCCTCCGTCCTGGCGCTGGTCTCCACCGACAGCTGCTGCTGCAGCAGAACCACCTACACAACAACAACAACAACTACTAGATTTTACACGCTCTAAAGAAAATATGAGTCATGCTTTCCTGTGAAAAATTATATATATATATATATATATATACAGTGGTGTGAAGGGGGCAAACACTTTTTTCACACAGGGCCATGTAGTTTTGGGTTTTGTTTTCCCTTAATAATAAAAACCTTCATTTAATGCATGCATGTTGTGTTCACTTGTGTTATCTTTGACTAATATTTAAATTTGTTTGATGATCCGAAACATTAAAGTGTGACAAACATGCAAAAAAATAAGAAATCAGGAAGGGGGCCAACACTTTTTCACACCACTGTATATATATATAAAATGTAATTTATATGAATTCAGTTAAATAAATATATATTGTTTATTTAACTGGCCACCAGTCCAGGGTGTCCCCTACTAATAATTTAGAAACAGTTAGGTAGATGTGCAAGTTTAGCTTGCAAGTGTGGGCTTTAATTGGACTAAATGATTGAAGAAGTCCGGTATACATCACCAGAGAGTTATGAGGTTAAAATGTTTCAACAAAAATTAAAGGTATGCATGGATGAATCATTCACAATAAGATCTATAACAGGGACTTAGAAAATAGATTAATTGAATAGAAGTAATTGAATAGGTGTGTAGGGTATCAGAGCGAATCAGACAATTTAAGATTCGATCAGATTGGTGTTAAAACAACCCAAAGAGCCAAATTCCACAAAGAGGCCCAGGACAACAAGACAACGTCATAAATCTGTCCACGATACACTGGCGCCACGAGTCAGAAGCAAGTCCACCAGCTAGCAGCTTTGAGCATTCTCACAGCATTAAAACAAAAGAACACATTGATAATCCCAACTCAGGAAGGAGATTGTCAAATTTGGGGCAAGTAACCAAGATTAATGGTCAAAGAGATGCACAGCATGACCATCACATGTAAATCCATGATAGAAATCATGAGCTAAAGACTTCCTCGGATTGGCTTCCCCCACCTAGCAGACAAAGACCAGACTGAGATTCCTTCTAAACCCTTTTGACCTTTGGTCTTCATAGAACATGTTGTCACGTTCACAGAATGGCACAGAAACTGCCTTTACATGTATATATGCACCAAAATGATGCTAAAAGGACTTATATGAACAACTATCACTTCTATACATAACTCCATATCATGTATGTAACCCACATATTTGACTATCATGTCCTAATCACTCATTGTGTATATCTTTTGAATAACTATTGAATAGTTTATAGGTTTATATTCATGTTGGGTATGTATGAATTTGAAAATGCATGCTTTAAACGTTTCTATCAATCAATACTTAGTAAAATATATTATATTCTTGTTATAGAAATCATGTCCAAATTATACTCTGCAAGAGCGGGAAAATTCGGACCCTATGACTGATAAGATAACATGTTGATTTATGTATTGGGAGGAGAAACATAGCAACACCCCGAGCTAAGACAATGTCTAATAGGTCAAGACACCATTTGGGATGTGTCCAACAGCCCGGTTTAAATACTCAGGACACCATCAAATCATGCTTTTTGCCTTCCCTTACCAAAAAGTAGTATTCTTCAAGTTTATTTGATTAAGTATACTTTTACATCATACTTTAAGTATACTACTATGTCCCTATTTAGGTTTTAATTTGTATATATTTTGTTATATAAATAACTGAACATACAAAACACCAAAAGAAAGAACAGGGTATCTACTTGTAAACAAACACATTTTATTCTAGCTTCATGCATTCTTTTTTTAAACACTTGAATGTGGGTAAGTTTCATAAATAAAAAAATAAAAAAAGAAAGAAACAACATTTTGAACAAAAAGCTGAAAAAAAGACTATGAATTGGATTTAGAACAATAATCAAAACGATCAACACCCCAAAGCTTGTGGGGTGAAAGGTGGTGATGATTATAGGGGCCCATTGCTGTGGGGCCCCCCCCGGGGATTTCAACCAACTGCCCGAGGCCAGCATGAAAGACACTCAGGACAGTTGACGGACCACTGCTGCGTGTCGTCACAAAAGCTTATCATTTGCAAGTGTTTTTTAACCTTGCCAAAACATCCAAGAGATTTTAAAGCATTCAAGCACAAGATGCGAAAGAACTCAACTGAGTACTCGCGCGCTGTGTTCGGTGTGCACACAGAGTGCCGCGTCTAGCGCAAACACCAAATTGACGGTCTTTCGCGTCTTCTTGTGATTGAACAAACAAATACACCTTGCCAATTTAACCATTCAAGCACACAAATGTTGTGTTAGGATGGCTATTCGTGCGAGATTCATGTTAGAACAGGCCAGGTGAGACGAACGTCAAGACATGCAACTTTATTGCCTAAACTCCCCACTCCCCCACTAGGGGGCAGTAGTTAACCATATCACCACATCCCTCTTTCTTAGATCAATTAATTTACTCCACTTTGGCCATTTATCTGGTTTTGAGAAGTCTAACTTTTGTGGTGGCGGTACCTGAAACTGATCTATTTTCTCTTTTTACGCAGCTCTCTTCTCTTGTCTCTGTGTGAGTTTCGTGTTAAAACAGGCCAGGTGAGATGAATGTCAAGACATGCAACTTTATTGCCTAAACTCCCCACTCCCCCACTAGGGGGCAGTAGTTAACAATATCACCACAAAAAAGACGCAAAAGAGTTTCATTCAGTACCCACAGAGAGCACACAGAGAGCCGCATCTCACAGCCCTTGAACACCGAATTGAGTTTTGCCTCTTCTTGCGCTTGAATGGGCAAATTACATACAAAATGTCGAAATACCTATCTTGGCGAGTATTCTCAAAAAAAAAACTGTCGGTTATGACTTAAGTGAACGTAAGCAGTTGAGAAAGAAATCGGATGTGTATCATTATATTGGATCGTCTCTTAAAGTGACCGTGCCTAATTTATCAGCTTCTGTGTCTTTAATGTTAATCCAAGAAAATAAAAGAGAAAATCACTTACTGCTGTTGACTGAATTACTTTGTAGTTTTAACAAGAATTAATCTATATTTAATTTATACAGTGCAGACTGCAATGATATTTTACATTTAATTATTTAGGTTCTATACCTGAACACCTACAAACCTGAAAAAAACGTAAACTTGTCAATTTGAATCGTTAAATTTGTATCGTTGTTCTATTTTTTTATTTGTGCTATTTACACGATTTCGAACAGGGCCCATGGGTACAACCTGCACCGGGGCCCCGCAAACCCCAGCTACGGCCCTGCGTGTCTCCGAGTCCAACTCCGACTGTGCTCGCATCAAAACTTCAACCAGCCCACTGACTCCGCACCATTCGTCAGCCAACGCCTAAGACATCACTCTGAACGACTACTGAACTTCCAGCCAATCAACAACCTTGTGGGAAACCCCTTTCTGCACACAGGCAACCCAAGTACCTCCAGATTCTAGCTGAAATGGTGCATTTATTGTAAAGCTTAATAGCCTCATTGAGAAACTAATTGCGAGGTTTAAATAAATGATTGATGGTTGTTCAGGTCTAAGCAATTGCACATATTGCTATAAACTTGGGATTTCACAGTTTCACTCTTCTAAACTCTTTCTTTCCTCACTTTCTGCACCTTGTGTGAATGTGTGAGCGCGTATGTTTGTGTTAGATTAGTTTCTATGTCTTATCCAATAAAGCCTTATTTATATTGAAAAGAGAAGTATCTTGTGTTTTGTGCTTACAAGGTAATGTCTTAAACTACCGATCTTGTTACTGTGCTAGTTAATACTGTTTTCACTATATTTTGGACTTTAATATCCATTGCAGAGTTGATGTTATACAGCTCGTTCAATGAATCACTGGCCGACTCAGTGATCAGCCGTAAAACAGTGATTCTGTCCAAATTCCCTATAAAATCAAAAATAATTCCCTTTGAGCTAAATTTACCTGTTTCCCTTACAGTGACTAGATAGATGAATTTTCATTATAAATACGTTTAAATATAATCTTTATCAAATTTTAAAGTATGTAATATTCATACTATAATGCTGTGATGCATAAAATCACTTGTAGCATTTAAAATGAATGACTTTGCATTTCAGTTTTAATTTATTTAGACAAAGGATACTGTCCATTTAATGGTTATTAGCCAAAATTAAAATAATGAAAAAGACTATTGAGTGAGTGACATGACATGTGGCCAAGTATGGTGACCCATAAGTGCACACACACAGTAGTGAACACACACACACACCATGAACACACACCCGGAGCAGTGGGCAGCCATTTTTTGCTGCGGCGCCCGGGGAGCAGTTGGGGGTTCGGTGCATTGCTCAAGGGCACCTCAGTCGTGGTATTGAAGGTGGGAGAGAGCGCTGTACATTCACTCCCCCCACCTACAATCCCTGCCGGTACGAGACTTGAACCCGCAACCTTTGGGTTACGAGTCCGACTCTCTAACCATTAGGCCACGACTTCCCCATATTGGTTTTTCCGTGGCCGGAAAAAATAAATAAATAAATAAAATAAATAAATAAATAAATAATGACTGAACAATTCATGAAACAAAAGCAGTGCCACCGATATGTTATATATATATATGTATTCCATGGTCTATCTGAATACTGGATTCTGATTGGCTGGCAGGTATGCATTAAAACCATTTAATGCACAGGTCGTTCCAAGTCAGTTGAATCACCGTTCCATATTAATGCGCTGCTTTAACTGATGCTCACAAACACACACACACACACACACACACACATCACCCGCACACACACACAGAGGGAGGGAGAGAGTTCGGAGATCGCAGATTGCACTGCGCACGCACATAAACTTGTCAACACTTCCCCGCGATTTTTAAAAATAAAATAGCCTAGATACTAGATAGCTACATTATGTTATTATTTACGAGGTGGTAAAATCGCTGTTTTTTTAAGTAATTATATTATAATGCTACACGTCAATACAGGCAGCATGACAAAGTGATCAGATGTGTGATGTGACCTGTGCGGAGGCGGCTTGACTCCTCTGCTCCTGCTGCTGTAACTGTCTCTGCAGGAGCTGCACCTGATGGCTCACGGACAGAGGACTGGAGCGAGGAGACGCCAGCCTGGACGACTCCATCACCAGCACCGGCTCTTCACACACCTGCATGGAGAAAATAGGAGACACATGCTGTTTACTACCAACAAATTCACTTTAATATGGTCTTTGCAAAGGATCAGTACAGCCAGTTAATTCCTAGGTGCATTAATTGTAACTTTGGGATCTATTAGTACTTCTGAAACGTATCACACAGTGAGACTAGTTTAGTTTGTTAGTTAACAGGCCTGGCAGTATTGTTTCTACCAACCAACCATATTCGAGAATGATACACCAACTACATCCTTTCTGGAGTGACCTGCGGTGTCTTATTTAAACACCTCCTTTGGTGAAAATCAAGTTTTTAACAATATTTATATGTCTATGTGGTGTTTCTAATACGGTTAAAGACAAACCATGTTTCACCACAAATTCATCTGTCTACACCACTGCTGAGCATTTTCTCCTGTACCAAAGATAGTTTGAAAGTTTGAAAAAACATCAGCAGATTCACAGAACTGATCAAAGAACACACAGCTTCAGCCGTATCAAAGCAAGTCACTCTGCAAACCATTACAAGTACATGAAAGCTTTAACCTCTTAAAAACTCTCCAGTGATCGAAAATGTGTCAGCAGCATCGACAGCTTTCATGTCTTATTCATTAGAGTCATGCCAAAATTCTAAAAGCATCTAAAATGTGTTTCCTTAAATGCATAATTCATGAAGAATCCCCATCATAACTGGAAGAAGTTTGCATGTTAATAAACAAGACTTATTTTAAAATACCCTCAATTTCGTTCATATAGTTTGTTTTTAAGGAATTCAAATGATTCTGACTAAGTGTTATTACAGATTTCAAAGAATTACATGACACTTTAACTAAAATGGGTTGGTAATTATTCATCTTTTAGTCCTACTTGTGATCATGGCCCAATTTCTGACCTATAAACCACGTAGGATGAGCAAACTGTAGCATCTATAAATAACTCAAAACAGGCAAAGCTTGAACTATATTTAAAAAGACAACACCTGAGATCTCTTCTGCCTTCCAGTTTCTTCTTAAAAAGCAAGGCTTTCTGTTGGTAAACATTTTACTCAATATAAAAAATGTCAACATAAAAAATATGTAATTGATGAGGAATAATTAAGACAAATGAATACATATTTCTTTCAGATTTTCTGCTAAACTTTACAGTCAGACAGAGGACTTACCTTTTCATCTTTCTCTAGCCCAGTGTTGCTTGATCTCTCAGCGGTGCCGCCAGCAACTGAAGTCTCGTCTTTGCTTCTCTCCTCCTCACCTTTTACAAGCCATGCTGCAATTCAGATTAATCACATCATTTAGAAAAAAAAAATCATCAACTGCCAGTTTCACAGGTCCAGACTGAGTCTGTTTCTAGTTCAGATGACAATACAAATGATTGATTTATGTTAACAACTATTTTTTTGTCCAAGACAAGGAACCTTCCAAAACCAAACGTAGGACTAAATAATTGCATCAAATATATTTAGATAGATCTTAATAGCTACTTTGACATCATTATTATATTTGCCTCATTGAAAATAGTGGCTTAAACATTTACTTACAAAATGTTTTTAGCTTCATCTTGCTGATCTACTTTTATATTATTTTTAATTTAGCTTTTGTTTATTGTGAAATAAAGTTGTACAATGCCAAAAAAGTGTTATATTGACCAATATTAAGTAACATTTTGGCTCATATATATCTAAAAAATATTGATTTATAAATTTTTTTTTTAAATTAAAGAATTTTTTTTTCTTTGTGTGAATGTTTTTGTCTTTTGGACAATAAATATTTTTAATTAATATTTCAGAATTATTTAAGGTTTGAAGCAACCCATAAATATATTTGATAGAAGCTAATAAGTTTGGCTGTAACAAATTGTTTTAGAATTGGTCGAAAGTATCATTTATTTTTCAGTGCACAGACCATATTTTCTTTTACAAAATAAATATCTAAGTTGCTTTGAAACTGTGATGAAGATAATGACAATAAAGATTTTTCATTTGTATTATATTTGTATTTTGCTGAGTTGAATTATTTTAATTTGTCTCCAATGCAAGTGCCACACAGTGAAAGTTCAGATGAAATGTGGTTCATGTTTGATACAATGAAATGTGAGTGAAAGTCAATGTCTCCTCACCGTCAGCATTGTCTAGACTCTGTTTATGGCACACCTCAAACGCCTGACCCACGGTCCGCACTATCCTCATGGCTTGGCTCTGAGACACAGACAGCAGATCTTTAAGTAACCAGGGTTTATTGAACATGTCAAACACATGCTTTTCCACATGCAGGTAAACATTTGTAGATTTTCAGCTAAAAGCTTTACTTGGAGAGACAGAAGAATTAATTCACCTTCAACAGAGGAAAAGAGATTTATAGGAATGAATGACAGATATAAGGAAAAGAGAAGGAGTGAGTGAGAGAGGGAGAACATTACACCCATAAGTCAATTCCACATTATAGTGCTGCTGTCAAGTGATGGATTAGTTCATTTCAGATGGGCCCTGGTGCTGTAAACAAAACCCAAGCCAAAGACACTCATATCAAGCAGCTTATGCCAACACCACTTTCTTTTTCTGTAGAAAACAGACAATCTGTTGCAGGTTAAAAATATCCCACGAGACAAAGTTTGCAAAATAATTATTTAGAATTGCACTGAATAGTAGTTTTTGTTCATTAAACTGAATTGTTAAAGTAATAGTTCACCCAAAAATGAAAATTCTGTCATTAATTATTCACTCTCATGTCGTTCCAAACATGTAAGACCTTCATTCATCTCCAGAACACAAAAGCTCTCGGATTTCCGAGAGCTTTCTGACCCTGCATAGACAGCAATGCAACTGACATGTTCAAGGCCCAGAAAGGTAGTAAGGACATTGTTAAAATAGTCCATGTGACATCAGTGGTTCAACCTGAATTTTATGAAGCTATGAGAATACGTTTCGTGTGCAAAGAAAACAAAAATAACTTTATTCAACAATTCTTCTCTTCCATGTCAGTTTTCGCCACAGCCTTACTACGTTTCTGTGCCTTGATCGTGGTAGTACCCTTGCTGTCTGTGCAGGGTCAGAAAGCTCTTGGATTTGATCAAAAATATCTTACTTTGTTTTCCGAAGATGAATGAAGGTCTTACAGGTTTGGAACGACATGAGGGTAAGTAATTAATGACAGAATTTTCATTTTGGGTGAACTAACCCTTTAAGTTGAATTGTTGTTTTGATTTAGAGTAACTTAATTTGGTTTGTGCAGAAAACAGTTTAATTTTATTAATTTTAGTGATTTATATATATATATATATTTTTTTTTTTTACATTTTTGTACATTTTTACATTTTGTACAAGTTTTTACTACACACACACACACACACACACACACACACATGTTGTGTTTCCATGTCTTATGGGGACATTCTATGCGTAATGGTTTTTATACTGTACAAACTGTATTTTCTATTGCCCTACACCAACCCTACACCTAAACCTACCCCTTACAGGAAACTTTCTGCATTTTTAGATTTTCAAAAAACTTCATTCTGTATGATTTATAAGCTTGTTTGCATTGTTACACTTTCAGATAAACATAATTTAGTATTTTTAATAATTTTTTTCCCCTCGTGGGGACCACAATGTCAAAAATTTCAGGTTTTGCTACACACACACACACACACATATATATATATATATACAGTATATATGGGCCATTCTACAGAATTGGTGCAAAGCCAGAGTTGGAAACGTCTTTTCCCCTCAAATTTGGTATGTATGCAAATTGTATGATATCTAAGGTACACATTTCTAGTAATTGTGCAGTTATTTCTCATATTGTATTTTCAGAAGGTTTTTGAATATTTTCCCTCTCCCTAAATTTATCATTACCGAAACACAGTAATACCGTATATAATTTAATTAGAAGGGTTATACTGGCCTATTAAGATTTTGTTTACATCTACCTTTGTAAATATATATTTTTGCTATTTTATTAAAAGGTTTAGAGGTAAATCAATAACAATTACAATTACAATTAACAATATTTCAAGTGTGATTTATGAGATTTGTTGTATTGTGAATCCAATTTTTCTTTGTAAAAGGCATAAAGTTGACCATACAGATTTCAGAGTTAGGGATTAATTAGTTTGAATATACATTGAACCAAACACTATCATAGCATCTTAGTTGATAATTCAAAACTTTATTTTTGACAAAACATCCCATGTTTGACAGAAATGTTTTGGTAGCGACCACATCACATTACAGAATTTTAACTCGCATATAAAACACTACTAAAACATAGTAAAATACAAAAAATGTGCATAACTCAGGGCTTAAAGCAAAAAAAAAAATATTTCCGAGGGGGGTGGGTGGGTTTGGGGGGTATTTGGCAAACATACGCAGGGTTATTTGACAAACAAAAAAGTACATTATTTATAAATTATTTTCCTTAAAACTAACTAACGTATCTGCCATTGCCATTAGCCCTTGACAGGCTCAGACTACATATTATGGTGCGCAGCAATACCAAGAAAGGTTACTCACTACAATATGGTGCAAACACATGTAACATTTAGGATGCTTTTGATATCAAGTTTTGCTGGTTAGCTTTGTCCTTGACAGGGTACAAGATGACCTACGATCTAAAACATGGCATTTCTGAAATTTTGTTCAAAAGAAATAATGGTAAATTAAATAATAGGAAATGAATATATAATAGGAAATATTCAAAGACAGTTTACTACAGAAAACTACAGTTCAGTTCAATAAACAACAACAAAAACCAGTGCTCCAAGAACTGGTAACTTGAACAGGGTTCGTACAGATACTGCAAAATGAAATTCCAGGACTTTCAAGGACTTTTCACGCACTACTTTTTTGGTTTTCAAGGACTAATCAAACAATATCATTATTATCTTTCATATTCTAATAAATAAACTAATAAAACAAAATGGTACAAAATTAGTGCAGCACATGCAATGCATATTGGAAATTTTAAGTTTCTATGGAAACTTTAACATTTAAAAGGATACTATGGCAAAGTTATCGCTTTCCTTATTCAAACCGATTTTTTTTCATGAGTATATATGATATACGATGATATATATATATCAGTATTCCTGAAGAATGAAAGCTATATCATACACTTGGAAAATTCTGAGCTATATCACCGCTTATCGACACTAGGGGTGTGACAACACACTTAGCTCACGAGATGAGACAAAGTGCAGATACTTGATTCACTACAACAATACAATATTTTAATAGGATACTATTTTAAAGAAATTTTTAATGACAAAATATTTGTCTTTCAATCACAAAAAGTAAAACAATGCAGTTGTATTTTGAAATGTTTTAACTAATCTAGGGCCGTAACTAATGACTATTTTGGTAATCAAGTAATCTACTGATTATTTTTGAGAACTGAGTAATCTGATATTTTTTAGTAACACAAATAGACCTAAGCGAAAAACAGGCTTTAGTATAATTATATTTATATATAGACTAACGATGAAGCAATAATAATTGGCTCAAATGAAGTATCAAAACCAAGTAATTACACGGTTTTATTATTTTTGTATTATTATTTTATTTTATTATATGTTATGAACATAACCAACTTAAAGGGGTCATATGATGCGATTTCAAGTTTTCCTTTCTCTTTGGAGAGTTACAAGCTGATTGTGCATAGATAAGATCCCTGAAGTTGCAAAGACTAAAGTCTCAAAACCAAAGATATATTCTTTATCAAAGTTAAGACTCTGCCACGCCCCCCTAAAACGGCTCGTTCAAACACGCCCCCACATATCTACCTCACTATGTGGAAATATTTGCATAATGCCGCCCAAATGTGCACGCAAAGAAAGAAGGCGTGGTTTCAGTAACC
>NW_015653008.1:274439-275885 GCF_001515625.1 Sinocyclocheilus rhinocerous | reverse complement strand
AAGGAGGGGGCTTTGTAGAAAACGAAGCGTTTGAGAGAGGCGGGGCATAGAGGACCTACAATAATGTACAGTATTTGAAAAATAATGTGTTTTTTGAACATTAAAGCATGTCAACATATTCTGTTACACCAAATACACAAAATAATGATCTTTAAAAAAGCATCATATGACCCCTTTAAGTACATAATGTATTATAACAAATACCTGCAGAGGGCGCCAGCGGCCTGGTGATGTTTCACTTTACAGCGTGATTCAATGACGTTTAAATCCATTTAATTTTAATATTTGGCCAAATGCAAACTCAGAAACTTTTATTTTTAAATCGTGATGTACAATAAATCGCATATTTAGAAATATGTTGATGTATTCTCCTGTTTTGACAAAGGTTTATAGAGAGTGAAAGCTGTGTACCTCTCATACCATTGGTAGGCGAACTCACAAACTCGAACGTGATAACAACTTTTTGTTAAATGTAGGGCTTTTTTTCCACAGCCAAATGCCGCATGCCGGAGATCCGGCATAGTGCCGGAAAACTTTAAGCCCTGATAACTGTACTAAAATTGTGTTTATTTCCCCCAAATAAAGGATTATGTGTTCCCTTTGGTCACTACCGAAATAATGATGACATGTTTTGGTCGTGACTGTTTCGGTAGTGAAAATGTTATACTTTTGAGCCTACTTCAAAGACGCAAATCAGCACATGGATACCTAGCACAGTTCTGAACAGTGGTACACATATAAAAACGAAATGTTATGGAAAACGTGTGCTTAATTGCAGAAAAAAAGGTGTTTGGTAGTGACGTTCCTTAAAGTTACACACAGATTTTCAGACTTTTGAAAACAATATATTTCAAAATAATGTGACCTATCTACTCACACCTTGCAGCTATAAGTCAAAGTCAAAGTCAAAGTCAAAGTCTGCTTTATTGTCAATTCTTCCACATGTACAGCACATACATACAGAGAATTGAAATTGCGTTACTCTCAGACCCTTGGTGCATACAGATAACACTAACAGAAGAACGTAAAAATACAGATAAATACAGATTAAATATATATAAGATACAACTATACAAATAAGGACATGTAAAAAAAGATTAATAAAGCAGCACAAGGCACATGGCAGATAGAGTGCAAACGAGTGAAATAAACAAACAGTGCAGATATAATGATTGTAGTGCAAAAGAGCTTATTCAGTCTGATTAAAGTGACAAAAAGCTCAGAGAGCAGTTCTTTATTTAAACTGTCAGTAAAGGTAGTTGAATGAGGTCAATGCTGAATGAGGTAGTGAGCAGACCAAAGCTGCACAAAATGACTGGTACAGGTCACAGTGTGTTAGTGGGAGGGGGGAGTGGAAGGACCTGGGGATGTGGGAGCTGCTGGGGGGGTCTGAGGTTCAGAGTTCAGTGGTGCATGGAGCAAAAGAGGGGAGGGGGGGCAAGGCCG
>NW_015653008.1:271859-273776 GCF_001515625.1 Sinocyclocheilus rhinocerous | reverse complement strand
ACTTTAACGAGCGGTCTGTATGCAGGCATTAGCATGACAGTGATGTGGTCTGAGGCACCAAGGTGGGGGAGGGGGAGGGCCTTGTAAGCTCCTCTCTAGGTGGTGTAAACAAAGTCCAGAGTGTTGTTTCCCTGTGTTGGAAAGTCTATACCGTTACCAAAACGTGACGTGTAAACTCTGCAGATCACGGATTGGCCAGAGAGAATCGTCACTACCTGCGTCACTGAACTTGCGACACAAACACAACAGAACCGCTAGATTTAAATCAGCACAGTCAGCGAAGGATCGAAAGCAACTGTTTTGAACGAGCGCGCCTTTATTAACAACCAAAAAGTGGCTGTTTCATTGTCTGTTCAGGAAGTACAGACGTTCCTCTCGTTGATAGCAGAGGAGCGGATCCAGCGAACTTGATGGGGCGACGCGGAATGAAAATGTTTTTCAGGAGTCGCGGCAGTAGAAGCGGCGCAACTATAACGACATGTGAATAATCCCGCCCACTCTAAAGCGATACTAAACTGCTGTGGAAACGCAAATCGAGTCGAGCCGTGCCGTGCCGTACTGAGCCGTGCCGAGCCGAGTCGTACCACGCAGTGGAAAAGCGCCATATGTGTTGGTGTATTTTTTGGGAACACACTCTTTAAAAAATTTTAGACACAGGTGTAGACACAGGTGTAAGTGTACAAGTGTAAGAGAGGGGGACACAGGAATATTTCCAGATCATAAATTTAGGGATGTACTTAAAGTCTCAGTCAATGGACTAAAACATACACTGTTTCGTTAGTGACATGAAATTGCGGACATTTTTTTAAACAAAGTTTAATAATTTACAAAGAAAATATAAAATAAATATTTTTTGAACTTCACTTTTTAAAAACAAAAAATATATATATTTTTAAAAACAACAATGAAATAAAATGCAGTTGAAATTTGAAAAGTTGAAATTTAGGGGTTAGGGTTCAGGACAGCCACCTCCCAATTGAAAGTACCCAATAAACTATGATTTTACATATATTAAGCTTACTGATATTTTAAATATTATTGTGGATTTCAATAGATAATAGAAGGATCTTAGTAAACATATAAGATTTTAATTCTTAAATGCTTTTTAAATGTGTTTGGGAACTTCGAAACTGCGTCCTCTAGGGGTCGCTATGGGGAACGCCTCGTCGTGACCCGTGTCTGAAGCATACATTGAAAAAACACCAACTCGTTGGCCAGCGACAGCCATGACGTCACTACCGGTGCGACTATAGTATAAATAGGCGCCGGGAGCACACATCATTCTCTTCTTCGTCTTCATTGACTGTTCTGTTTGAAGCGTGCATTCCAAGGAAAAAGTAAGAGCTATCTCTATTCATTATGGCGAGCACTAGCAGAGCATTTAGAAGGTGTGTGCATCCGTGTCATCGCTATTTGACACCAGATGACACACACGATCTATGTGTTATTTGTTTGGGCGAAGAGCACGCACGCGATGTCCTCAAGGGGGCAATCTGCGTGCATTGCGAGCAATGAAAAAGCTCCGTTCTCGTTTGTCTCTCTTTTCAAGTAAAGAGGGGCAGCCATCTGCTCCCCGCGATTCAGGCCCCGCCGCTGCTGAGGCACGGAAGGGAATGAGCTCATGGGGACCGCAGGTGGATCTGGCCGATGAGTTTGAAAGGGGGTTTCCCTTTCGTGATCGTCGGCTGTGCACGAGAGTGAGCCGCTGGAGGATGATGTTATTTCATTAACATTGTCTGATTCAGGGGCCATTGCTCTGCTGGGATCAGCCCAGCAAAAGCAGGAAATAGCTGAGGAGGGCAAAGAAACTGAGGCTGAGCCTTCCCAATCCTCCTGCCCCGCATATGATGAGCTTTTAGAAATTATGGATCGCGCCACGGCGAGGCTTTACTTGCCGTGAAACGGGTGAAGAAAGTG
>NW_015653008.1:266569-271725 GCF_001515625.1 Sinocyclocheilus rhinocerous | reverse complement strand
GGTAGTGGCGTCATATGCTGTCTCCAGCCAACATGTTGTTGGTGTTTTTTGAATGTATGCTTCAGACATGGGTCACGACGAGGCGTTCCCCATAGCGACCCCTAGAGGATGCAGTTCGAAGTTCCCATGAAAGGGAACGTCTCAGGTTACTTATGTATCCATGGTTCCCTGAGTAGGGAACGAGACACTGCGTCCTCTAGGTTTCTTGCCATGCTGCGGACGCAAGCTTCAGACGAAGAAGTGAATGATGTGTAGCTCCCGGCGCTTATTTATACTATAGTCGCACCGGTAGTGACGTCATGGCTGTCGCCGGCCAACGAGTTGGTGTTTTTTCAATGTATGCTTCAGACACGGGTCACGACGAGGCGTTCCCCATAGCGACCCCTAGAGGACGCAGTGTCTCGTTCCCTACTCAGGGAACCATGGTTACATAAGTAACCTGAGACGTTTTTCGTTGTGGGACAGCAGTTTGCACCAATTCTGTAGAATGGCCCATATATGTGTCAGGAGTATGGACTGTTTGTGTGTATGTTTTTCTCCCCATGTGCTCCGTGATCTAGTTTTCCCTCTTGTTTGATTAGTCATTTGGTTCAGGTGTGTCCAGTTCATTACCCTCGTTTAGTTCTGTATTTAAAGTGTTGTCCGTTCCTTGGTTCCTTTGTCCAGTGTCGTCTATGTAATGTGGTTGTCTTCCTAGTTCTCTGAGTTCTCTGTGTTAGAGTTATAATAAATATGTGGTTTCCCAATCCTGCCACACGTTACAATATGTTTATAAACATCTTGTAAAAAATTATAATGAAACTTGTAATAAAAACAGTTTTTTGCTGGAAAATTATGACTAGCTGACATTAGCAATTCTGCTTATTTGCCATCAAGATCATCAATTGTCACAAAGACAAAGTAACAAAAATGTAGAATACATCAAAGAAAGCCAAATGTTAAGCCTGTAGGGCACAAAACTCTCTCACATTAGTCCTGGACCAGCAGGCCATCCTTAGTACTGAACCCTGTTATTGTAAATCATCTCATGAATAATATGACAACTAAATAACTGATCCCCATCAGAATGAATCCTCCACTAAGACATCCCACTTTACCATTTCCATTCCTGGGCAATCAATCAATACTATTAACATATTTGTGCAGATATAATCAAATGTCTGTTGGATTTCCTGTATTATGGTGATGTTTACCTTTCTCTTCGATTTGAAGACATTGCAGCGGAACACATTGCTTTTCTTGTCTCTTGCTATGTAACTGAATATCTTCAGGTCCTGTGAGTCATGAGAGACGTAAAATATTCTGAAAAGAAAAAAAATGACTAATGAGCTGCAGCAATTGACCTTAAAACTGTCTCATTGCCATGGCAACAACAAGGCCAATGTGCTCTTCACTGACTTGGTTCCTTTGACATGTCATAAAACATTACAGAAATGCATTAAAAGTGCTCACTAGATTTTGAAAGTGCAACAGCTAAATGTTAGTGTTACATTACATTGGCGTCAAACTGAAACTCTAGAAACAGATCCATTTCAGAACAAACATGTTGGTAATAACTGACATTGTTTTAATACAATACAACTAGAGTGGACTGACACTAGTCAACACTAATGATGTTACTGTTAAACAGTGTTTATGTGCACTGGAGACTGGTTGCTATGGGGATTTCGAAAGACATTCTGTTTTTTGTTGCAGCTCACGGAGCAAAATGATTTTGATGTGACGTGTGCGTGCAAAATGACAAAGGTCATCAAACCCCACAGGCCATGTCACTCCAGTCATGAGCAAAATTAGTAATCAACGTTATGTAAACAAGTTGTGGTTAAATTACCTGAAAATGGGGTCCTGGGCCAGTGTCACTTGGCTTTCATCCCAGCTATAGTCATATTTCTAACATAAATATATAGCACATGTTTAGTCAAGAAATATGTTCATTAATAATTGTATATACAGAATAAATTGTACAAAAAATACATGATCAGAAATAACTGTTATTATAAAATTACGAGGATAAAAAAATGTAAACACCTCACCTTTTTGTTCTTCCGCAAAACCACCTTGACACCATCCACTGACACAATAAGGTTGACTTTCTTCTTCTTGATGTTCTTCATTTTAAACTCATACTGAAAATGATACAAAACATGACGGGTTGAATTAATTAAAATATGAATCATGACATGAACCTTAAACTTAAAAAATGGTAACATCTAAATTAAGTAGTTTTATTTAAAATATATATATATATATATTTATATATATAAACAGTATATATATATATATATATATATACACACACACATATATACAGTATATACTGTATGTATATATATATATATATTGCATTTTTAAACTTTATTTTAATAAATAAATACAAAAGAACAATGTTAAACTTTTTGTATATTAATATTCTGTATATTTTTATATTGTATATACTAGTCAAATTCTTTTTTTTACATTGAGGCTTATACGGGTCATTTTTGACCCAAACAAGTGTCATGTTTTGTTTTTAACAGTCCACCAGAGTTGATTTTTAATGAACATACAACATGCTATATAGGTCTGAGGGGGACATCTAAAAACAACATATGAAATGCAAATGAATTTATCATTTATCAGGCTACAGGTTCTATTTGAAAAAATGTGGATTATAACATGTATATCTCAAAACAAACAGATGATCAATGTCTAGGAAACTTGAGCAACTTGCACTGATAAGAGATGTATCAAGATATCAACCACCAATCAAGATGCGATTGCTTCTGGAAGACTTGCTAGCTCTGTTAGATGCAGACTGCATGAATAATCAAAGACTAGGAAAAAAACAGGAAATCCACAGGGGTCGGATTAAAGGCGACACACTAGGAATACTGAAGAGTGGCTGGGTTAAAAGAGCTCTCTTTCATCCCAAGCTTTGATTAATGCTAACATGGACCACTAAGGCGAGCTATTTTCTAAGAAGCTTGTTACTCCGGCTGCTCTCAGTTCTCCTCAAAATACATAAAACAGAGGGTGATATTTTAAAAAACTTGAGCGCTATGATATACTACTGACTTTATCAATTGATTTATCAACAGGAAAAGTTCCCTAAAGAGAAATCTTGTGCAAATAAGTCTAAATATTGCACAAATATTCTCTTTGATGGAGCAAAGTCGATAAAGCTAAACCGTACTGCTGCTGCCAGCACACTGGTGCAATCTCATAAATACTGGACCCCTGAGAAGAGAAGACATGAACGAACAGTCTTTACACTGGTACTACATTATTAGAATAAACAACTTCCAACATGAACCACCTGCATGACCTAATAAATGGGATTTTTCATATTTTTCAGAGTGTGAGCTCATAAAGTTGTCCTACCAGGGCCAGTTATACAGAACAAAATGCATAATCATTAAGAGCTTTGAAAAACTCTGGGAATTATGTTACATGGTTACAAAGACATGTTTTATTGCAAAACGAAGAAGAAATATTTAAGGTTTTGCACTATTTCTAGGTCCCAAATCAAAATAAATTTCATTGAGCATGTGAACATTTGAACATACTCTCAGATGATCACATCTGGTTTTACACAAGATTTTGGAGTTTATGCAGCTTGAGTCTGAACAAAGAGTAAGACATTCTGACATTTTTCAGTTATTTCAGTTGATGATTATAGTTTTTGTTGTTTCTTTAATATTATTATAAGCATTTTAGAAAATTTAACATTATTATTATTATTACTTGTGTGACCCAAGACATGGACAAGCACTTTGGAAAACTGATTCTTCTTCTTCTTCTTCTTTTTATACTATATAATGCTATATAAGTATTAATATATAGTAATATAATGCATTATGCTATATATTAATACTGTATAATTAAAATGTACATTAATGACCAGTAATAGCATCATTGTAGAACTTGTGAATCAGTCATTTGTGTGCAAGATATGCTATTCATACATCATTCTTTCAAAAAGGTTCAACTGTCTGCATCCTTATGAAGATTTTCCAATACTTCATCTGACAAATTCAGGAACCCTTACCCGTATTCGTCTCATAGCAGCCAATATTTCAATTCTGCTTTTGGGTCGCACGATATCCAGGCTCCCAATGAACTGTGGCAGAAGAGGTTAAACAAGAAACATAAGATTAACTGTAGCCTATTCTGGGAAAAAGTCAATGATTTGCATACAGGTGAAGTAGCCTACAGTTAATGGGGAAACCTTGTATTACAGTGTCCATGTAAATATTACACATTAATAAAGTCATTACAATGAAAGTGGGCTGTTACAATCCCTTCAACATGATAATTACATGAATTAACTTGCATATTTAGTACTCATAATGCAAAGATTTGGTAACAGGTACACTAATGAAGTGTGAGCCCATTAAAAAAATTCTCTGTTTTCTAATATTTACCTTCACCTCGAATGTGAGCCCATGCTGGAACTGCCCATCATTATCAGCAGGAATCCTCTGATCCACTGAGTCGTCTACCAAATTATATTTACTCTTCTCCAGCATCGTTGTATGGTATGGAAATATCGTTCGATACCTTTATTTACTCAAAACATTCTGAAGCCTCCTGGCTGCACTGATTTCTGAGGGGTTTCTCGCAGAAAGATGACGGCGGTCCTGTAAATGTCCAAAGCAGGCAATGATGCTCCTCCGCAGAGGGATCCAGCATCATTTAGAGTAAATATGACCTCAGTGTTTGTTTCATAGCCGAGCAGACGGTTCAGAAGACGTACGCTGACTGTTAGCACTCAAAGTCTGGATTTCCAGCATGATGATAAATATCCCCACCTGTCCCCATTGGCGCAGACTCTCCCTTAACGTAAATTTATGGGGCTTACTATGGAGAAGGCTTCTCTATTAATATTCATCAGACAAGCATTCGCCATTGGATACTAGCGCGACCTGATTCATGTTCATGAGGCAAACATTTCCCATAGGAAGGTTTCCAAGCAACGTATGCAGGAGTTAAATTAAGATTCATTTGATAACCTTCAGCGTAGTAGTATTCGTAATTCGCGTCCATGATTTCAAAAAGGTTTGTGTGAAGCCTGAAATATACCGGACTGGAAATACTTATGAAGTGCTGACACCTTGTGGTTAAAAACCACTACTTATCCTATACTATATATATATATATATATATATATATACCCT
>NW_015653008.1:261501-265302 GCF_001515625.1 Sinocyclocheilus rhinocerous | reverse complement strand
TGTATATATATATATATATATATATATGTGTGTGTGTATGGTTTTTTTGGTGTTTGGCTTAGTGTTATGTTAGAATCATTATTATACTCTTATACCTTTTGTTCTTTACTATTTTGAATTGTTTTTAGCTTTATTTTTTTTTTTCATTTAAATGTTAAGTTTTGAAATTTTGTTGTATTCATTTGTCATTTTTATTTAATTTCTTTATTTTAAAAATGTGTATAAGTAGTATTTATAAAGTTTTAGCTTTTAGTTTTGGATGTGTCTTTAGTTGTTTTAATACTACAATTGATTGCTTCTGTTGTCCTCATTTGTAAGTCGCTTTGGATAAAAGCGTCTGCTAAATGACTAAATAAATAAATAAACAATAAATAAAAAGGTAGCGCCTGATGAGTGCATTCACACTGCATGGTAGAAAAATCGTTGCACTCATACGAATACATTTTTAAAGCCAAGCACTCTGAATTAGGCTAAACCATAAGTTAGGATTTAAAAGTTCTGTAATATTATAGCTACAAACTGACAGGCTTATCCTTAGGCTGATGATAGCCTACATGGGGCAACTTTTTGAGCAATGTTGCTGGGCAAGTTTGGGCAATGTTGCCGTCAACGGGCCACCAGGTGAGACACAGGGCCAACGACCGATTTAAAGTATCCAGGTAGAAATTTGTTACCCATTCTCAATGGGAAAGTGTCCAAGCAACATTGTTCAAAAAAAGTTGCCCGGCAAAATTGCTCAAAAAGTTGCCCCGTGTATCATCAGCCTAAGACTGTATTTAAGGGGCTTTGACCAGTCCCAGTGTTTACAATATGTAGGCCTATCTATACACACACACACACACCGAATATATCTAGACTATAATATATCTCAACAAAACGTAACTGTTGCGTGTGTGTGTGTGTACACCTCGTATTCCCATTCCCTACATTACAGGGACCAAATGACCCCACGATGATAGTAATACTAATAATTTTTGACCTTGTGGGGGCATCATTTTGGCCCACATGAGGAAAACAACTTGCAAATCATACTAAATTAAGTTTTTTGAAAATCTAAAAATGCAGAAAGTTTCCTGCGAGGGGTGGGGTTAGGGAAAGGGGATAGAAAATACAGTTTGTACAGTATAAAACCATTATGTCTATGGGAAGTCCTCATAAAACATGCAGACCTGTGAAATTTGAAGCTAAATTAAGAAGTAATTTCAGACTAAATTAGATATTAGGCAATAGCATCACCACAATGTTTCTTATTCTTTCCACTTCTTTACTCTTATTGTTAAATGTCCTCTTTCCACCCACCTAATGTCAGTGACCAACTTTGTTTTTGGTGTAACTGAAACAGGATGTTGTTCTTACACCCACTTCCTCCCTATAAGCAGTTTCAGTGTTGTTACTGTTAGTAATCAAACACTTAAAAAAAATGCTTGTAAATTTGACAGAAAAAGTATACTGTTAACACCTGTTAACTGGTTAATATAAGTTACCCTTGCAATATACAAAAATAAATAAATAAAAAACCTAAGAAAACACATCACCACCTCGGTTGTGCATTTGCTAAACAGCCCGTTGTCAATTATTTCCAACATATTGTATTATTGTATTATTTATTAACACTGTATGATTTATTAACATAATTGCATTATAATTTCACTGTAAAATACTGTGAACTTTATGGTTTTGGAAGTAACAGCTATAAATTACTGTGTAATTATGTTTTAAAACAGTAAAAGGACTTTCCCGGAAGCGGCTGTGAGACACATCATATGATTATATTTTATTTTGTCAACAATAATTTACATTTGGATGTTTTGCATTACATTTGATGTTATTTAGTGTTTTAAACATTATTTTAGTGCTTGAGTCTAAAGTGATGTTGTTTAATCTTTGTGTTTATGACCATGTGCACCGTCCAGTTAACTGGCGAATGGCGGTTAATTCGTATGAATTCATATGCAATTTCATTCATATGGCTTCGTATGATCCACTTAAACTGCACAGCAATAATCACATTGTATAAGAATCAGTGATCTTAACGCTTCTAATCAGTTTAGAAACTATAACTAGGATAAATTCTTATAAATTCATATGATCTCATTCATACATTTATCGACAACTTGCTTACACAAGGTTAGGTTTACGGGTGAGGCTATGGGAGTGAAGCTTCATACTTCATATTTTCATATAAATCAAATTGTACAAATTCATACTAAATGAGTGCTGGAAATGTTTTATGGACAGGCCACATTAACTCTGGTTCAAGATGTAGCTTTCAGTTTTACCACCTTATTATGGTGGTTAACAGTACATTTCTATGGTTAAAATCAGATTTTTAGTTCTAGCTGGTATTAACATTATATAATTTCACTTTTAAACCTGCACTGTCTTTTTGCTCTCTTTGCCTTCAATTAGCATTTTAATGGGCTGTTGACTAATGAGATGAACACGTAGTCTGCCTCACTGACGCTGCTATTGATATTTCAGGCATCATTATCAAAACTTTCTCCATTTATAGAGACAAGTATGACCTTAATGTTGTTTTTATGTTCTTTTGGCTCATGGGTCTACCTCTCAAGGTGTTGAGAGACTTGTGTCATCATCCTGATCTTGATTGTGATGTGACTATAAATAAGTGCACACAATAACACAGCAAACGTGCACACTGCTTGACACCATTTTTCACGGTACAGAAACAGGTGAGGAGATTCTGTCTCAGAACGCACTGTACCTATTGAGTTTTTGATCTTATTACTTTAGGGGACTGTGAGGCTTGTTGTTGCACAGTTCATCTTTTGTCAATTTGAGCTCAAATCAGTGTAACAGCCCCCTTTGGAGATGAAGAAAGAAAGAAGAGGGAGAAATGGAGTGAGAACACAGTACAGACACAATGTGAAGGATGAATGTGAATGTTCTCTTAGAAAAATGTTTGCTTGATAACAGCAGGTTGCTAAATGAAGCTAAATGAAGCCAATCAGTTGTAATTGTTGCATTTTCAGTAAAGCTAAAGTACCCATCATGCATTAGAGGCTTAACCTGGGAGATTTTTTACTTGTCATTGAGAAATGAGTACACTGAAAAAATAGAAACAGTTAGCAATCTGAAATTGCTTGTAAATTTCACACTTTCATTACAAAGAAATGGTAACACATTAAATTAAACATGGATTATTTATTTATTTAATTAATTAATTAATTAATTAATCTATTTATTTATTCATTTATTTATGGTAAAACATACTCCAGAAATCTTTGTTTAATTTACAGATTCCAAAAATATGTTGTACAGTGTTAATAAAATACAATAAATATTTCTAGTAAGATTTAGTTGTTTTACATCAAAACATTTTTGTATTATTATATACATATGTGACCGTAGACCACAAAACCAGTCATAAGGGTCAATAAATAAGCTTTTCATTGATGTATGGCTTGTTATGATAGGACAATATTTGGCCGAGATACAACTATTTTAAAATCTGGAATCTGAGGGTTTAAAATCTAAATATTGAGAAAATTGCCTTTAAAACTGTCCAAATGAAGTCCTTAACAATGCATATCACTAATCACAAATTACGTTTTAATATATTTACGGTAGGAAATTTACTAAATATCTTCATGGAACATGATCTTTACATAATATCCTAAAGATTTATGTCATAAAAGAAAAATCGATAATTTTGACCCATACAATGCATTTTTGGCTATTGCTACAAATAAACCCGTGCTACTTAAGACTGCTTTTGTGGTCCAGGGTCACATATGTGTGTGTGTGTGTGTGTGTGTATATATATATATATATATATAT
>NW_015653008.1:251132-261264 GCF_001515625.1 Sinocyclocheilus rhinocerous | reverse complement strand
AAAAAAAAAAAAAAAAAAAAAAAAAAAAAAAAAAAATATATATATATATATATATATATAATTGTAATTTTGTGGACATTTCCATTAACTCCATTAAAACACAATTCGGTGAAGTGCAAAATTTAAAATACAGGAAAGCGACCAGATTATTATTCACAGTTTCATCATTTGTGTTCGAAGAAAGAAAATCATACAAAGTTTTGGGACGGCATGGGGGTGAGAGAATAATCATAGATATTCAAAAAATAATAAATAAATAATAAGCAGAAATAAAATGATAGATCTTTGCAAAGCAAAAACATTTGGATTGTAAAACATGCCATTTTGAAAATGTCTATCTCTTTAAACAGTTTAAGGTCTTGCAATAAGAGACTTTGACTATATTATACATTCAAGATTAAAAGAGTGTGATGCTTATTTCAAAGCAGAAATAAATTTAATTTTACATTATTAAACATTTTGCCGTCCTGGCACCACAACAATATGTAATATCCTATAAACATTCTGCTTTCACTTTATATGAAACATGCATAAACAATGCATTAAAAAGGAGCTTACATTTTAAGCTGTCATATGGTCATGTTACAACGTGTCCCTATATATATATATATATATATATATATATATATATATACATTATAATAAAAAATAAATCCCTATAAACCCCTTGGTGTTTATGTTTAAACAATTGTTGAGGGTAAAGTGAGGGATTAAAAATAAACAGTAGTTAAAACCCTCACTCCACCTTCCTGGCCAACAGATTTTTGAGGACTTCCTCATCACCAGCTCGTGTTCAGGAATAGTGGCTACAAATGATCCACAGTCAGGCGGAACAATAGAGACGGAAAATACTGATAATTTCTCTGAAATCTGTCCCCTGCATATATACCGCTCCTCTATTGTGTCTGCATGCTCAAGTGTGACTTCACCATACACAGCCCTGAGTTATGAATAACTTCTGCAGAGAGGTGGGTGTATGTCACCTTAAACAGCAGCAGTGACTAAACGTGGCAGTATTTACTGCAAATAACTGTGACATGGCAGTCTGTTGACATTGTTGTTCATTTCATTAGCACTTACCATAATCATACTGCCAAAATAGAAAGTGCATCACATCCTCAGACATCTTTAGAGGAAGATGTAAATGTCCTCTTCCTGTAAGAGTGAGTCCTGGATTTAGCACTGGCAGAGTGAGCTCACTGTCGAGCAATCCACAGGCCTCCACAGTCCGGCCTTTCCCTTTGAAAAGGTTTTACTATAGTCACATTACTTGCAATAAATACATTTAATAAAATTAAGAAGAAAAACAAAAACATAAGTTTGGAGAAAAAGTTGCAGGTACATAAAACAGTGTGTTAGGCAACTGAGGGACTCTTGGTTATTACTACAGTAATTGTCATTTCAAAATTCATTTTAAGTGTTCAGATTACTGTTTCTACACAAATATATAGTTTTGTTGGATAGAAAAGATATAAACTTTTATTTAATAGTAATAACAAGGAAGTCTCTAATACGTGGAAATTGATTAACTTTCCCATTCATCTCAATGGCAGTTGCTTGGCTGGCACAGGACCCTCTGGATCTGCCATTTATTTTCATGAGAAGAACTTTCCTAGGCTATAACATGAAAGACAACAGACACATAAAATGTAAGTCCATATAAAAAAAGAAATCATATGGACTCACATTTTATGTGTACTGTATATATACATTATATAATACATTATGTTTCATATCATTTGTGGAGTTATTTTGTTAGAATTCACAACTACTTTTAAATGGTGTTCAATGAAGAAAGATCCTTTTTATGTAGTTACAACATCTACCAATAGGGGTAGACATAATATTTTAAGACCCTCGATATAATGTAATATTGGGTGAACTCTCTCTTTCTCTCTCTCTCTCTCTCTCTCTCTCTCTCATAGTTCTGTTAATGTTGTTTTTTTCATACGCATTGGTCAGTTTTGAGATTTTGTGCTATTTGGCTTTTCATAAAGAGAAGAAAAGAAAAAAAATCCAAAAATACATTATTTTATTCCTTTTCTTTTCTGGCTGTTGACAGTATTTTCAGGTTCATGGAGAGATAAAAGGAGATATCCAAAATCCTCTCTTTACAAACTGTAATGTCAAAAAAAAAAAAAAAAATATATATATATAAATAAACAAGAATGTTGAACTTAGCTAATTCAGAGTTCCTATTTCTATTCTGGAAATGCATGCAAATTCTCACATATTTAATTAGATATTGTCTAATTTGCACATTCAAACATAACATTTCAGAAATTTTTTAAAACAAATGTTTTTTTTTCAATTCTCAATGTTACATTTTACCCTATTTACCTGATGTGTCTGGCCATGTCTATATGGATGTTTGGAGATTAAAAATACTTTTGATGTTAAGATCAGTGTGTTTCAGTTTCTGAGTTCTTAAAGGCATTTATTTTTTTAAGAAGTAGAGAATAAAAAGCTCTCTCTCTTTATAAAACTGAAAGGTTTTATAAAAAAGACTAACATTATGGTCTATTTTCATAAACATGTTCTATGACTGTTTAGTCTGTTATGAGCATTATTGAGCCAGTTTTCCCTGTTCAAATGTTAATGGTGAGAATGATTGCAGACGCCAGTTTTAAAGGGCAGCATAAAGGGGTTCAGAGCAGGTGAGTCAGAGTGGGCCGCTGTCTCTCAGTGCCATCACTGCAGAAGATAAACAGGCTCCTGCAGAGGCGTGAAGTGGGTGAGATGAGTCGCCATGGAGACCAGCCTCATCACCACACAGCTTTCCTGGAAAAAACACCTCTGCTTGGCCGTATATTCTGGAAAAATGGAATGATCCTGTTGGTAGCAGTTAATTATGCGTGTGTGTGTGAATAGAGTAGATTTTTAGTCTTTGTATGAGGCTCACTGAGAAAGTTGCCAGGCTTTGTGTGCTGGAGGTGACTAAGAGCCTCCATTAACCCATGTGAGTGGGATGTGTGTGAAGATGAAGAGCAGAGGGGGGACGTCTCTTACGTATTATGACATTAAAACATCCGTTTCCTTTAGATGCACACAACATAAAAAAATAAATAAAAATAAAAATTAACATACTATCAATAATAATAATAATAATAAAATGTAATTAAAGTTAAAAATATAACATTAAATTTAAAATAAAATCCAAAAAACTAAATAATCAATAATAATAATAATAATAATAATAATAAAAAAATTTATTAAAATAAAATAAATAACACTAAAATTAAAATTAAATCCAAAAAGCAAAATAAAATAATAACCCATGTAAGTGGGATGTGTGTGAAGAGGAACTGCAGTCCTGGCATTAAAACAGTCATTTCCTTTTAGCTGCACAAAATAAAATAATAAAATAAATTAAAATAAAATAAAATAAAAAATGTTGCTGTCAATGATTATGTACCCCAAATTGCACTGCTAAAGACAAATCTTTGCATGTAAAAAATTTATTAATTTTTTCACTCAAAAGTTCAATAAATAACCCACAATTGTTCATCAAATATAAATACAAATATAAATATTATTTTCAATATAACCTTTCAATAAATACTCATAGGCAATACAAAATACACACGTAACACATAATTGTGCAAAAGTCATTCCACTTTCACAGTTACTGTCCAGTGCTACAATCTTTATCACTGTGTGCTCCACTGCTGTGTTCATAGAATCAATGTTCTCGAATGCTCGAGGCCTTCCAGTCGACTTTTGAGTCCGTGTGTCCATTCCTCCTGAACCTCAGGAAACCGGTTCAGATCAGTTATATCAGATTCAGTGACCATCACGTCACACAAATGCCATGCTTATCAGGGACGCATTCCTCCGCTGCCGTCTTTAGGGTAGTTTAACCCACATGCTGTGTGATGAGTTACTGGTAGACTGTTGACTTGAGGAAACGAGGGTAGCAGTCTTTCTCCATAAGGGTGTAAATTTTACTCTGGGCAAGGTTGAAGCAGGACAGTGTGGGCTGCTTCATATTCTTCAAGGTGATGTTTCTAATTTCATGATCAAGATTAACCTGAAAATACGCAGAGGAATGATTTGCCGTTAGACTTTTTCCATGAAAATCTATTAAGTACGAGTCTTTTGTGCTGTTAATACTCTTAGAAAATATACCTCTCTTGGTGCGTCAGAGGCGATGAACTCCTCATAGATTTTCCTGGCCTTGGCGCACAGCTTCGAGGAGCTCTTTGTGTTCCTGTAGTCCTCACAGGCCAAATAGAAAGCAATATTTTCTTCACTGTACTCAGATGCCAGGAACGTTGTGAACGCGCACAGCCCCTCTGCGAAGAAACATGACGAAAACATTAGACGACCCTTTCATTCTACAGCCTGAGAACAATGTGCTTTTACATTGCTTGCTGATATGAATTTACCTTTGTGAGCCAGGAGTTCATGGAAAGTTAGTTTGTCAGTTTTTTGTGAGTGGCCCATGATATTGAGCTCTTGCTTTAGTAGAAAACGTCCAAACCGAGCCTTGAGCTCCTTTGCCCTGTGAGGAACAAAAGTATTCATCATTTCAGTGGGGAAAGTACTTTCAACATTATTATTTAACAGTGATTTTTTTTAGGTGATTTAGGTTTAAGCTACTTAAGTAAGGTCTAGTTTAAAACAAAACAGTAGCATTTTAGCTGTTCTACCAGTATTGAGTTTTAAGTAAATATGAAACATACCTTTCCAGACAAGTGATTGGCAGATGCTCTAGTGATCGGCACATGTTAAAAGAGATGTCCAGAGATGCTCCACAAGTGGATGGATGTCTGATAAGTCAGTGTTGTCAGAGACTTTTGATTCTGTCTAAATGTCAGCAGTGCTGGGCTATTTATACAGTTTCACCCTCCATGACATCACTTGACTCGGCCAATGAAACGCAGGCTGTGGAGGAAGGGGGAGTTTCTGCCCTTCAAGCAGCCTTTAGTCTCCAGTGAATCATTTCCAGTAGAATTGATGAATTAAAGATTCACTTTTTCCTCCCTTGTGCTTAATCGTCTCCAGCATTAAACATTGGAAATGGATGCAATGCCAAATGCTGAACTTCACAAGGATAATTCAGGCAAAAAGGACAATTCTATCACATTTAATCACCCTTATGTTGCTTCAAAGCAAAGAATATATTGATGTTTCAGTGCTTTCTTCATACACTGAATGTCAGTGTGATGCCACTGTTGTTTTTCTATCCCGTTGACTTGACAAAATCAGTTCTTTACAATACCTTCTTTTGTTTTCCACATAAGGGACAGTCAGACAATTTTTTTTTTTGGGTGAACTAAATGTTTGCATTTTTTGTGCCATTGTGTGAAATCACTTTAGAGTCATTTATTTATTTAATTACTTTTAATGCTTTGTCATATGAATAAATATTGTAACTATGTGAATACAAAGATATTATATTGACTAACAAAAAGCTGCCTACATGTCATTATAAATAACTATAGGCTGATGTTTTAACATGGAAATATATTTCAACCACATTGCGTGCGCAAGCAGGGGCCGTTTGAAGCATATAGGAAGTCTCAGCGGAGACTTCTGTGTAGACAGAAGGAAGCCCACCCACGTGCCTTAACCCCCCTGCTGATGTCACTGACTCACACTGTGAACCCGTGTGGTATGAAAGCAGAGGGTCTTAAAAGCATTGTCGTACAAACAGGAAACAGAGACGGAGAATATGTGGGAGAAGACAGGGTAACTGGAAATATAAAGTAGAAATCTGTTCAGGTGAAATTCTAATTGGGATTTCCTTTGTTCTAAATGATTTTGGACCAAAGCAAAAGATGTAACCTCATGCGATTCTTTATGCTCTTTTGAGTTGCGTGTAAATAAAATATGTATCCTGCTGAGAGGAGATGCTTCTGTATTTCTTTTGATAAGCAGTGAGTGTTATCCCAGAAGAAATGCTGTTGCCTTGAGGTTGTTCTTCTTTTATGGGCTATACTGAAAAAAATGTCAGAAAACTTAAACGAAAATGAGCTTTATGCGCAAAAGATCAAACATTCTAATCAAAAATATTATTTAATAACACTAAATCTATTTGACTGCTTTAGGTTACAACATGAAAGTTATTTTCAAGTTTTAGGTCAAGTAGAATTAGAAATATAATTGTTGAGTGAAGATTTTTCTGTGAGATGAAACAAGAGTATTGACATGTCTTTTCTTCTGTTGGAACTGTTGAAAATATTTAAAATACATGTAGAAAATAGGGTGAATTTTCATTTTGTGCCGACTCAAGTGTCCATTTCCTCTTCGTATATTGCTGTTACAACAATAACGGAAGAGATCTCATTTGTGATTCTCTTAAGTGAACCTGTAACCATCACCATTAGCAATAACATGTTTTGTTTCCTGGCTTTGGTATTGACTTCTCAGTGCGAAGATTTTTCTGTGAGATGAAACAAGAGTATTGACATGTCTTTTCTTCTGTTGGAACTGTTGAAAATATTTAAAATACATGTAGAAAATAGGGTGAATTTTCATTTTGTGCCGACTCAAGTGTCCATTTCCTCTTCGTATATTGCTGTTACAACAATAACGGAAGAGATTTCATTTGTGATTCTCTTAAGTGAACCTGTAACCATCACCATTAGCAATAACATGTTTTGTTTTCTGGCTTTGGTATTGACTTCTCAGTGCCAGAGGTTTGATTCAGCAACTGTGAACTTTATTACATTCATTTGGAGGACAAGTATTTAGTGCTCTGTTTACATGCTCAATCAGAGGTCAGTGTTTTTGGGGACAGAGTGTTACAGCGTGTGTCTCAGGCCAGCTGTGGCATGTCTTATTGAGACTCGTCCCCATCTGTCCACTGTCACTTTAGACTGTATGTAAACATGTTTTCTTTGCCAGTGCCCAGGCACAAAATAATATACACCCTGCAAAGCCATAGCTGGAAAAATATTGTGGGAAAGAAAGAATTTCTGAAAACAAGCCATTTGTTTATATTTGTCATTATATGCATGATACAAATAGTCCTAAATTGTCACCGTAAATGAGTTTCCTGTGGAAGCCCTTTTCCGCTTCAGAGAAATTGCAACTTTGTTTAGAGTAATTGTGAATTTTTTTGTCACAAATGCAACTATCTAACATTTGTGACTTTTTTGTAATAGCGATTTCTCACAATTGCAACTTTTTTCCCCTCATAAATGCAAATTTGTTTCTCATAACTAAAACTTTGTTTCTTTCAATTGTGACTTCATTTCTTATAATTGAAACTTTATCACAACTGCAGCTTTAAATATCACAACTGCAACATTTCACATAATTTAGATGTCATATTTCATAATTATGACTATTTCTTATAACGGCAGTTTTTTAAATAAGTGCAACTTTGTATCTCACAATATTGACTTTAAATCTCACAACTGCCACTTTATTTCTCATAATTTAGTTTACTTTTAATAATTGTGAATTTATTTCTTATAAGTGCAACTTTTTTATAACAGAAACTTTGTATCTGACAGTTGCGACTTTATTTCTTAGAATTGAAAATTTATTTCTCATAATTGTGGCTTTATTTCTTACAATTGCAATGGTGTTTTTCACAATTACGTATTTATGTGACTATTTCTCACTGTGACTTTGTATATCACATATTTATGTTATATTTAACTTATTTCTCATAATTTATAGTGTGTATCTCACAGCTGCAACTTTATTGTCATAATTAGGACTTTATTTCTCACAGTGTAGCTCTCACAGTTCTTGCAATACGACTATATCTCACAATTGCTACTTACAATATTGACTTCATATCTCATAATCATTACTATTTCTTGCATTGCGACTTTATGACTGCAACTTTATTTCTCATAATTACAACTGTGTATCTCACAATTGCAGCTTTATGTCTCATAATATGCATGTGCTTCTTACTTTGCTTTAGCTCACAATTACCTTTTTAGTTTTTAGTCTGAGGTGATTTTAGAAAACTAGTCTTTTTGGAGGGGGGGGGTGTTCTTGGCAATTTACTGAAAGCTATATATTGCATTTAGTTCGACAGATTCTTATTCAGCTGTTCCTGATTATCTGGATGTGATGCACACAGCCAAGCTTTTTGTGAACTGCTGCAACTGGAAAGCCGCCTGTCTGGAGTTTGGCTTCCTGCTCCGTTGAACAATAGAAATAATTAACAAGGAATTGTGAACCACAGTGCCCTTTCTATTTAAACTCAGCTCTTCCATGGAAGTTGGCTCGTTCAGCTCACAGGAACACTTCAGCTGCACAATATATAATCATGATATGATGTCAAGGTCACATCTTATTGGTTTTATGTTTTGCCCATTTCTAGGTTACAGGTTGCATAATCCTGGTTATGATGTTACTTTTTGAATAGCTCATCAACTTTGAATGAAATATCTGTTATATGCACTGAAAAGGATGCGAGACATTTGATGCCAAACCAGTGGTGCCAAGATGTGAGTAAAAAAAGCATGCCTATAATTGGGTCACATGAAGATCAATATGGAATAAAGAATCCTTGTCTCATCATGATTTTTATGGAGCATATTATGTCTTCATAAGCCTGGGCCTGATAACTATAAACAGACCAATTCCAAACCCTTTTCTAATCTAATCACACTATAACAATAATGAAAATGTGTTGTATAATAGACACTTGTATAATAGGTCAGCTCTGCGGTGTTCTGTATGATGGTAGGAAAATCGATTACTCAGTCAAATAATATAGGCCAGAGATATTTATAAAGTACCTATTTCCTTCATTTACATATAACTTTATTATTGCATTCATTTATCTGTTACATGAAAATCATTTAAACAGATACGTGGCAGTTATGATGCTTTAGAAATGAATGTTTTCATCTAGGATTTAAAAAAAAAGTGTTTAAATTTTATATTCAACAGTCTGAATACAGGAACACAGTTTCAAGGTTTGTGCAAGTTTAAAATTCAGTTTATTTTCAAAAGTGTGAAGCCATTCATTAGTTCTTTTTCATGCTGTCATATCTGATATAAAGTTAATGTGTGATGTTTTACACAAATGCTGACAAAAATAATGTCATTGTTTTAAGCACTTGTTGACTAAACAGATGATTAAACCCCCACCAACACATTTGTCATGATGGCATATTCAACAGAATTTCCCTTGGGAAAATATAATCACCGCTCATCTTCTGATGTTGCTTTTCATAACAGAATTTAACGAATCCATGGTTGCCAAACTCATGTACTGTTTATGGTAAAACACAATCAATATCAGTAAGTAATTGATTAACTTACAAGTAATTTAAAAATAATAATGGAATGTTTTCTTAATGGTTCCATATCTATTTAAAATAAGATTTTTGATGAGGATGACTTGCAAATGTGTGATGATTCATTTGGTTTTTACAAGTGTTACAAGTGTTTATAAGCAAGTAGTTAATACTGAGTAACTTAAATTTTAGGTATATTGCCAGTTACTAGGGCTGCCCCCTAATAGTCGACTAATCATTAGTCGACCAGAAGAGGCTTGGTCGACAAAAATGTTATTAGTCGGAGAAAAAAAATCCACAGGTGAAGTCACGCAGTCCATGACGGACAGATTGTTAACGGCCGGTCTATGTTGTAATACAGTATATCGGGCAGGACATCCAAACGCTCGCCTATCATTCACCGACCTCAAATATGGCTAATCATCTAAAATATGTTAGTATTGGCAACTTTACATGGCCGCTCAATCTAATGTTAACCTAGAGAAATGTGCGCTATTCAGTGTCTGTGTGGAGTGTGGAAGCTGAACAGTAACTCACTACAGGACAGATGGAGGCGCCAGTGTGCTCACTTACTCCTAAAATGCTTCCTCATTTTTGGTCATACAGATAAGAGTAATACGTTTTTTTTCGAATCCGTAAAGACTCTACGTTTATTTGTTTGCACTCACAATACAGCGCTTTTGTAAAATAATGAAAGCAATCAGGATGCGCTTTCTGCCGTCTCGGTCTCTGTGAACTTGAGCACAAAACTCTATGTATATCCTTGCCTTACAGACATTAAAAATATATCTATAGATAGCGAAATTTCGAGAGATGGCGAGTCAGTGTTGCCGACTTCATCTCTGAAGCTGAAAACAAAGAAAGCACTAGTTTATCAAATTATTAAAATGTTAATGCAGTCTCCTTACTGTTTT
>NW_015653008.1:247655-250586 GCF_001515625.1 Sinocyclocheilus rhinocerous | reverse complement strand
CTCACTGCAGGACAGATGGAGGCGCCGGTGCCCTCACTTACTCCTAAAATACTCCGTCATTTTTGGTCATACAGATAAGAGTAATACGTTTTTTTTCGAATCCGTAAAGACTCTACGTTTATTTGTTTGCACTCACAATACAGCGCTTTTGTAAAATAATGAAAGCAATCAGGATGCGCTTTCTGCCGTCTCGGTCTCTGTGAACTTGAGCACAAAACTCTATGTATATCCTTGCCTTACAGACATTAAAAATATATCTATAGATAGCGAAATTTCGAGAGATGGCGAGTCAGTGTTGCCGACTTCATCTCTGAAGCTGAAAACAAAGAAAGCACTAGTTTATCAAATTATTAAAATGTTAATGCAGTCTCCTTACTGTTTTACCCTGACACATTCATAATCATTACTTCTGCCGGTGCGCTGTGGCAAGCTTTATGCGTGTGTTTGAGCGCTTATTAGGCTATGTACACAATTAAAGGCTCATTATAATGATTTAAATTGTTTATTAATAAACGTGCTATTAGTCGACTAATGCTTCAAATGAACAACTAATAGTTGACCAGAAAAATCCCTAGTCGAGGGCAGCCCTATCAGTTACTTTGTCTATTTTTACTGCAAAAATAGTTCCAAACAGAGTCAAAGCAGAATCAACTGTTGTACTTTTCTGAGCAACATAGCATGCATATTACATGTTCAGTCTATAGGCATGTGTTGTCATATATAAAACTTCTTGCTAATTGAAATAAAATCGCTATACTTGATCATCTGCTTCACCTTCCTTTGACTGCCACATTACACGGTGTTTTGTTCCTGAATGAATAGGAGTTTTTGAACAATTTGAATGTGAATGAATTACTCAGTCACTTGTTTCATTACTAAAAATGTACTAAATTAAATTTTTTTGAATGAATCTGTTGTATGAATGATTCAGTGACTCATTCATATAGGAAGTCACTGCTGTTCGACCAAACATATTCGAGAACTCTTTTCTAATTAGAATTAAACCTAAAGTAATTAGAATTGTTTGCTTTGACAAACAAATTTGCATTTCCAAACTGCTTGAGATAAAAGAGGATTTCTTCAGAATCCTTGAATAAATTCATTAAAAAATAAAGAAACCCCCCCCCGAAAATATATGAATTAAAAATGACAGATGATGATGAACAGAATTGTAAGTAGATGTTGACACCTCAGCAGGGATTGCCCAAGATATTCTTCGCCAGAATATGGGATTTGCCCAACATTCTGGATAACTTGAATTTAACTGAATTTATGGGAATATAGCTGTCTTAAAGCATATTCTCAGTACGCCGTGTTATGGCAATAGAGAATGCAACTTGCATTCAAAATCATTTGATGGGCTTTCAGTGAAGAACAGCGGGGGTCTTTGCATAGAACGGTGGTCTGCATTGAGTAGATCAATTTTCCTCAGTTTTCTGCAGAATCAAGCACTCCCGGAGGTACCTGGAAAGATAACAGGCCAACAAATGAAAATGACCTCACCACAGGATGTTTTCATATAAAACGCCTAATTGGGAACATTGTAAAAATTGTGCAGGTTGAGTATTTGTCTAAACAGATTTAACACACAGTTAAAGCTTAAGGAAGCTGCTTTCATTAGAAGAAAGAATAAAAGAGTGATGCCTATTTACACATGTATTTCAGTCTCTATGACACAACCTATCATGTGACTGTCTGGCCAGTAAGGGCAAAAGGAGGTAATGGGTTTATCCATGACACACCGATGAGTGATTGTCTTTATAGAGATCACATCACCAGTGTAGGCAGTTTTAATTTAACTTTCCTTTCCTCATTAACTTTTCCAATCATCTCATGAAATTGCAACAAGTATTTATAAAAATAATATAGCCTACTTTAAAAATATATTTTTTTAAGTTTGAACTGAATGTAATGTTTTCAGGACAACTGCATGTTAATGCAAATAAATTAAAATGTATTATAGTTTAGATTTATTTAAAATTCAATTAGCTGAACTTAAGAGTTTTTTTGGCCCTCTTAATTAATACTGAAGTTTATATGTAATTTCATAATTACTACTATTGCTTTTTATATTGTTAAAGTGTACTGCTGAATGTACTGACAAACATTTATGATTGGCAAAGTAAATAAACTTTAATGTAATTTCTAATAAAACTTGTATGTCATGTATTTAAATCTATTTGTGATTACACATTTGTAATGATGAAGTTGCAATTTAGTATATATTAAAATAATTAAACTTTAAATGTAATGTACATTTATAATTAGTCAACATATCAAAATAAGTGTAATTATTTAAAGCAGAACAAAAGAATATTAAAATATAATAACTTAAAATTGCCTTTGTCATTATCACAAAGTGCACTTGTACTTAAGTGCATTAAAAACAGACATGATTTAATTACACATAAGTGGCCTTTTACATAATATTATATTATCTGTATGGTTATTATAGTAGTATTATAGTATATTATAGTATAGTTAAAAGTTAAAGTATAGTATAGTAAAACTAAATATACTTTTGCATTTTGAATTATACTACAAGTGCATATTCTATATGATTCTTTTTCACAGAGGATGTTAACTGTGAAAGTCAGAAAGAGCTTTATTGCCAAGTATGTTTGCACATACAAGGAATTTGTTTTAGTGTCACAAGCTTCCAGTACACAGAGAAAACCACAACACACAGATAATAAAAATAAGATGTGAATAAAATACACATACATAAATATAAATAAACCACACTAAAAGAACCAATTGTATGTACAGGTGTGCTATAGATAAAATAAAATAGGAATAGAATAAAAAAATAAAAAATAAATAAGTTGTAGGGATGTACTAGGATGTAGGGTGATAAATAAGTATAAGGTTATTGCACATACTTTTATTGCACAATGGGAGAACATTTAACTGTTCATGAGGTAGATTGCC
>NW_015653008.1:223956-247550 GCF_001515625.1 Sinocyclocheilus rhinocerous | reverse complement strand
CTTTAATGAAAGTAATTTTAACTCGCTATTAGGAGTATAGATTCTTTGGGTAAAAACTGCAGGTTGCCATTTTTTGCAGTGTATTTTGGACTCTAACTTTTTTTTTCTGTCCCCAGGAGCTGTTATAAAATATATATGCATATTTTTTTTTCTGTATGGTGTGTATATATACGCAAAGCATATTCTCAGTATGCCGTTTTATGGCAATAGAGAATGCAACTTGCATTCAAAATCATTTGATGGGCTTTCAGTGAAGAACAGCGGGGGTCTTTGCATAGAACGGTGGTCTGCATTGAGTAGATCAATTTTCCTCAGTTTTCTGCAGAATCAAGCACTCCCGGAGGTACCTGGAAAGATAACAGGCCAACAAATGAAAATGACCTCACCACAGGATGTTTTCATATAAAACGCCTAATTGGGAACATTGTAAAAATTGTGCAGGTTGAGTATTTGTCTAAACAGATTTAACACACAGTTAAAGCTTAAGGAAGCTGCTTTCATTAGAAGAAAGAATAAAAGAGTGATGCCTATTTACACATGTATTTCAGTCTCTATGACACAACCTATCATGTGACTGTCTGGCCAGTAAGGGCAAAAGGAGGTAATGGGTTTATCCATGACACACCGATGAGTGATTGTCTTTATAGAGATCACATCACCAGTGTAGGCAGTTTTAATTTAACTTTCCTTTCCTCATTAACTTTTCCAATCATCTCATGAAATTGCAACAAGTATTTATAAAAATAATATAGCCTACTTTAAAAATATATTTTTTTAAGTTTGAACTGAATGTAATGTTTTCAGGACAACTGCATGTTAATGCAAATAAATTAAAATGTATTATAGTTTAGATTTATTTAAAATTCAATTAGCTGAACTTAAGAGTTTTTTTGGCCCTCTTAATTAATACTGAAGTTTATATGTAATTTCATAATTACTACTATTGCTTTTTATATTGTTAAAGTGTACTGCTGAATGTACTGACAAACATTTATGATTGGCAAAGTAAATAAACTTTAATGTCATTTCTAATAAAACTTGTATGTCATGTATTTAAATCTATTTGTGATTACACATTTGTAATGATGAAGTTGCAATTTAGTATATATTAAAATAATTAAACTTTAAATGTAATGTACATTTATAATTAGTCAACATAGCAAAATAAGTGTAATTATTTAAAGCAGAACAAAAGAATATTAAAATATAATAACTTAAAATTGCCTTTGTCATTATCACAAAGTGCACTTGTACTTAAGTGCATTAAAAACAGACATGATTTAATTACACATAAGTGGCCTTTTACATAATATTATATTATCTGTATGGTTATTATAGTAGTATTATAGTATATTATAGTATAGTTAAAAGTTAAAGTATAGTATAGTAAAACTAAATATACTTTTGCATTTTGAATTATACTACAAGTGCATATTCTATATGATTCTTTTTCACAGAGGATGTTAACTGTGAAAGTCAGAAAGAGCTTTATTGCCAAGTATGTTTGCACATACAAGGAATTTGTTTTAGTGTCACAAGCTTCCAGTACACAGAGAAAACCACAACACACAGATAATAAAAATAAGATGTGAATAAAATACACATACATAAATATAAATAAACCACACTAAAAGAATCAATTGTATGTACAGGTGTGCTATAGATAAAATAAAATAGGAATAGAATAAAAAAATAAAAAATAAATAAGTTGTAGGGATGTACTAGGATGTAGGGTGATAAATAAGTATAAGGTTATTGCACATACTTTTATTGCACAATGGGAGAACATTTAACTGTTCATGAGGTAGATTGCCAGGGGGAAAGAAACTGTTCTTGTGCCGGGCTGTCCTGGTATTTCTGCTCTGTTTCGTTGGTCCATCTCTTTACAGACTTTACTACAGGTTTAGCAGATTTAAGTTTATGCCTGTAAGTTGGTATAAGATGAACCAGGCAGTGGTCAGAGAGTCCTACAGCTGCTCTGGGGACCGAGCGATATGCATCCTTTATTGTGGAGTAACAATGGTCCAGTATATTACTGTCTCTGGTGGGACATGTGATGTGCTGTCTGTATTTTGGCAGTTCACGGGAGAGATTTGCTTTATTAAAGTCCCCGAGAATGATTAAAAGTCTGGGTGTTGTTGCTCTGTGTCTGTTATCTGATCAGCGAGTTTCTGTAAAGCTGAGCTCACGTGCGCTTGCGGTGGAATGTAAACACTCACGAGAATGAACGAGTGAAACTCCCGCGGCGAATAGAACGGCTTACAGTAAATGAAGAGCGCTTCTAGATCGGAACAGCACATCCTCTTTAACGCTGTTACATCTGTACACCACCTTTCGTTGATGTAGAAACATGTCCCGCCACCACGTGATTTCCCCATTGATTCTGCGTCGCGGTCCACTCTGAACAGCTGGAAGCTCGCCAGATTTAGCATGCTGTCCGGTGTGGCATCATTCAGCCAGGTTTCCGTGAAACACAGAGCAGCAGAGTTTGAAAAATCCTTATTTGTCCGGGAGAGCAGAAGAAGTTCGTTCACAGCAAAACGCCCAAATAGACGAAGTCCGGTAAAAGATTGTGTGGTGTGTACTGCCGAATGTTCAGCAGTTCATCCCTGGTAAAACTAATTCTGTTTGAGAAACAAAAAACAGGAAAAATTAACAAAAACAGTACAAAAACTGGAGAGCCAAACACTGAGACGGCTGTCTGCGGCGCCATCTTGGACATCAAACTGTTTAACTTAAGGACATCAACTGCAGCGCCTGACCGAGGCGGTTGGTCTCATTTTGCTCTCGCGGTACTTTGATGGCACATGTGCTCGTAAGGCGCCTGCAGCGCCGATCAAAGTTGGACAAATGTTCTAACCAGAATACATTGCTTTTGTCAGGCGGCAGCCGATCTTTGTGGTGCCGCATGAATTCGAACAAGCCTTTTAATTTAATAATAAAAGTAACTTCATAATAATAATAGGCCTAATAAAAATAAGAATGTAACAGGCCTACATTAATTGGAAAAGCCAAATCCTCTTAATATTGCCAATAAGTGATGTTTTTGACAATATCTCAGGCTATCGTCGTATTTGCTCTTCAGCAGCAGCAGCAGAGTAGCAGATCTCGTCCGTCAAAATCAAGCTTATGTATATTACATACCCATGCCAATAAATGCTGGTTGAAACTTTCACTCCGAGAGTTGTCATGACTGAAATATATATATATATATATATATATATAAAATTATGTTTTGAATATATATAATTACCCTCAACTCAGCTACCCCTGTAAATTCTTCATCCATTTAATGTTTAATAAAATTGGTAGAAGTAGACAGAAACACACAGGCATTGTTAATTAGGTGGGGGTGTTGTGGTGTAACAGTTAAAGATCTAGACTAGGCTAATATTAAAAAGGTCATATTCACCACATGCTCTTGATCAAGTCATTTAACCTCAGCTTACTCTAGTGGGACTGTCCCCATATGAGATGTTACTTCAGATAAGTGCATCATGTAAATTACTAAATTAATTTTTAGTTTTGACATTGATTCGCTCAGCTTTAAACAATTAATCTTGTGAAATGTGAAATATAGTTGCCTTTATATTGTACAGTTTTCATATCAGAAGTTGTTTTAAAGTGCTTCGTTGTTATCAGATATTGTGTTATCTTATGGGTACATTAAATATAGTCAAAAATGAGAATACAACCCTCGTGAAAAAGACGTGCACTTAAATGTATTGATTGAAATCTTAAGAGTATATATATATAAAAACTGTATGTTCAGATAAAATCAAAATACACTTAAGTATATAGAGTACACTTTCATGACTGTGTGTCTTGACACAATTATGTAGCCTACACTTTTAAACGTTCTCTTTGTAATAATGTCAAATTAAAAGTTTTACTTTGAAGTACATTTTAAAATGTCATATTTTATAATCGTTCACTGTGCTTTAAAGAAGTACACTTATTTTGATGTGTTGACTAACATACTACACTAGTCAACAGTCGAAGTGGATCAAAACCTTTCATCAAAGTTGAACTAGTTGAAGTCAAACCTAAAACCAAAATGTGTTCTTGTCTTAGGACAACTTTGATTAACTTTTTTGATCCACTTTAAATGTTGACTACTATAATTTTAACTGTAGTGCGTTATAACGTTTAAAGTTAATATATCGTAAATGTATTAAATTGCAACTTTGTCATTACAAATGTGCAATTGCAAATAGATTTAAATATGACATGCATACAAGTTTAACCATATTTTAAATGCAATAGAAGTAAAATTACACATAAACCTGAGTCTTACTTAAGTGGCTTAGAAAAGCACTCTTAAGTTAAAAAGCACAAATTAATTTAAAACTGCATTGATTAAAATTGTAAAAAGTGTAGTGATTGTAATTTTAAATGATTGTTAATTTAAATGTAGTTTATGTGATAACATTTAAAGTTAATGTCTTTTAAATGTATTAAATTGCAACTACATCATTACAAATGTATAATTACAAAAATACATTATATTTAAATACATAACATATATAAGATTCAATTGCAATTACATTAACCATTACTGTATTGGTTAATGTATACATACATATTACTGTATGTATACATAATTGCTGTATGTATGTGTTTGTAGATAAATAGATGGATAGATGATATACTTAAGTCCTACTTGAATGAATAAAAAAAGCACTCTTAAGTTAAACTAATTGAATAATAAGTACTCTTATATGTATGTATGCACTTTTTCACAAGGAAAGGCCCAGTCTATCTTCAGACAACAACAACACAGGAAGTTTTGCATCTTCTTAATGGTCCACCCCTTTGCCCTTTTTCTGTCTGTAAAGAGACTATCACACAGCCCATTTCCCCCTCTGTAAATTCCCCATTGCAAAAGATGGGACGAATGCAGCACTCCGTCAAACAGAGCAACGGTTTAACGTAACAATCCCCTGTGAGATTTAGCCAGAGCGCTCTGATGAGTAACACACGAGGCTGAGAGCGAGATGGTGACAGACACTGTCCTGCCCACGCTGTGTTATGTGTAGCTCAAATCTCAAGGGATTTCCTGAACCAAGATGTGCTTGACCAACAACAGTTGGCAAGCTAGCTGGCAAAGATGATTAATTCAGTTGACAGACAACATCTAAACACAAAACAAAACAGCTCACTGATAAGAACTTTGACTGATGGCTTGTGTGAGAGCTTGTTTCTGTGTGACATGTCACATCCTCCCTGTGGTCACTGAAACTCCCATCTTGTGGGTTGAAATCAGAGATTATTATTAATAAAAAGATGATATGGATGTCAAATGTCAATGCTCTGACTAATACTTACAGTTTAAAAAGACAGTTAGGGATTTCGTTGCAAAACACAAACTTGCCCATATGATGAAATGTCTAATTTACACTCAAGAAGTTCAGTAGGTCAGTAAGATTTTTTAAAAATGTTTTTAAAGAAGTGCCTTATGCTCACAAACGCTGTATTTATTTGATCAAAACATTTTACACTACTGTAAAATGTCATTTATTTCCATGATAGTTAAGATATGTTACCAGCATCATTACTTTAGTGTTCAGAAATTATTCCTAAATAAATACATACATACATACATACATACATACATACATAAATACGATCTTATTGACCCCCAAACTTCTGAATAGTAGCCCATTTTGGGGCAAGTTGTCACATATGTTATATAATTGTATGTAATTCTTTATGTTATTATTATAATATTATATAAAACTGTGAAACAATTAATTACAGTGTCTACGGGCCGAATTAATTTGACATTTTTATACATAATATTTGAGATTTTTTGATGTTTCAGAATTGTTTTACCATTTATTTTTTGATAATAACAATAATGATTATATTATATTCTATTATAATTATTCTATTATAATTATTATTATATACATTTTAATAGCCGATTCCTAATATGACTTACTCATTATACTGTAAAAAAAAAAAAAAAATCACATTTGAAAATCAAAAGAAATCCAATTTTGAAAATCAAAAATCTAATTTGCGAATGTATTTTTTATATTTATTTATTTCTTTATTTATTAGTATTTTATTTTGTGTTTTATAAGACCACAGCAGTGGGAATAGGGTGTTATTTGAGTGGTTATTAAATCACCTTTCAGTGTGTTTTTCAAGCGACAGTCCTTCTCTACCTAGCGGAAATTCCTCTCAGGTTCTATAGCACACTATAGTAAGCCTGTCACCAAGACAAAAAAAAGGAGGCCTGGCAGCCTCTTGAAACCACTAGAGAGCAGCAGAGTGCTACTATATGATCTCTATAGCAATTAGTCAACATTTTCTTCAGAATTGCTTGGATTAGACTGAAATATGGTTCAAATTAGAGAAACGTTGAAATAATAACACAAGCAACAAAAATATCAACAAAATTGTAGTTTTCGTACATTTTAAACCCATGACCCTCGCTGACACGGATGTCTTTGACTCGTCAAATTTAGTCTTGCTTTAAGTAGAGAACAAGCAAAAAATATAAAACAGCATGCATGAGTCAGAGAAATCCTTGATAATAAATGTAAGAAGCTATATGTGAAATGTCTTGTTTATAAATGTGAGGTGTCAGCTCAATTAATTTTAGCTTGACAGCTCCATTGCTTTATCTTCAGGGAAGGACAATCTGATGTAATGAAGAACAGTGGCTTTACTGCTCATCTGAAAACTTGGATTTAATGATTGTATCAATTACATTATATTCATAGAGGTTCTCAAATGATTGCTCATGTAGACACTGCCCTTCATCACGGGCCTTCAGCGGATTGTGTGAATTAGATTCAGAGCTCAGTGACTGGACAGTTAATGAACAGCCAGTGAGGACAGAGTATCCTGTTCTTCTAGATTTCTTTTGTACTACTGCTCGACAAGACATATAAAACAATTCAGTTATATGATCATACATGAATATACACACTCAAAAAAGTAATTCTTTGACTAAATTCAATCTTAACATTAAACACAATTACCTTGTGATGTGATTAAATTGGTTTTGGATAAACCTAATAAATTAGACATCACTGACATACCATTAAAGCATTTGTGTAAATGTCATTAGTTACTGTACTTAAGTATCATTTGGCTACTTTGCACTTTAAATATCAAAGATATTAGCAAGTATTACTCTGTACTTGACTACTCTCCAAAAAAAAAAAAGCTGGTACACTTTCAAAAGGTACACCTTACCTTATTTACCCCTAAAGAGTGCATTTTAGTACCTTAAAGTTACATATTAGTACCTAAAGTGCACATGGTAGATATTAGGCTACCTTATGAAAAGATAGTGACAGCTTTTTCTACTTTTTTCTAAGAGTGTACATTTTTGAATAAGTAGCTAAATACTCTTTATACCTCTACATTTGTAAAGAATAGTGCAATTACTCATTACATGTTGCATGTCACCTAACTTACTTCAGAGGTTTATTTCTGCTACAAAAGAAGCGATATCGCCATCTACAGAGTATTGAAGTTACTACACAGAAAAAAAAAGATTTAATCACTCACTGTATATGGATCCCACAAGAATCAGTTAAACAAATAAAATGTGTTCACATAAATTCAAAATTATGAAATGAAATCATTTTAGCAGTAGCACATATTAGCATGCTAAATGCTAAGTATTAAACACTCCTTGAAAAAAACAACAACAAAAACGTGTTCTTCACATCCACAGCCTAAGCAAATGCTCTACTCTTCTTCACAATTTTAACCCAGTGTAATTTAAACGGTTCTTATTCAACATAATCGAATATTAAACACTATTAAACACTATCCAGTCTCCCTCTTTTCTCATCTTGCTCAAAGGCACAATATGTAAGATTTTTTTATTAAAATATCGAAAAACCACTAGAACAGTGTTATATATTTTGCTGACTTGTGTACTTACATTATCCCAAATGTTTCGAAGAATGTTTAAATCCAGAGAAAAAAAGCAATTTTAACTGTGACAGGGAGCGTGTCCATAGTGTCATTGCGTCGCCTGTCAGTGACGTCATAACCCCTTATATTTTGCTGACTTGTGTACTTACATTATCCCAAATGTTTTGAAGAATGTTTAAATCCAGAGAAATAAGCAATTTTAACTAGTGACACGGACCGTGTCTATAGTGTCATTATGTCGCCTGCCAATGATGTCATACACCCTCGATTTCGGTTTTGTTTTGTAGAAAACATGGAAACACCAAAGACGCTTTAATATGTTATGTGTTTTATTAGACAGGTGACCACAGCACAGAGTAGCATTATAACAGAACTTTCAAACGTATCTCGTATGATAAAACAGCACTGCTTTACCCCACATACGCACGACCGGAAGGAGCGGAAGCGGTCGACTGTAGCATAATAAAAGCTCCGCTGCTTCCGAGCCGTGTGTCACGCTCGTTCAGCGGCTTCGTTTCGCTTCGACGGCTTTCAGCCTCACCCTGCTTCATTCTACTATGTTAATAAATCATTAGCTCATCCATGAACATGATTTCTGCCCGAGCCCCGTCGGATTGCATCGGCTACATCAAACTATGCCTTTGTCTGTTTGTTAATTTTGAATACGCGCCCACGCGAAAATTACATATTGTGCCTTTAAAAACACATTAAATAACACTTAATTTCATAATTTTTACTCTCCTCATTAAGTCCCAAGAAAAGCATGCTGGGAACTACAGTTTCAGCAAAAACCATTTTTGAGCACTTAATCGGCCCACATTTGCCCTAAATAATTGAATCTAGCAGATTGCACATTTTAGAGAATTACATTAACTGAAAACAAAGAAATCAAGTTTAGAAGAGAAACACAATTTTGTTGTTACGCGAATGCAATATCATTAGCTAGTTGCTGAATCGCAGGTGTTTCATATATGATGAGGATATGGCTCTGCAGCCAATGATGAGGCCAAAACCAGCACGTCCAGTCCAAGTAGGCTTTGACTATTTCATTTTACTTAAAGGGGTCCTATTATGCGTTTTCACTTTTTCAACTTTAGTTACAAAGCTCAAAGTCCACTTCAAAAGGAGATATTTTATTTAACAGAAATCACTTTTCAAAAACTACAGCGAACGACTCGTTTGGACTACAACGCATATTTTCCGGGATTTGTGATATCACAAATATCGACGAATGGGACGAGACCTGGTTGAGCTGCACTAGAGAAGGCAACGAGTGTTATCACTATGTCGGAGACACGCTAGCTTTCCCAAGGGAGACAAACTTAGAGTGGTTACAATCATCCGGGTTTAAATCGCACTCAAATTAATTTGATTTTCACGCAATATTTACACTGAAGCTCGCAGTAAATCACAACACACACTGGCCCAGCTAACCAATCACAGCACATTTCGTATTTCTGAAGGCGGGCCTTCATTTGATACAGGAACTATTCGAGCCGTTCATGCCAGACTGGGGAGAGAGGTGTTGTAATAATGTAAAATATGTGAAAAATAATGTGTTTTTCGAACAACCTATATGAGAGCATGTTCGTACACCCCCAAAACAAAATCAAGACTTTGTAAAAGAGCATAATAGGACCCCTTTAATATTGTATTTATCCATTATCCTGAAGAGACTATTTTGAAGGACATTACTTATGCCTTTTGTGAGCAACTGAGACTTGAGTGTTTGTAGATGTTTAAGAGGCTTTTGTGTTGACCTTGATTTATTGCAATATTGAGGTGTTCAAACGAAATTTGACTGCTCTCCACACAAATCAGTAGTTTCTTGTTTTTTACTGGCATATGTCTCTAATAGGGTCTCTAGTGTTAAATATCGTTTTGGATGTAACGTTTTGCGTGTCGAAACAGTCTTGAACTTGTAGATTTTTAAAGTGGTCTTTAATTTCATTAATATGAACTCTGCAAGTACAGTTCTTTAAAAATATACTTTTAAGACTACACTACAAGGGCACATTCGTACACTTCTTTTTCACAAGATAATGCAAAAAAGAGAAGACAGTTAGGCTAACTAAATATGTTTAACTAAAGCAGAATATAGATCAATCTTTACCTTTATTAGCCTGTGCCCCAAAACTCACAACGCTCTTCCCAGCTTAAAGGCAACATATCATGAAAATCAGACTTTTAATAAATGATCTGTGGAGTATTTTGAGCTGAAACTTCACAGACACATTCTGGGGACTCCAGAGACTTATATTACATATTGTAAAAAGGGGCATAATATGTCTCCTTTAATAGTATTAAACACCAACAAGTCCCCCTTTTCTCATCTTGCTCAAAAACACATACATTAACACTTAATTTCAACATATTCTCTCCCCATTCAGTCCCATACTGGGATCTACAAATCCCTTGCCTGAAAGAACCAAAATTACCCATGTTGTCCCGGCTCAAACACATTCATTTAATACTGACTGCTTGTAATGAAATTAGCTTGTGACAAAAAATCAAGAAATGTTGCATTAGCTCATTTTAATTAAGTAGATTGAGCAAGCAGCAACAAAAATCAATGTTTTGAGTGACACAGTTTTTATTGTATATTTCACACTTGTAAAACCACATTTTCTTACTGGTAGATGAAGACCATATAAAAAGACCCATAAACCCATTCACACACACACAGACGTATTAGACTTTCCTCTCATTTGATCTTTGATGATGATATGTCTCCTTTATTGCAGAACATCATTAAAGAGAGTTTTAATTCAGCCCTGAATACTAATAACAACCTTTGTCTGAATGATCAAATGCAGAGTAGGTTTATTTTCCATTACATTGTACACATTAACAGTTACATTATGTTTCTTAGTGGGTGGTACACTGAACAATTTACCCCGAAGCCTCAGATGAACTTGATGTGCATCCCACAACACAAACAAAATGAGTGAATCACTGTTGCTTGCATTGCAGATTGTGCAACACATGTTAATGCAACGCGAAACATATGGTTCTTTACAAGAATACAACAAAAAATAAGAAATGAAGACTTAAACAGGTTAATAAAATACACTTACAAAACATTTCATGTGTGTATTGTGACTCAGCACTTGGAAAGTGAGGCCCATTAAAGAGTGAATTTGTACTGATTGCTGCTTTGCATTAATAACAGTTTGATTGCATGCAGTGAAATCAGTGACTAAATGATGAAAGTGCTGACATTGAGAAAAGGGATCGTTTTTAAATGAGACACTTGACCATCAGCCTACAGAATGGCCCGGGATAGTGACGTAACCATTGGTTTTATTATTTAAACAGAAAAACTCTCTCAGCAAAGATGAGAATGAGGTGGAAAGTGCTTCTTCATTAAACCCGCAAACATTACTGTCAGTCTGAGTGTCAAAAGCATTTGGTAACTGTAATAGTGGAGGAGCTGGATAATTAATACATACTCAACCTGCACAGGACCAATAAGTATATAGATGTTGGCGTAGTGATTTTCACCTTATAATTCAACCTTAATGTTATGATAATGCCTCCATGTACATTCATCTCTCTGTGTGACGGATGTGAGTGCTAGTCCTTTGATTTATGACTATAATTAACGCATCTAACATTTGATTTTGTATAACAAGTAAACAAGGGCATTTTTCTTAAACTGGAGTTAGCAACATCTAGGAACAGTGTTGTTATTGTTAACTAATAATTGAACATTTTGTTAATGTTAATTGAAATAAAATAAAATGTTATATTAGATGAAAAACTACTTAAAAATTAAACAAAAATTGACGTAAATAACTGAAACAAGTTTAAGCACTAAAATTACTAAAACTACAATGGAAATTAAAAGAAATTAAAAGAAAACTAAATGTTAAAAAAAATTAATAAAATATTGCAAAAGAATATAACAAAAACAAATGACTAAAACTTAAACTAAAATTAAAATGTAACTTAAAATGAAAATATCAATTTGAAATATGAATAGTATATAAATAATACTAAATTAACACTGGCTTTAAACTAGATTTAAAAAAAGATTTTTCCTTTAATAAAGACAATATGTCAGTGACCCATATGTCACATTATGAATGTAAAATGTGCTGAACCGAGCAACTTAAAAATGAAATATAAATACATTTTAAAAATATTTTAAAAATTGTACTTAAAATTTTTTTTTTTTTTACAAAAATTTAAAAACTAATAAAAATTACAAAACAAAATGACTAAAACGTAAACTAAAATTAAAACAAAAACGGAAAAATCTAAAAATAAATGGTAATTCAAAATATTAAAATACTATAATAGTAATTATTGCAGATATTAATAATAATAATAATTATTATTATTTTTTTTTTTAATTATTATTAATATTATTAATAAAAAATAATAACAAATGTTATAAATATTTATGTTTAAACACTGCACCTATATGCCACAGGTTCGAATCTCAGGGACCAGAATGTCATAATGTCAGGTGTATGTTCCCGTTTAGTTCCTGTTTGTCCTTATTTGGTCCTTCCCGTTCCTGTCCCCATTTATTTCTATTAGTTCCAGGTGTTTCTCATTATTAGTTATCCTCCTCACCTGTCTGCCCCTCGTTATCTGCCCTATTTGAGTTCTAGCCCGTTCTGTTCTCCCTTGTCTGGAATTGTTGATGTCAACCTTTGCTACGTGTGTTTTCCTGTTTCCCTGGATGTTATTAAAAGTCTATAAGTTTGAGTTCAACACTGCGTCTCCTCATTCCTCGCTCCGTGCTCCTCACAGTAGCGAGCCGTGACACATAAACACTCTTTCAGCCAATTACAAACACCTTGCAACATCTAGCAACACCTTGGCAAACATCCAGAACACTTTGCATTGTATCGGTGAGATTTGCACAGGTAAGCACTACTGAAAATGTGAAAATCTATTTTGTTGTGTTCTGTCTTAATATGTCAACTTTTAGACAATGTAAATGTATTACCAAAGAGCCTAATTAATACAAACAGTGTCATAATTATTCTAGCACATAAATGATCCATGTGTAGAGAGAACATGCAAACTGGGCTAAGGGAATCCGCTGGGACTGTATGCAACACAATTATTATGCATGTGTGTAATGTGTCTCAGTGAGAGAGCCGCTCAGTGGGTGGCGCTGCAGTCGTATTTCTCTCAGCGCTTTATGGCCGCAGTGAAACGCAGGTTGTAAATGCATCTCAAATGAGGCTCTACGCTTAGACAAAGGTTTTTCTCGGAGGACAAACAAGGGTGTCTGAGCATCTTGTCAGATGAAGGGTGGGTTATGGGAGTCTAAATGAGATCATGTCACCTTGAATCTATCACTGTGTAAATTGCCCTGTATATAGGATAATGTGACCCAGGCTGAGTTGAGTTTCTGTTTGGACAATTGGGTGGAAAATCAGAGGATTACTGAAGACCCTATCTATATCTATATATAATTTCAATAATAACATATATTTCATTGCGTCATTCTGTTACTCCTATCTATCTATCTATCTATCTATCCTTTCATTTTTGCAGTATGGGTAAAATTTTTTGATTCTAGTCTAATTAGTATTTTAAGACACCATATTAGTTCATATTAGAGTTTGTCAAAATGTTTTTTGTTAAAAATGGTGTTAAAAATGTTTCTTAATTCATAAAATAAAAATAACAAATTATAAAATAAAATAAACATTAGTCAAGTTGTCTATCACGACTAGTAATAATGTCAAACTAAATAATTACCATCAGGTCTTATGGGAGAAAAATTTACTTAACTTCAAAATTGACAAAAATGACTTAACACCAACAAGCCGTCAAAGACCTAAGATTGCATTTCTAATGGCATGACCAGCAATCTTTATAAACATTTTGAATTTACTGTATATATAGCACTTTTCTCAATACATATTTAATCTTTTAACTTCTAAAGTAAAAGCTGCATCTTAAGCAAAATAAGTGATTGAACCTTGAAGCGACTGATTTGGAATGCTCTAAAAAACCTCACAAAAAAAAGTTTGATGTTACACTAATAAGAATAAAAGTGTTTAGCACAAACAAACAGTGTGTAAAATCATAAAATATCAACAATTTTTAGATATTCACTGAATTCTCTTTGTAATCCTCACTTTTCTAACAGCATCCGCCATCTTTGATTTATTTTGCTCACAGAGCTTGATGCAGTGTATTCTGGGATCCTCTTCTCTGCTAAGCAGACATGTGCTGTTGCCTTGGAATTAAACCAAAATCAGGTATATCTGGAGGCAGTATAATTATGGTTTATAATTATGCTGCCTACCTTTTGGAACAGTCTTCGCATCAGGTGTGCGCCCGTGAGGAGGCTGCTCACTAGATTTGGGAACAGCGCGTTGGTGCCAAAGCAGTTTTTCAGAGAATCGTGCTGGCGAGCAAGCCAAGGACGATAAAGGCAAGGAAAAACCAGCTATGATGGGTACGTCGTCAGATAATCGTGTCATTAAATCAGATGACTGAACTAATTTGTAAAAAATACACACAACTCAGACATATACGACTTTTGGCTCATTTTACAATGTGCCTACTAATTAGGAAAATAAATGATAGCCGTGCTGGGAGAGATTTTTTCAAGTGGCAAAGCATGGCAAAATGGCTCGCTGCTATCTCTCAAGACAAATTTGTCTCAATTTCTCCATCAAAGCGTCCTGACAGTCCTATTAGAGCACCACCCTCAATCCCAATGACTGTGTACGTGGAGCGAGAAAGAGTGCCAGAAGAAGACTCGTGAACACCTGAATTAAGAATAATGAGGACCGAACCGGACTGAGACATCGTTTCATCTCAAACCTCCATCAGCGTGAGCAAACTCAACTTTAGATAAAAGACTATATTACACAGTTTAACCTATGGCTTCTGTAGGTTTGCAGAACATGCGATACTCGAGATTCAGTTAAACGAGGTGTCACACTGATTATGTTTGAATTGCTATTGGGGGAGATTTATATTTTGGCAGACACCATGGTTCATTCAACCAAGTTTCTAAGTGAATTAATGGTGACAGTCTGGCAGCAGACATGATAGATTTTGTCATTAATTTGATTCTGAGCTTGGTGTGGGGTTCTCGCTTTCATCTGAAGACTGTGAGGAGAGCTTTGAGCTCAAAATACCTTTGAGACAGACTCTGCTCTCTACAATAAACCATTCAAAATGTCTTTACAAACCTTGTGAAAATAAAGTGCCCTTAAATGTATTGAATGTGCACTTTGTAGTATAATTCAAATATTAAAAGTAGATTTTTTAAAAACTTAAATAAAATAAATAAAAGGCCACTTAAGTAAACCACTTAAGAGAATACACTTTCATGACTGTATTTCTTACACTTAGTTACAATTTTAAAAAGTAAACTTATTTGTCAAAAATGAATGCTTTACTTTCAAAGTACATTTTAAATATATTTATTAATAATCTTTTGTTATGTTTTAAAGAAGTGCACTTTTCCTAACACTTGTTTTGACACACTAAAGCACATGTAAAGTATTTCATTATAAGTTATTATAAACATAGTGTTATTCATTAATACATTTAAAGTTAATATATTTTAATGTACTAAATAGCAACTTCACCATTACAAATGTGAAATTACAGACATATTTAAAGCTGCAGTCCGTAACTTTTTTTTTGGTAAAAAATTATACAAAATCAATTTTTGAGCAAGTACATAACCAGCCAGTGTTCAAAACGATCTCCTTATTTTAGCTCTATTCACAATAGTAAGCTTATAATAATGTTTTCTAATTTGAGTGGTACTGGTAGGTTTTCACTTGAAATCCAAGCATTGCGCTGCGTCATTACGTCACATCTGTAAACATAAAGAAGCTGTCCCAGCTAGTATGGATGCTGCAGATGGTGGATCGTTTATAGCCTTTTCTCACAGCAGCTGGAATAATTAAATTTATCATTTTGATGGCGGATTGTAATCCAGAAAGGTTTATTTGTTTATGAAACACAAGTGACTGAAATTAGATTATATTCCAGTTTTAAATGTGCATCTGATTACAGATAGCCTACATGGGATTACACAAGATTTGTATTTTAAAGAGAACCAGTTCTAAGAAAAAATAATTCGCTTTTTGGGTTAAAATAATTTCTTTATATGAAATTCAAATGGTATGACAATTAGAGATTAGACTGTACAGAAACTGAAATCTACATACACACTAAATACACAGTCACGCAATGCTGATGTTGTTAACAATAACAATTTGAGAACACAAAGTATAACAGTAATAATAATTTGCACGGTTTGATGTGATATGAGCTAACCGATCGTTAGATTTAATCACCGTTGGTAGCGTGATTTATTGTAACATTAATGCTTTTTTCCCTCAGTTGGTCAGAACAAAAGTGTCAGACTTGTTACTTAATCGTTCAGGTAACAATATCCACTGAGAATTTTTATTTGGGTCATACTTTCAAGACGTAGGCTAGAATCTGTGATTTCCGAAGTACAGTATCCATACTGGTGCGGTGACTGACAGCCACACATTCTCCTCAAAACATTAGATTTATCCACGCTGGAGCCGTGCCAAAGCACGACCCACGTTTAGAAGATAATTCTGCAAATAACTGCAATTGCCGGTTTCAAACAGAGAAGGCAACAAAGAGGCAAAACTTACGGACTGCAGCTTTAAATACAGTACATGAAGTTCAATAGAATACCATTAGAATTTTAGAGTATATTTTAGTTTATAAATGCTTGATAGTACATTCTGCAGTACACAATATTTCACAGACAATAAAATCAGTTATGAAATTACATATAAAGATATACTTGAGTTCTTAACTGGGTCAAAAACACTCTAAAGCTCAGCTAATTGAATTTAATATAAATATAAATTTAAACTATACAACTATACATTTAAACTATACATGTTAATTTAATTGCAATTAACATGAAATTAAGTGTCCAAAAACAAGTATATTGTTTCCTTAAGAAGAAATCTTTTTAAAAGTATGCTAAATTGTTCTTCTTTTTTTTCAAGTAAGGGAATGTACTAATAGACTTTAATATGTATAGAACTTCATTTAGATGACATAGTAAATGAAAATTCCTGTTCAGCCACATTTTGTTAAAGGAATATATATTAAAGAATGTTACTGCTGCCCTTTTTTATTTTATTTTATTTATTATTTTGCCTTATTTTTTGTGTTCTGTGTGATTTCTGGAGACTTATTTAACCTGTTAAAATGTTTCTGTCACTTTACTCAAACCTAAACTTTAAAATGTTAAAATAAAGGCAAATTCTGTCATTATTCAATTATTATTTCATGTTTTTTTTTATGTGAGACTGATGGGTCTAAAACATCCAATGCAACAGCAAATGATCAAAAATGATAAAGATTTGTACATTTCTAAAACTGCATACACATGTACTGTGTTTTAGATGCTGAACAACTTTTCACAAAAAACTACTGTATGGCTTCAATAGCGAATGCATGTGCACCAGTTATTCTGACTGTTTTTATAAAACTTTTGAAGAAAGAATGTATATATTGGATGGATATATTGGATATGTTGTTGTTGTTGTTGTTGCCGGTTGATTTGATAGAAAGCTCAGCGGTATTTCTCATCTTCTAGAGGCCACCTCACACCACCTGCCCAAGCTGATCTCGACCCGCGTCTGACCCTCTGGCCCTTCAATCAAAGACACAGCTTTCCTCAAGCAGCAAGAGAGCAAAACCAACTAACGATGTACTCATGTTTTAATCAAATCCAAACGCTTTTGCATATGGTAACATTAGATGTAACATTAAGACCATTCACTTCAAATGTGTTGCTTCTTGTTGGTCATATCAGGCTTTAACATTACAAATATATATATATATATATATATGTATATACACAGTGCATTCAGAAAGTATTCAGACCCCCTTCACTTTTTTCAATTTTGTTATTTTGCAGTCTGATCCTACAATTGTTTAAATAAATTTTTTTTGCAAAATAAAGTTGTAAAATCTGGCAAATGTGGACGCGACGACCAGCCGGCGGCCGCACAAATCTCACCAATAGAAATTCCTCTGGACCATACCCAGGAGGAGGCCATCCCCCTTGTGGAGTGGGCCCTCACACCTATAGGGCATTGTAAGCCTTCAAGGCTATTGCATCAACAATCCAGCAAGAAAGTTGCTGCTTTGTGGCCGGCAGTCCTTTTTGCGGCCTCCAAAGCAAACAAAAATCTGCTCTGACTGTCTGAACAGACTAGAGCACTCTACAGGTGCATCTCAATAAATTAGAATGTCGTGGAAAAGTTCATTTATTTCAGTAATTCAACTCAAATTGTGAAACTCGTGTATTAAATAAATTTGGCCAGCAAACTCACCAGACCTGAACCCCATAGAGAATCTATGGGGTATTGTCAAGAGGAAAATGAGAAACAAGAGACCAAATAATGCAGATGAGCTGAAGGCCACTGTCAAAGAAACCTGTGCTTCCATACCACCTCAGCAGTGCCACAAACTGATCACCTCCATGTCACGCCGAATTGAGGCAGTAATTAAAGCTAAAGGAGCCCCTACCAAGTATTGAGTACATGTTCAGTAAATGAACATACTTTCCAGAAGGTCAACAATTCACTAAAAATGTTTTTTTTTATTGGTCTTATGAAGTATTCTAATTTGTTGAGAGTGAATTGGTGGGTTTTTGTTAAATGTGAGCCAAAATCATCACAATTAAAAGAACCAAAGACTTAAACTACTTCAGTCTGTGTGCATTGAATTTATTTAATACACGAGTTTCACAATTGAGTTGAATTACTGAAATGAACTTTTCCACGACATTCTAATTTATTGAGATGCACCTGTAGATATACTCTCAGAGACCTTAGTGGACAGAGCAGGTTCTGATCCTGCTCACCATCAGTAGCGGGGAGTTCCAATAGGGAGATCACCTAAGCTCTAAACAGAGTCGAGAGCACCTTAGGAACATATCCATGTCTTGGTTTCAGGACGACTTTACAATAGTTAGATCCAAACTCTAGACAAGAGGTGCTGAATGACAGCGCTTGCAAGTCACCCATTTGCTTAACCGACGTCAAAGCTAGGAGGAGGGCCGTTTTAAGCAATAGGGGCCGCATGTCACCGAACTGAGCGGCTTGAATGGGGGTCCCCGTAGGACTTTAGACAAGTCCCCAGATGGCACAGTCTGAGGGCGCGGAGGGTTCAGCCTCCGTGCACCCTTCAAGAACTTAACGACTAGGTCGTTTCTGCCGATCGATTGGCCAGCTTCGAGAGAATGGTTCGCTGCGATAGCTGCCACATACACTTTGAGTGTGGAAGGGGTACGCCCCTTATCCAACAGCTCCTGCAAAAAGGTTAGCACGTGGGACACATTACATGATACCAGGTCCAAACTCCATGCGTAACACCAGTTAAAAAAGACAGACCATTTTAGGCTGTAAAGATTCCTTGTAGACGGCGCTCTTGCCTCCAAAATGGTATTGTTTACTCTCACTGGGAGCTGGTTAGGCTCCCGTCAAGGCACCATACATGAAGGCCCCACAGCTCCGGCCGGGGATGCCAAATCACGCCTTTCACCTGTGAAAGAAGGTCCCTCCTCAGCGGAATGGCCCACGGGGCTGCTACTGAGAGCTGCACTAGCTCCGGGAACCAAACCTGGTTCCTCCAGAGCACTCGGTCTCCCTGCCCCACCTGATGACCTGAGGAATCAGGGCGATCGGGGGAAAAGTGTTAAGGCGAGCACTGGGCCAATCGTAAGAACAGAGCATCTCGCTGTATCGAGAAGTATGTTGGGCAGTGAGAGTTGTCTTCTGAGGCGAAGAGGTCGACCTCTGCCTTCCTGAAGACTGACCAGATTTTTTGAACAGGTTGAGGATGTTGAGAGGCGGTTGAGAGGCGCCCATTCGCTCGGGGCTACCTTGCCTCTGGACAGCATATCTGCGCCAAGGTTCAATCTGCCCGGCACGTGAACCGCCCTTAATGAGAGGAGTTCTGTCCGTGCCCAAAGGAGGAGGCGACGAGCCATCCTGTATAGAGTGCGTGACCTGAGACCGCCTTGGTGATTGATGTAGGCCACCACCGTCATGCTGTCCGACCGGACTAAGACGTGGTGCCCCTTTAAGGCCGGTAGGAAGGTTTTTAGGGCTAAGAAAACCGCCATCATCTATGCAGTTGATATGCAGGCACTGCTCCAGGACTTACCAGGAGCCGAACGCCAGATTGCCCTCCAACAGGGCACCCCAACCTGAGTTGGAAGCGTCCGTTGTGACTACTTTCCTCTTGGAGGTCAGCCCTAACCTCATTCTTGCTTGAAACAGGCGAGAGGACGTCCAGGGGGCCACAGCCTTGATACAGCGGTGGTCTACCCTGATAGGAACACTTCGTAAAAGTGCGTGGGGCCAGAGACAGTCCAAACGGAAGGACTGAATATTGATAGGCCACTCCCTCGAATGCGAATCTCAAGAACGGTCTGTGACGGGGGGCTATGTGGATGTGAAAGTATGCGTCTTTCAGATCCACTGTCAAAAACCAGTCCTCGGGGCAAATGTGCGCGAGAATCTGTTTGATAGTTAACATCTTGGACAACCGGCGCATAAGCGAGCGGTCCAGATGTCTAAGATTCAAAATGGGTCTGAGCCCGCCGTCTCTCTTTGGAATGAGGAAGTAGCGGCTGAAACAGCCTGACTCGCTGTTCGCTGGGAGGCACTATTTCCACAGCACCTTTTGCAAGCAATGCCTGCACTTCTTGTTGGAGAACAAGCGCTAGTCCGAACATAAGTTTGCATAAGACCTCTGAAACAAGGTGGCCTGCCGGCCGGGGATGCCAAATCACTCCTTTCGCCTGTGAAAGAAGGTCCCTCCTCAGCGGAATGGCCCACGGGGCTGCTACTGAGAGCTGCACTAGCTCCGGGAACCAAACCTGGTTCCTCCAGAGCACTCGGTCTCCCTGCCCCACCTGATGACCTGAGGAATCAGGGCGATCGGGGGAAAAGTGTTAAGGCGAGCACTGGGCCAATCGTAAGAACAGAGCATCTCGCTGTATCGAGAAGTATGTTGGGCAGTGAGAGTTGTCTTCTGAGGCGAAGAGGTCGACCTCTGCCTTCCTGAAGACTGACCAGATTTTTTGAACAGGTTGAGGATGTTGAGAGGCGGTTGAGAGGCGCCCATTCGCTCGGGGCTACCTTGCCTCTGGACAGCATATCTGCGCCAAGGTTCAATCTGCCCGGCACGTGAACCGCCCTTAATGAGAGGAGTTCTGTCCGTGCCCAAAGGAGGAGGCGACGAGCCATCCTGTATAGAGTGCGTGACCTGAGACCGCCTTGGTGATTGATGTAGGCCACCACCGTCATGCTGTCCGACCGGACTAAGACGTGGTGCCCCTTTAAGGCCGGTAGGAAGGTTTTTAGGGCTAAGAAAACCGCCATCATCTATGCAGTTGATATGCAGGCACTGCTCCAGGACTTACCAGGAGCCGAACGCCAGATTGCCCTCCAACAGGGCACCCCAACCTGAGTTGGAAGCGTCCGTTGTGACTACTTTCCTCTTGGAGGTCAGCCCTAACCTCATTCTTGCTTGAAACAGGCGAGAGGTCGTCCAGGGGGCCACAGCCTTGATACAGCGGTGGTCTACCCTGATAGGAACACTTCGTAAAAGTGCGTGGGGCCAGAGACAGTCCAAACGGAAGGACTGAATATTGATAGGCCACTCCCTCGAATGCGAATCTCAAGAACGGTCTGTGACGGGGGGCTATGTGGATGTGAAAGTATGCGTCTTTCAGATCCACTGTCAAAAACCAGTCCTCGGGGCAAATGTGCGCGAGAATCTGTTTGATAGTTAACATCTTGGACAACCGGCGCATAAGCGAGCGGTCCAGATGTCTAAGATCCAAAATGGGTCTGAGCCCGCCGTCTCTCTTTGGAATGAGGAAGTAGCGGCTGAAACAGCCTGACTCGCTGTTCGCTGGGAGGCACTATTTCCACAGCACCTTTTGCAAGCAATGCCTGCACTTCTTGTTGGAGAACAAGCGCTAGTCCGAACATAAGTTTGCATAAGACCTCTGAAACAAGGTGGCCTGTGAGCGAACTGAAGCGAGTAACCTTGTTGGATTGTGTTTAGAACCCAACTCGACCCGTCCGGTATGGCTGCCCAGGCCGATAGCCGGGATGCGAGAGGATCTATTTTGCGAATGAAGGCTTGCCTGAATTCACGAGTGAAAGAGTGTGAAGAGGAAATTTGCTCTTTGATCCGCTATCACAGCAGTAAAATATGCGGGTCTACACTGCACCTGTAGGGCGTGACCCGCAGAGAACAAAACTCCATCGCTCAGAGGTGTTTGGATGGATGGAGGATGAAAGCGAGCTGTTTTTGAGGGAGTTCCGGCCAAGGCGAGAACTAATCCTCTCCTCTTCCTCTCTGCAAAGTTTGCTTTGCTAGACTCAGTGCTCTCACAATGAGAGAAACCAGCCCCTGTGAGCGCAGCGTCAGAGTGGGCGTGGTCCAGATGCATCTAGTCCGAAGCTGTCAATGATAATAATCATTGGTGACAGCATTCCCTTTTAATCCACCTAAAAAGATCAAACTGCTCATTAGATGACGGGTGCTGATGATCTTCACATGTAAACACACTGGCAGATCAAAGTGCACCGTGCATCCACCTAAAAGCCGCTCGTGCAGACGAGGGCGCTAATCCTCACTTGTAAACACACTGGCGGATCAGAGCGCTGCGGGGAGAGTGAAACGCGCTGCTAGCGTGTGATCACTCAAACGCGGTTGCTCAGCCCCGCGACTTCACCGTTTCTTTCTCCGAGGCAACTGGGGGTAGAGAACGTGAGAGCGGGAGGGGCGGTGCCGTCTTCATTGAAGAAGGCAACCGCGAGAGAGCAGAGCGAGACACACACACTCTCATAGTGAGAGTAGACTGTGTCCGTGAGCGCAGCCTCAGCGTGGGCGTGTCCCAGGCATGTGGTGCACTCAGATCCAAAGCTGTCAGCGATATGAAATCATTATTGACAGCCTTCCACTCCGATCCACCTAGAAGGACTGAGCCACTCAATGTAATGAGGGGCATTTTTTTTTCCTCACGTGTAAAACACGCTGGCGGATCAAGTGTCAGGGGAGAGTGAGCGTGCAAGCTCATTGCCGGCGTGAGATCACTCAAACCCGGTTGCTCAGCTCCGTGACTTCACCGTTTCCTTCTCCGAGCTCGCTGAGAAAAGAGAAATGGGAGACCGGGCTGCCTTCATCGAAGAAGGCATGAGCAGAGAAGAGCGAGATTCATGCTTTCAAAGTGAAAGCAGCCTGTCTTAGTGAGCGCAGCCTCAGCGACGCATACACAAATGCAATGCTGTCAACGATATGAAATCATTGGTGACAGCATTCTACTCCGATCCGCCCAGAAGGATGGAGCCGCTCGGTGTAACGAGGGGCGCTGATCCTTACGTGTAAACACACCGGCGGATCAAAGTGCTGCAGGGAGAGTGAGCACGCGGGCTCTTAGCCGGCATGGGATCACTCAAACCCGGTTGCTAAGCCCCGTGACTCCACCGTTTCTTTCTCCGAGCTCGCTTCATTGAAGAAGGCGATTCGCATGTGGAGAAGAGCGAGACTCATGCTCTCTGTGAGAGCATTCCGTCTCAGCGAGCTCGCGGCTCTGCGTGGGCGCTGCCCAGACAGGCGACGCACTCACTGCCCTTCTGCATTGTGCATGATTTCCTGCA